>NC_057401.1:50364577-50713060 GCF_019320065.1 Cervus canadensis | reverse complement strand
CATTTGAGCCAGTGTCTGCATCATTTGCCTTGATTTTCCCAACAGCTGAACCAACTTGAGCTGACTCGGGAACATACAGCTGATAGTGCTCTGAAAAAATATTTTATATTAAAATCATTTGATATAATAATGGTCATAAAACAATCATTTCATAAGAAGACACTGAAATATTTAGGCCACACATCTATTTATGTTTACATCTATTTCATCAATGCTCACATTTCCCTACAGGCACTTATGAAATATATAATAAGCATGATGTACATGTTGTCACCAATTGTTTTATTGCAAAGTTAGAAACATCTATTATAGTAATTTATTTATTATATAAAGCTTCAAATGACTATATAAATACCAGAAACCTTTAATTAAAATGTAATTTTATAAAAATTTTCAACCAAGATTAAATTAATGAGATTTCATACTATACATAAATACAATTAGGCCATATGGATAGGTGAATGTGAAGCATCTATAAAAATAACTTCTGAGTTAATAATTTTTTTAGTTTTGGTACGATATTTCATTTTTTTTGGTTAGTGCATCTGTAAGTGTGTGGAGTATTCTAATTTTCTTCTAAAGGTAAAATTGCTTGCTTTAAAGTGTTATATGTTGTTGTTGTTCAGTCATTAAGTCATGTTCAACTCTCTGAGACTCCATGGACTATAGCATGCCAGGCTTCCCTGTCCTTCAGTATCCCCCAGAGATTGCTCAAGTTCATGTCCATTGAATTGGTGATGCCTTCCAACCATCTCATTCTCTGTCAATCATTCTCCTCCTGACCTCAATCTTTCCCACCATCAGGGTCTAATCCAATGAGTTGGCTCATTGCATCACATGGCCAAAGTACTGGAGCTTCAACTTCAGCATCAGTCCTTTCAATGAATATTTAGGGTTGATTTCATTTAGATTGACTGGTTTGGTCTCCTTGCTGTCCAACAGGCTCTCAAGAGTCTTTTCCAGCACCTACATGAAGATACTGAAAATTGACTTTTATGTGTGAGTTTGTATGTGTCTGTTATTCAACAAAGATTTTTCCCAGTTATATACATTTGTTTACACTATACTTGACTTCAAATATTATTTTTTAGTTCAACAGCCTCACCAACGTAACAGTTCATGAGTAGAGCACCTTCTGTGAAACATGATCCCCTGATCTTAATCATGTGCTTTGACCAGGATCTGTCAGATTGCTAAAGGCACCATATTCCTCTTAACAAAGTTATTTGACCTGGGAAAAGCATGAGACCCACATTTTTATAGGACTCCACAATTCCTCTCAGTTGATGGATGCAAGGATAGGCAGGTGATTCACAATGATTCACAAGGAGATTCCATTTCCCAAAATGTTCAAACTGGAGCTCATCTCTCTTCTCTCTGATACATTGAAACAGGCTTCTGACAATGCATGTTCTTCCAAAATTCATGTTGGCATAGCTAATCTAAGCTCTGTAATAATTTTTTAGAACCCTTAAAAAATGTTACAATATTCCTGAAAGTGAAAGTGTCAGTCACTTGGTCATATCTGACTCTTTGCAACCCTGGGGACTGTAGCCTGCCAGGCTCCTCTGTCCATGGGATTTTCCAGGCAAGAATACTGAAGTGGGAGCCATTCCCTTCTCCAGGAGATCTTCCTGACCCAGGGATTGAACCTGAGTCTCCTGTTTTGCATACACATTTTCTTTACTATCTGAGCCACCAGGGAAGCCCCAGGAAGCTACATATAAAATAGAACACTGTTCTGATGGAAAACATATAGAAAAGTTGCAAAATAAATTAGAACCTATTGCCCAAAACTTTTTGAGATAGGCTAGGAAGTCAACTTCCTGGTTGTGAAAGACTGTAAGTTCCAGGTATACTATAACTTTCCATAATTCAATAAGCCACCTAAAGGACTTTTGGCTTGTGAAAATTAGGGTGATGACACTTGTGAAAAAAAAAAAAAAGAGTCTTTGTACACAGAGATAAATAAGTAAATCACAGAATTATTATGACGGTATTATTACAAAGCACATTGTTTTAACAAAGGAAGTTGAAAAAATATTACCAGTGGGTCATAAAAAAGGCATGGCTCAGAAAACCTTTAGGCAGAGTCTTTCAAGAGGAAATCTATCCTGGAAGAAGACGATTCAGTGCAAAGGAAGAAAGGATATTTGCTGCTAGATGGACCTTTGTTGACAAATAATGTCTCTGCTTTTTAATATGCTATCTAGATTGGTCATAACATTTCTTACAAGGAGCAAGTGTCTTTTAATTTCATGGCTGCAGTCACCATCTGCAGTGATATCAGTGCCCTTAAGTAATTCCCCTTCCTCATATGTTGGCTAAATATGGGGACTCACTTCTAATAAATTGAACACAGCAAAATTAATGAGGTATTACTTCCAAGATAAGGTTATGAAAGCACTGTGGTTTCTTTCATGAGTACTATTTCTCAAGTTCCCTTAGATTGCTTCCCTGGGGGAAACTATCTATGATGTTGTATTGAAGCCCTATGGAGTGCACCACATGACAAGCGACTGCAAACTGGCAACAATGATGTTAGTAAGCTGGAAGCAAAAACCATCCCTGCCTCCCCCAGGAAAGTTTCTGAATAAGATCACAACCTCTGCTGCCAAACATACTGGGATCTAATAAACCTGAACCTGAAGCACCTAGCTAAGTCAAACCTAGATTCCTGATCTCCAGAAACCATGAGGTAATAAATATTGGTTGTTTAAGCTTCTCAATTGGATGATTTGCAATACAGCAATAGCTCATTCATATACACCAGCCTTGTAGTTGTCAGTGATTTGACAAATACAAGGGACCCTGTTTAGTTCTTTCCTTTCTGTGGTGCTTTGCATAATGTTTGGGGAAATTAAAAGCAAAATTGAAACAAAAATCCAAACAAGCAAACAAAAACATGATAAGCAGTTATTCTTGGAGCAAAATTTTCAAATGCCTTTTAATCACCCAATTTTATTTTGTAAAGAAATAAATTATTGCTGTTATAGCCAGTGCTCAAGGGGAAATACTTATAAGCAAATTCTCAGCTCATCCTCCTAGACAGTCGTCCCCAACCTTTTTTAGCACCAGACACCCATTTCATGGAAAACAATTTTTCCATGGACTGGTGGTGGAGGTTGGTTTGGGGATGATTCAAGCATTTTACATTTATTGAGCACTTGATTTCTAATGCTGCTGCTTATCTGACAGGAGGTACTGGTCCTTAGCCAGAGTTTGGGGACCCCTGGGTTAGAGGATACCATGAAGTAGGTGCTTACTTAGTCATGTCTAACTCTTTGCAACCCCATGGACTGTATTCTGCCAAGCTCTTCTTTCCATGGGACTCCTAGGCAAGAATACTGGAGTGGGTTGCCATTTCCTCCTCCAGAGGATCTTCCCAACCCAGAGATGAACACATGCTGTCTGCTGCTCCTGCATTGCAGACAAACTCTTTACCACCGAGCCACCTTGGAAGCCCCTAGAAGACACCGTACATTCAGTAATTACACTCTGCTTTTTTTTTTTTTACCAAATGGAGTTGAAAATTTCTTTCCACATAAAGACCTACACATGGACTTTTATAGCAGCTTTATTCATCACAGATAAAACTTGGAAGTCATCATTTATTTTTGCTTTTATTGTCTATGTTTTGTGCCATAATCAAGAAATTTTTGCCAAGACCAATGTCAAGAGTCCTTTTCCCTCTGTTGTTCAACGGGTGTAAAATTTCTATCATACTTTCTCTTGTGTGTGCTCAGTCATGTATGATTCATTGGGGCCAGATGAATTGTATCCTATGATGCTCCCCTGTCCAAGGATTATCCCAGCTGGAGTGGGTTGTCATTTCCCACTTCAGAGGATCTTCCTGAGGCAGGGATTGAACCCGTGTCTCCTCCATTTTCTGGTGGATTCTTTACCACTGAGCCACCCGGGAAGCTGACTCAATTATATCGGCTGATTTAATAATTCTAGAGACCTGTTGTATGACATGGTGCCTACAGTTAACAGTGTAATATTGTGTACTTCAAAATATGGAACTACAGCAGACTAAAAGCGTTCTGCACGGCAAAGCAGATAATCGACAGAATTAAAAGGCAATGCAGAGGATGCATGGAAATATTTGCAAGCTTCCAAAATATATAAATAACTCCTACAACTCAAGCAAAACAAAAACAGAAACAATAATGATTAGAAAAATGCACAAATGATTTGAGCAGACATTTCTCAAAAAAAAGACATAAAAATAGGCAACAGGTATATGAAAATATGCTCAACATCATTAATATCAGGGAAACGCAAATTGACACTTTAGTGAGAGATAACCTCAAACCTGTTAGACTGGCTATTGTTGACAAAACAGAAAATGAAAAGTGTTGGCACGGTTTTGGAGAAATTGAAATCCTTGGACACTCTTGGTGGGAAAGTAAAATGGTGTAGCAGCTATGTAAAAGAGTATGGAGTTCCTTGAAAAGAGTAAAAATAGAACTACAACATGATCCAGAAATCCTACTTCAGGGTACATAGTCCAAGGAATTGAAATGACAATCTCAAAGAGATGCCTGTGTCTTTATGATATCTGCAGCATTATTCACAATGGCCAAGATAACAGAAACAACCCATGTCTATTTTATTCATAAGTGAATAAAAATAATGAATAAAGAAATTGTCCAATATGATAAAAATATCAGCAATTTGGGAAACAGAACTATTGAATGTATATATGTGTATGTATATGATACATATGAATGTATATGTGTGTATATGATATTCTAGTGAGATAATTATAGAATTCATAGAAGAGAAAATTTAAAATAAAACAGAGATATTATGATAAATGGATATGAACTCAATGAAGTTTAGATGTCTCTGACAACAAAGATCACTAAGAATATAAAAATAAAGTTACTAGGATTTAAATAATTTCTTTTTTTTTAATTTTTTTATTTTTCATTTATTTTTATTAGTTGGAAATAATTTCAGGGAAACCAAGGTCTTTGGGATCCAGATGCTTTTAGATAGAAAGCATATTCTAAAAGGAGCTCAGGGCACTTCATGCTCAGATATTTTATTAATATTTCTGTTTTAACATTAATATTCACACGTTCCTTTGAAATTTTAATCTTAAATATATTTTTTAGGTTTTGTCACATTTTAAGATACTATGATTAACCTTGGGAGAAAATATCTAAAATTATCTTAAAATAACAAAAGATTTTAGAGAAAACTTCACACACTACTTATAACAAAATCATGCAATGATCAGTTATGAAGACATACAGCATGCAGAGTCATCTTTAAGAATTCTAACAACTGAGGGTCAACAGTCCAAAAATAATTAGGTTATTATCATCTTTGAATAATAATGATAATACACGAATTTCCATTTACCTGTTATTTTATGAAAATTGGAATTCCCTTTAGGAGTAAAAACATTTGGGAGAATCTTTAAAGGATATAGTTTAAATGTGTTTAGTAATCTTTGACCTGAGGTCTAAAGTTTTGGCTTTCCTATTCATGATATAATCCAATCACATGGAAAGAGTCAGTTTATGATTTAGAAAGAAATGCACTCTTATTTAAATAAGATTAGCAAAGGTCAAAACTCTCAGAATCTTGGTACACAGGGTAAATGATCTCTTGCCTTTCTGTGTTATTTTTACTCGGTAATTGCTCTCTCTGGGAAAAAGAAAAAAGATCTTATCTTGGATAATTTTACAGTACAGTCTAATCAGCATTTCTACAGTTGCCAAAAAACTCCCTCAGTGTACTCTGCTTGAGTTCACAGAAAGGTTATATATTGTACGAGTGTTATTCAACTTTCAAGAGGAGTAAGGAGGACTAAAAAAAATACATTGAGATTTTATTTCTCACAGACACATAAACACACACACACAAACATATCATACGGATTGTGTTTTTTGACTATCATCATGTATATACTAGCTTGAGAGAAAGAGATCATGTATTCATTTTACAGAAATAAATTTTATAATTGGGTTCATAAGGACAGACACAAATTTAAAACAACAGACTTGGTTCTTAATTCTCCCTGTTAAAATTATGGGGAGAGGTTTCTTTTTCCCCCAGTTTCCTTTCTTTTCTTGGAGAATTTACAAGAGAAAACTTGTCATGTGAAAGACTATGTATGTGAAATATTTATATATGTATTGCATAGTTAGAAAATATTTGCTTTAAAATCTCATAATGCCATAGATACAATCATAGATCTAGTTGATATAACAAAGGGATTGATTTAAAAAATATCTTTTATAGAATAGGTTATACACTAAAAAAATAAAATCCCAATCATTTAACATAATTTTTAAAATGAAATTTATTTTACACATTATTTGGTATATAAAACAGCCAATTTGTTCTTTATCTGTAGCTTGGCTTTTGTAAAAAATAGTCATATTTGATAATAATGCTGTCCAGTACACTCATAATTCATAAGTTGGTTGTCATATACACAAGCTACAACAGAACAGCCCTGGTTATTGTTTTGATAGTCATCAGTTATGGAGGGATATGCTGTCTGAATTGTGTGGCAATAAAGAATAACTTAAAAAAAAAATCTTTCATAGCAAAGCAAATTTTTGTTTTGTTTAAGGCCGAAGTATTTAATGACTTGCAAAAATGTGATGCAAAAGCTGTCCCAAACTAACCAGAGTGCCCAAATTTGCACCACTACATGTTGTGAGGAGATGAACTATAGTTTGATGAAAATTACAACCAGCCAGCCTACTTAATGCTGTGAGATAAGCTCTTTTCCTGCATCCATAATTTTTGGATGTATTTTGGTCTTTATAATACACAAGTATCACCAGAATATGTTTAAATCTGAGTGGTGTTTTAATATTAAAACATGTTGAGCTGTTTTAATCTGAGTTTCTTTTTTTCCCAGTGATGAAAATTTTCTTTCCAAACATTCATTTTTTGTTGTTGTTTTTGAAGGGATGTTTACATTCATAGATTTTCCTCTCTGTCCTCTCCTGCATACAAAATACTATTGTGCTTATTATATAAAGATTTTTCACTTTTTTCATTTTTTTCATTTTTATATTTATATTCATTTATATAATTGTTTTCATTTGAGCATTGGTTCTTTTGATTTTTATTGCTTTCAAGTTGATCTTTATTAAGCATTTTCAGTTTTCTAGAACTCCTAATTTATTTCCTACATCTCCTTTTGCACAACATCAGGTTACTGAACAAAAATGTAGTTATATCAGAAACTTCAAGCCTTCCTTACTTATTATGTTGAAACTATTTCTGTTTATATTTTATTAAAAATGATGATTAACTTTCAAACAAGAAAATTTGTTGCCTATACTTGGTTTATCTTCAGATCTCTGGACATCTGTAATATCACCTTCTCTTTTATTATAGTAATTGTATATACTCCTAACTTTTATGATTTTGTAATACAAAAGGCTTTTTAAAATCTTCTAATATCATTAATTATATATAATTATTATGAGTATTATGTTTCATAAAATACAAAGCAATTTATATTTTCCCTATGTTTATATCTTTTGTGTAATGAAATGTAATGCTTATGTAGTAATATTGATCAATCACTTTATCTTTAATGTCTTTTTTTTTTAATCTTCCCCTTTTCTAATGCCATAAAATAACCTAAAGTTTCCTTTAAAGTATAAGTAGCATATGTCTTTAATCACTTTGGTAAACCTTTAAGATATTGAGTTATCTACTTTTACAAGGATGGCCACTGGGGCCTGTGCCTTTCATTATCTGATGTGTATTTTATCTGTAACTCCAACTCCGACATATACCAAGTCCTGGGGTACGCATTATATGGCTTCCTAAAGGCTTCACAAAGTCCACTGGATCTACTTTTCAAACCAAGTGGATGTTGATATCTGTTTTATCAACTCCCCTTCAGTTATTTTCCCTTAAAAGTTATTAATTATTTATGAATATGTACCCTTTCACTTGAAGTTTTGGATCAGTCTAGATTGTTGACTCATTCACTAAATGTCACTTACTTTGTGCCAGCATAATTTAAGGTACTGTGCATACGTGCTAAGTCACTTCAGTTGTGTCTAACTCTTTGCGACACCATGGACTGTAGCCTACCAGGCTCCTCTGTCCATGGGGTACTCCAGACAAGAAAACTGGAGTGGGTTGCCATGCCCTCCTCCAGGGAACTTCCTCACCCAGGAACTGAACCCACATCCCTTAAGTCTCAGTTCTTTACCACTAGTACCACCTGGGAAGTCCCAGTTTCAAGTACTAAGTATACAGTAAACAAAACATCAAAATTCCCATCCTTTTGGAGTGCACATTCTTATGGGCAAGATATATGATAAAACTTTATAGTATATTATGAAGTGATAACGCTAAAGATAACAGATTTTTATTATCTGTTTATATGTTGATTAATCTCCAAAATATCTCAGACAACAGCAAATATTTAATTCTACCTTGCGTAGTAAAAGAACTATGACTAAGTTACAACTGCTGGGTTAGTCTCTGTTCAAAGTGAATTTTCATTCCAGAATATGAGCTGAAAAGATAGTCATCAGGAAGGCCAAGATAAGGAACAAAGGATGAAACCACTGAAGGGCATTTAAAGTGCCATGTGGCATGTCTATTCACCTTCAGTTGGC
Source organism: Cervus canadensis (assembly GCF_019320065.1). Lineage (NCBI taxonomy): Eukaryota > Metazoa > Chordata > Mammalia > Artiodactyla > Cervidae > Cervus > Cervus canadensis. The sequence continues at coordinate 50,704,439 of NC_057401.1, read as the reverse complement.
AAAACAGCCTTTGACATGAAGTTAAGTAGCAGGAGCATATACACCATTTATAGGAAAACATGATAAGGGAGGGAAAGAAGTAAACGATTGTGAAAAAGTAATATAACCTGTACACAGTCTACTGTCTGAACTCAAATAACTCTTCAGTTTACTCTCTAGACTCTAAGGAACTATGGGTTGCTTAGAGTTAAAAAGTACTTACCTGTTCCCTGACATTCCCAAATCTCTTTAAATGAAGTACCAGTCTTGATTTTAAGACCTTTCGATATAATCATATACAACATAGCTTTTCTTATTCCAGAGACCACTGAATTAGGACACAGTATTTGCCCACCACAAATTCAACATAAAATTGGGGATAAATAAAGACAAAATTATTGAAATAAAAATCCAATTTAGATGGAAAAAAAAATGTTAGTGGCTCATAGAAATTCAAAAATGATTCTATGCAATCATTACAAGGGTTTCTGTCCTTAAGACTTTGAGGCTAATTTATTTGTTGAACTCTTTACATTTACATTTTACCCATAAAAGTCATGAAATTTTGGTTTCTTCCTCTTTTTTTCATGTCTATTACAAAACATACTGGTATTTTTTTTTCTCCTGAGCTCATCTCTTTTTTGTAGTATCTTATCAAATACAGCCAATAGCAATCAACTCATAGACATTCTCATTTAAAATCTCTTCTCCTAAAGCCATGGGTACATTAGGTACATTTTCTGCCTTCCAAGTTATTCTAGGAAAATATTTATCAAAGCAAAATACAGTCACTTTATAGCATCTTCTAAGCATTAATTAGTGCTTTTCTCTTCTTCAAACACAAATCCACATATTTTGTTGTTGTTTTTGCCTTAGTCAAATTAATTGATGAATCCTAAATTCAATGGGAGAATAATTTCCACTAATAGGAAAGTATGGCAGAGACAGGAAGAGAACATTTAAATCTACTAGAGCAGGTAAGAGAGATACCAAGTATTTGGAGATAGGAAGTCAGTAAAATACTATTACAAACAATTCTCTGAGGAAATGAGACAAATGAGAATGAATGTTGTGTAATGATTGCAATCCCTGACCCAAACATCTTAAGTAGTTTGTCAATGAGTTTGAATAATGAACCAATCGAATGCACTTTTTGTTTTAATGCATCTTCATATCATCTTTTTAAAATGCATTTTTAAAAAAATGTAATTTAGCATGTTAATGGTTCTCTGAGAAACAGTTTTTCCTCTTTCTCCTCAATTTGGAAGCCACTTCTCTATCGTTCTTTGTACTCTACTTTTGTTGACAAGTTCATGGTAAGTTAATTACTTTCTTTTTGGTTTTGGAATTCTAAACTTCACCATAGCACATCTAGGTGATAATAATTTTGACCCTGTTTGGAGCTTCTTACAATTTTTTATCTAAGGATCCATGTCTGTATTTATTCTTGAAAAATCTTAGTCTAGGGTTTTGTTTATTTGTTTGTTTCTTTTTTAATACTGCCTCACCATTTTCTTTGGTGTCTTCATATGAAAGTCCTTTGATTATTTTCCTTTGGCACATAATGATTTCTCTCTCTTTAATCTTGAGCCTCTCAGATGAATTCTGGCTAATTTTCTTCAAATATGTCTTCCAGTTTACTTTCTCTGAGTCTAGTTGTGTCTAACTCTTTTCCTTAATTTGCTTGAGTTCTTAACATCAATGCCTGTGCTCTGTCTTCTGTTGATTGACAGGTGCAGTTTTTCCCTTTTTTTTTAAAATTTCAGAGCAAACCCTGGTTTCATGCCATGCACCTAGCTCTAGTAACATCTCACTGAATTCCTGGGATTGTATATTCCCTCTTTTCTCCATGGCTCACAAGCTAAGATGCCAAGCCAGATTCTGCCTTACAGTGGCTCTGAGTGCCCACAACACAACTTGAAAATTTCTCACTTGAAGTACCAAGGCACTCGCACTACTGTGACCATGTGAAAATATGAAGTCTACTGAGGGAAAAGTTATATCAGTGGCAGAATGCACATAAACTCCTAAATTCTTATTATTCCAGAGTATCACACTTAGGCTTTACAGAACTCAACAACAGATCTCTGGTAGAAAGGAACTCCCACATGTTCTTTGTATTTTCAAGGTCAGAAGACAGCACGACAATACCTAGGCAAATATGCAAGAGTATATTCTCCCTAGCAGAAGAGGTGGCTGTACTGGAAAAAAAGGAGTCTCTGAGTTCTATAGCTAATGATAGCTTAGAGATTCTAGGACTAACTCATATCTATTGAATTGTTTGTGTTTTCTTTTTTTTAAACAATGAAATCAATGTTCAGATTGTCTGCCACTTTTTTTCCTTCATTCCTCTAAATTTAGGTTCCTTTTTATAGTAGCTACTTAACTGCTGTAAAAGCAAAATATCAATAATTTATACACTACATTTATTTTCCTGTAAAGATCATGAAGGTTGGTTCACTCCTAGCAGTTATAAGATATAGCTCAGCAGTGGCCATTGGACTGGGAAAGGTAAGTTTTCATTCCAACCCCAAAGAAGGGCAATGCCAAAGAATGTTCAGACTACCATACAATTACACTTATTTCACATGCTAGCAAGGTATGCTCAAAATCCTTCAAGCTAGGCTCCAACAGTACATGAATGGAAAATCTCCAGATGTACAAGCTGGACTGAAGAAAAGACAGAGGAACCAGAGATCAAATTATCAACATCTGTTGGACTGTTGAAAAAGCAAGAGAAATCCAGAAAAGCATCTACTTCTGCTTCATTGACTATGCTAAAACCTTTGACATGTGGATCACAACAAACAGTGAAAAATTCTTAAGAGATGGGAATATCAGACCACCATACCTGCCTCCTAAGAAACCTGTTTGCAGGTCAAGAAGCAACAGTTAGAACCAGACATGAAACAATGAACTGTTTCAATACCGGGAAAAGAGTATGTCAAGGCTGCATATTGTCACCTTGCATATTTACTTTATATGCAGAGTCAGTTCAGTTCAGTCACTCAGTCATGTCTGACTCTTTGTGACCCCATGAACCGCAGCATGCCAGGCCTTCCTGTCCATCACCCACTCCCAGAGTCTACCCAAGAGTACATCATGCAAAATGTGTGGATGGATGAATCACAAGTTGGAATCAAGATTGCCAGGAGAAATATCAACAGACTCAGATATGCAAACGATGCTACTCTAATGGCAGAAAGTTAAGAACTAAAGAGCCTCTTGATGAGGGGGAAAGAGGAAAGTGAAAAAGCTGGCTTAAAACCCAACATTTGAAAAACTAAGATTATGGCATCCAGTCCCATCACTTCATGGCAAACAGATGGGGAAAAATGGAAACAGTGACAAACTTTATTTTTGTGGGCTCCAAGATCACTGTGGACAGTAACTGTAGCCATGAAATTAAAAGACGCTAGCTCCTTGGAAGAAAAGGATGACAAACCTAGACAGCATGTTAAAAAGCAGAGACATCAGTTTGCCAATAAAGACTGATATAGTCAAAGCTATGGTTTCTCCAGTAGTCATGTACGGGAGTATGAGTTGGACCCTAAGGAAGGCTGAGCACCAAAGAATTGATGCTTTGCATTGTGGTGTTGGAGAAGACTCTTGAGAGTCCCCTGGACTGAAAGGAGGTCAAACCAGTCAATTCCAAAGGAAATCAATCCTGAATGGACTGATATTGAAGCTGGAGCTCCAATATTTTGGTAACCTGATGCAAAAAGCCAACTCAGTGGGAAATACTGTGTCTGATGCTGTTCCCAGATTATAAGGGTAGGATGAGAAGGGGACAACAGAGAATGAGATGGTTGGATGGCATCACCTTATCAATGGCTAAGACTTTGCACAAACTCCAAAATTTTTCTTAATGAAATGTCTGTTACACCAAATGTCTACTATACAATCTGTAGCATTTCTGATGCCTTAAATTATTTTATGGTAGAATTTATTCATTTTTAAGAAAATTAAATATATTGGAACACTTAAGATTATTCCTGGATATGAAGTTTAGACTGGCTGAACTATGAGGTGGCAGAATGTGCATTATTGGACTTTAGGTACCATATTATTTATAGCACATTAGTAATGTCCTTTTCTCTTAGTTTGAATATATGTGTATTATTTCTAAGTAATGATCTGCCTCATTAGCAAGTTTTAAAGATAACTTTAAATAATATTACCAATTTTGATGCTGACTACATAATTTTACATGGCATAGAGATACAGATATCATTTCATATTTTATTTCTGAATGTGCCATAATTTCATATGTCATATGTGATCCTTTTCAAGTAATTTCTTAGAGTCTATCACAAAATGCTAATGATTAGCTGAAGCACATTTAAGAAAGGAAGAGTTGATGGGAATAATAAAAAAGAGCATTTGATTCATTGTAGCTTGTCCCTTTTAATACACTTTTTTCCCAGGATAGTCTTGATTCTAATTGCTTTTTAAAAGACTTTGTGTCTATGCTTCAATAACTTTGCAAGGTGAGCAAATAAGTTATTCCCTAAGATTAAGCCCATGCCCTAGCCTGTCGGAACTGCAATCAACTAATCATTACATTTATGCAAACTAATTAATATTTTATTACATGAATAATATTGACTTAGGAAAGTGACTACCTTAAAAACATATATATATATATTTATTTATTTATTTATAGAAGATTTTGAGAGACAGGAAGCTGATTGACATGTAAGTGGTTAAGATATTGTGATATATGACTTACCAGGATATCTGACATTATAAATTAACCAGAGAGTTTTAAAATCTCTAAATTAACTCGTTTTATGCATATACAGTATACATTAGAAATGCTAATTTCAAATTAAAAACAGAAAAAAGACTTTCCTGAATCTAAGACACTTTTATTGAATACTAATCATTAAACATTATGTTAAGCTCTGCATACAATATTTTTAATATATGAATAATATAAATGACTAATTCTACAGCTATTTGAATTCCATACATTAGAAGGATAATTGACCTACATCAGAATATTCACTGTAATCAGGAATAATATCTTTAATATTGCTTAGCCTACTTCTTCATTATCATGTATCAACATGCACTATTGCAAAGCCGGTTCTCCTGTCCAAAATGTGTTTTTCTTCAAAACAATGACACAATGGGGCCACTTCTCTTTTTAACATCCCCTCATTTATAATCATAAACATGATTCATTAAAAAAAACTGAAAGAATGTTTAGAACTTCCCTGGCAGTCCAATGGTAAATAATCTGCCTTCTAATGCAGGGGATATGAGTTTGATCCCTGGTTGGGGAGCTAAGACCCACATGCCAAAGGGCAACTAAGCCAGCGAGTTACAACTACAGAAGACTGCACACAACACAGTCAAAAAAAAAAAAAATGTGAACTTATAAATACTAACTGAAAACCTTTCCTACATTTTTCCAGTGTTCAATGAAGAATCATAAATTTATTTGTAAAGACTCCAAGAAATATATGCCCGTGACCATGAACATATATATCTATACAAGATAAACAGAACAAGTAAAAATGAATAAATAAATAAATCAGTCTACAACTCTGTCATAGTATACAGTCAAACAGACCAAAAACAAATCATAAAATAATTGACATGTTATAACTGATCATTTTCCACTTAGGTAATTTCAAATTATTCAAAAATATACAACTTCAAAATTAAAATAATTCCACAAATTTATTAAATTTGGCTGTTACCTTGTCTGAGAGACTCTTCTCTACAGGTATATGTATCTTGTTTAATAGAATAAATATATAATAAAATATCTTTTCAATTCTTTATATATTAAATCATAACATAGATAAATATATTTTGTCTTTAATAGGGTTGAATGAAAAACTATTTTTAATAGATTCCCAAATTTCTTTCAAAATATACTTTCAATTTAGCTAGGTTAAATATCAAATTGATATACTACTTTTCCAAGTACTTTCCATGACTGTTCAACTTAAACAAGTGGAGTGGTATTTCCAATCTGGATTTGATGGAATGGTATATATCTAACTATGCTGTGGGCTTAGTTGCTCAGTCATGTGTCCGAGCCTTTGCAACCCCATGGACTATAGCTCATCAGGCTCCTTTGTCCATGGGGATTCTCCAGGCAACAAAACTCGAGTGGGTTGCCATGCCCTCTTCCAGGGGATCTTCCCAACCCAGGGATCAAACCCAGGTCTCCCTCATTGCAGGTGGATTCTTTACCCTCTGAGTCACCATGGAAGCCCATATCTGACTATCTATCCCATCAAAAATACAAGTCTACAAGCTGCACAATGTACATAGAATGACTGTCATTGAAAAGCATTCAACGCAGGAAGGTCTGGATGAGGTACAGTCCTTGAGGGAAAGGAAGCACACGAGATTAGTTTTACATTCTCAGAGATTCAGAGCTATTTTTCAACATAATGTGCTAAAGAGAAGAACCTAACAGAAATTATGTACTTTGTGAGACCAAGGTTTGGATTAAAGTTCTGCCATAGTAGCTGAAAGGAGAATGAAGGCACAAATAAGAAACTGTAGAGAAATGAACCCCAAAGACTGAATGTCTTTCCTTATGGTAATTGTAGATATATGCACTACATTTGCACATGTAGAGACTCAAAGAAACTGAAATAAAGCAAAGCTGGAAGACATAAAGAGCTACACAGATATTTCAGAAGGTATGAGGCACCAGGAATCAGATTTAGTAAATGCTTTTGCCCCCAGTTAGTTCTTAGGATTAAGAGCATGTTTCCCAGGAATAAGGGAAAAGATTAATTTTCCCAGTTATAGCAAAGTTTAACTGTGCTAGTATGGAGTAGTAACTCTATATTATATAAAACTCTATATGAATTGCTTAAATTTGTAAATTTGAGCAAATTCAGGGAGATAGTGACAGAAAGGGAAGCCTGGCGTGTTGCACCCTGTGGAGTTGCAATGAGTCGGACATGACTGAGCAACTGCATGACAACAACATACTCTAAATTTAATCTACAAGAAAATAGCATATCTCTGTGGAAAAGGGTGACATAATCAGGAACTTCTACAGTTGCTTACATACAATGTTCAACCAATAATAATAAGATACACTTGAAAATGAAATATGACTAAAATCGAAAAGGAACCAGTCAGTAAAATGACCCATAGATGATGTTGATTTTAGAATTATTAGGAAAGGATTTTTAAATACCTAAGATAAATGCTTAATAACATATAAAAAACTACTAATGACTATAGAAGTAAAATAGAAAATAAATAATAAATAGCACCAGAAAGATAAATTATAATTGCCTTAAAGCACAAATCTTTAACTAACAAGAAAATGTCAATTCCATATAAGGCTAAATATGAGACAAAAGTAGTGAAACTCAAAGAGGCTCAGAGTTTAAAGTTGTTCCATTATTTCAAGTGATAAATTATACCCTAAGGTGGAATGAAATAAACTGTAATATCTAAAGCAAACATTAAAGAAGACAGAAGAAAGTAAAATTAAAAAAATTGATGGAGGATAAAATGAACAAAATTAGATATATGAATAGGTCATAGAAAGTAAGGAAGGAGAGAATAGAAAAAAACAAACAAAAGAAACAAGTACAAAGATAATGACTTAAATGGAAATGTATCAGTAATTACTTATAAATGTATCAGTAAACTATTTAGGCAGTTAGAATAGGAAAAAAAGAGTCCAAAATAGTGTTGGCTAAAAGACAAAAGAAGGGAAAAGCCCATGAAAATAGAACAAAGGAAGGTCTAAGGACCAGAGTGAGAACCTTGAAGGAAACAAACAGCCCTCCTGGCTAGCCCAATTTACAGAACGCAGGCTCAGAGGGAAGAGGAAAAAACATATAAAAAGAGGAATCAAAAAAAAAAAAGAGGAGTCAAAATTGAGCCACTCGCCTCTTTTGGGTTGGCCAGCCTTCATGCCTTGAAGACTTTTCCTTTTCTTGCCAAATAAAAGTGAGCTGTAACTGAGCAGTAACACTGGTCTGCCATTTCAAACTTTTGTTGTGGCGAGACAGAACTGAGGAAATCACACACTCCCCCAACATAAGTTAAAAGTAAACAACAAAATGTGAAGCCAGATTAAAACAAATGAACAAAAACTTAGTTTAGTGTCTTACATAAAACATTTTAAAAGTAAGAAAATATAGTGAATAAGGAAAATAATGAAAAATATTATTCCATCCAACTGTTAAATTAAAAAAAAAGGAAAAGAAAAATCTTGAATAGCTGTATTAATATCAGTTAAACTGGACTTTAAGTTAAAAATCATTGTTAAACAGAGATACTTCAAAAGGAAATATTTTCAAACTAAGAGGAGGACATCATGCCTTAAATCTGGGTACATCCAGTAACATGATTTCAAACTATATTTAACCAAAATGAAAAGAAATAATCAAAAATTTAAAAATAAATAGAAAAATCCAGTATTTTAATGGGATACATTAACATACATCTCTCAATAGGTGAGAAACAAAATTTCTATTTGGCTATAGAAAGTTGGAATGACATATTGAATAAACCTACTGCCCTGGGGAGTTCATCTTTCACCCAAAAAAGATGAAATTTTCATTATTGGGAAACGGAATGCAAAAGTAGCAAGCCAAAAAATACCAGGAGTAACAGGCAAATTTGGTCTTGGAGTACAGAATGAAGCAGGGCAAAGGGTAACAGAGTTTTGTGAAGAAAACTTAACTGATCATAGCAAAAACCCTCTTCTGATAATACAAAAGAAGACTCTATACATGAACTTCACCAGATTGCCACTACTGAAACTGGATTGATTATAATCTCTGTAGCCAAAGATGGATAAGCTATACAGTCAGGAAAAAAAAGACTGGGAGCTGACTGTGGCTCAGATCATGAACTCCTTATTGCCAAATTCAGACTTAACTTGAAGAAAGTAAGGAAAACCACCAGACCACTCAGGTATGACCTAAATCCAACTGCTTACAACTATACAGTGGAAGTGACAAATAGATTCAAGGGATTAGATCTGAAAGAGTGCCTGAAGAACTATGGAAGGAGATTCATGACATTGTACAGGAGGCAGAGATCAAGACAATCCCCAAGAAAAAGAAATGCAAAAAGGCCAAATGATTGTCTGAGGAGACCTTACAAACAGCTATGAAAAGAAGAGAGGCAAAAGGCAAAGGAGAAAAGGAAAGATACACCCATTTAAATGCAGAGTTCCAAAGAGCAGCATGGAGAGATAAGAAAGCCTTCCTCAGTGATCAGCGCAAAGAAATAGAGGAAAACAATAGAATGGGAAAGACTAGAGATCTCTTCAAGAAAATTAGAGATACCAAGGGAAAATTTCATGGAAAGATGGGCACAATAAAGGACAGAAATGGTATGGACCTAACAGAAGAAGAAGGTATTAAGAAGATATTAAGTGGAAAGAATACACAGAAGACTATACAAAAAAGATCTGTACAACCCAGATGATCATGATGGTGTGATCACTCACCTAGAACCAGATATCTTGGAATGTGAAGTCAAGTGGGCCTTAGGAAGAATCACTACAAACAAAGCTAGTGGAGATGATGGAATTCCAGTTGAGCTATTTCAAATCCTGAAAGATGATGCTGTGAAAGTGCTGCACTCAATATGCCAGCAAATTTGGAAAACTCAGCAGTGGCCACAGGGCTGAAAAAGGTCAGTTTTCATTCCAATCCCAAAGAAAGGCAATGTCGAAGACTGCTCAAACTACTGCACAGTTATACTCATCTCACAAAATAGCAAGTAATGCTCAAATTCTCCAAGCCAGGCTTCAACAGGACATGAACTGTGAAATTCCAGATGTTCAAACTGGATTTAGAAAAGGGAGAGGAACCAGAGATCAAATTGCCAACATCTGTTGGATCATCAAAAAAGCAAGAGAGTTCCAGAAACACATCTATTTCTGCTTTATTGACTATGCCAAAGCCTTTGACTAAGTGGATCACAACAAACTGTGGAAAATTTTTCAAGAGATGGGAATACCAGACCACTTGATGTACCTCCTGAGAAATCTGTATGCAGGTCAAGAAGCAACAGTTAGAACTGGACAGGGAAAAACAGACTGTTTTAAAATTGGGAAAGGAGTATGACAAGGCTGTATATTGTCACCCTGATTATTTAATTTATATGCAGAGTACATTGTGAGAAATGCTGGACTGGATGAAACACAAGCTGGAATCAAGTTTTCTGGGAGAAATATCGATAACCTCAGATATGCAGATGACACCACACTTATGGCAGAAAGCAAAGAACTAAAGAGCCTCCTGATGAAAGTGAAAGAGGAGACTGAAAAAGTTGCTTTAAAATTCAACCTTCAGAAAACCAAGATTTGTCATCTAGTCCCATCACTTCATGGCAAATAGATGGAGAAACAGTGACAGATTTTTTTTTTTTTGTCTCCAAAATCACGGCAGATGGCAACTACAGCCTTGAATTTAAAAGACGCTAGCTCCTTGAAAGAAAAGTTATGACCAACTTAGACAACTTTTTAAAATGCAGAGACATTGCTGTTCCAACAAAGGTCTGTCTAGTTAAAGGTATGGTTTTTCCAATAGTCATGTATGGATGTGAGATTTGAACTATAAAGAAAGCTGAGCACTGAAGAATTGATGCTTTTGAAGTGTGGTGTTGGAGAAGATCCCTGAGTGTCCATTGGACTGCAAGGAGATCCAACCTGTCCATCCTAATGGAAATTCGTCCTGCATATCCATTGGAAGGTCTGATCCTGAAGCTGAAACTCCAATCCTTTGACCACCTGATGTGAAGAACTGATTCATTTGAAAAGACTGATGCTGGGAAGGACTGAAGGCGGGAGGAGAAGGGAATGACAGAGGATGAGATGGTTGGATGGCATCACCGATTCAATGGACATGAATTTGAGTAAACTCCGGGAGTTGGTGATGGACAGGGATGCCTGCCATACTACAGTCCATGGGGTTGCAAAGAGTCAGTGACTGACTGACTGAACTGACTGAACTGATTGAAAAAACCTGAATTAATTTATATATGTAGAAAACTAACCATGAAGTTGGTTCACCTTCTTTTAAATCAACTACATGTTGATATTTAAGGAAACTCTCAAGAAGTTTCAAAATACATGTCTTAGCCATAATAAAATAAACTATGTATTTTTTCTAAAGTATACAAGAAAAACTTCCACTTGCTGGTAATTAAAACATACATTTCACATTCTGATGGATCAAGGGGAAGCTTGGTTGCTTCTTTCACAACTGTTTCAAAAAATATTAATGTTGAATTCATTATATGTCATTTATATTTGTTTTCATAAAAACTAAACTAATTAAAAAAATGATCCTTCACTGAAATATTTTGCTCTTGACAAAGATCATATCAATGTTAATGTATTCATCAGTATTATTTCCTTTTTCACTAACATTAAAATTCACCCATATCAGTTACAATTTTATAATTAGGATTATGGGAAATACTGCCATCTATTGAACTTTTCAGACTTGATCCTCCCAACATTGCATTTCACTATATCAACTGGACTCACAAGGGGACCACTTAACAATTTGGCAATCATTTCAAATTCTTAGGGGAGTTTTGTTAAATAATCAAATTTCTACTCTTTTATTGTGATTATTTGACATGCATTATTCTTCTTTCCCTAGATTGGTTACTTACTCTACAAGTTCAATTCAGTTCAGTCACTGAGTCATGACTGACTCTTTGCAACCCCATGAACCACAGCACGCCAGGCTTCCCTGTCCATCACCAACTCCCAGAGTTTACACAAACTCATGTCCATTGTGTCAGGGATGCCATCCAGCCATCATATCCTCTGTCGTCCTCTTCTCCTCCTGCCCTCAATCTTTCCCACCATCAGGATCTTTTCAAATGAGTCAGCTCTTCGCATCAGGTGACCAAAGTATTGGAGTGTCAGCTTCAACATCAGTCCTTCCAATGAACACCCAGGACTGATCTTCTTTAGCATGGACTGGTTGGATTTCATTGCACTTCAAGGACCTCTCAAGAGTCTTTTCCGACACCACAGTTCCAAAGCATCAATTCTTCGGTGCTCAGCTTTCTTCATGGTCCAACTCTCACATCCATACATGACTACTGGAAAAACCATATCCTTGACTAGATGGACCTCTGTTGACAAAGTAACATCTCTGCTTTTTAATATGCTGTCTAGGTTGGTCATAACTTTGCTTCCAAGGAGTGTCTTTTAATTTCATGGCTACAATCACCATCTGCAGTTATTTTGGAGCCCCCAAAAATAAAGTCAGCCACTGTTTCCTACTGTTTCCCCATCTATTTACCATGAAGTGACGGGACGTGATGCTATGATCTTGGTTTCTGAATGTTGAGCTTTAAGCCAACTTTTTCACTCTCCTCTTTCACTTTCATCAAGAGGCTCTTTAGTTCTTCTTCACTTTCTGCATATCTGAGAGGTGTTATCTGCATATAACAGATATGCACCACCAAAGGTGGTGTTATCTGCTTATCTGAGGTTACTGATATTTCTCCCGGCAATCTTGCTTCCAGCTTGTGCTTCAAAGAGGCGACTGCACAGCACAAGAGCGGCCGAGAGGAGATACTCCTCGTCCAAGGTCAGGAGCAGAGGCTGTGCTTTGCAGGAGCAGCCGTGAAGAGATACCCCACGTCCAAGGTAAGAGAAACCCAAGTAAGAAGGTAGGTGTTGCAAGAGAGCATCAGAGGGCAGACAGACTGAAACCACAATCACAGAAAAGTAACCAACCTGATCACATGGACCACAGCCTTGTCTAACTCAATGAAACTAAGTCATGCTGTGTGGCCACCCAAGACGGTCGGGCCATGGTGGAGAGGTCTGACAGAATGTGGTCCACTGGAGAAGGGAATGGCAGACCACTTCAGTATTCTTGCCTTGAGAACCCCATGACCAGTATGAGAAGGCAAAAAGATAGGACACTGAAAGATGAACTCCCCAGGTCGGTAGGTGCCCAATAGGCTACTGGAGATCAGTGAAGATATAACTCCAGAAAGAATGACGGGATGGAGCCAAAGCAAAATCTCTACAAGGGCAACTCTCAAAATACAGCTCCCTTTAGGGCTCAAGTTTACTTTATAAACTTTCAAGTTCATAAGGCATTGATATTTATATGCATATTCTTTACACAGAATAATAGACTTCAGTGATTTTAACCTGCCTGAGAATAAATTTAAAAATGACTAGAATACAGTTAAAATCAGAGAAGGAAATGGCAAAAATCTTAAAAAGTAGAATAAATTCCTTTCAATAGAAGGGGTAGTATTGAGGAATTTATACCTTGAGATATTTTTTTTCTAAAGAAGAACTGGGCAACTTTTGTGTCCGTGGAATAAGGATTCAAGCCAAAGATATATTGATTTGTTCTCTTACACTGAGCATCTTGCAAGTAGCTCCCATTCCTAATACTTTCCTGCCCACATACAGGCATTACTGGAATTGAGCAGGGGCTGTCCACTTGGTTGTATATGTACCTTCGAGTCTCTTGTTCTCCCCTATAACCTCCCTGACACTCACAGGCAGCCTGCTTTCACCTGGACTTTTGTTTGTCTTGTATTCCAGGCCACTGAGTTTGTATCTCCCTAGAGCAAAGTCTTTGTAAAGCAAATTATTAGTCTAGTTCCCTCTGTAACTCTCAAATGCTTACTAAAACCTATGCAGCTTAAATTAAGATAAAGTAGAGAGACCTCGAGTCTTTCATACAGAGTGAAGTAAGCCAGAAAAAGAAAAACAAATATATTAACACACACATGTGGAATCTAGAATAATGGTACACATGAACCTATTTGCAGGGCAGGAATAGAGAAGCAGACATGGGATGGGGGGTGAATTGGGAGAGTAGGGTTGACATATATACAATACCACATGTAAAATAAATAGCTAGTGGGAACCTGATGTATAGCACAGGGAGCTCGGCTCAGTGCTCTGTGATATCCTAGTGAGGTGGGACGGGGTGGGGGATGGCAGGGAGTCTCAAATGGGTGGGCACAGCAGAAGCCAACAGAATACTGTAAAGTGATCATATTCTAATTTAGAAAAGATCCAGTGATAGCTTTAAATTGAGATATAAGAGGTAAGAAATTGAGGCCATGGTAAATTAATAGAAGAAAGAAAAATGCAATGTTAAAACTGTGTGCTAGATATTTACACTAGAGTCAATCACAGTCTTGCTGTAACATGACTTTCACAGCTGAAGAGGAAAAAAAAATGTCAGAAGAAATGTAAAACAAACAAGCAAGAACATCTTAAGAGAAACAATTCGATTTCTGGGTCTATTTAATGACTGGATAAGATCTTTATAGGATTTGAACTGTGTGTAGATTTGTGCATTTTGTGGTGCTTTATGTATGCAAGTCTTCATAATACATATCATTTTTTTTTCCTTCAAGCAATTTGCAAATTTTCCCAATATATAGTTTGTCATTTTTGTTTTCATTTGATGAGTTATAATGCTTTTGGGACAATTAAAGAATACTGCAAGCTCCTCTTATTGTGATGACACCAAACCATTCTGAGAGCAGCAATGTGTTTAGCGCGGTACGGGTGCAAAATTAAATATCTTTTAAAGAAATCAGAGTGTGAAGTTCTGGGTGTGTACTGCCTCTGTTTCAAAACACTATGAGCATATCACCATGTGGCAGGATTGACAGTTGTCAGTCATTCTGAGGAGACTGAAGATATGTAGATCCCATTAGTGATTAATGTAATGAGTTCACTCAAAGAGTATTCATTTATTCTTTGTCAAGTTAAGCAACTGTTTCACTATGAACTGATGCTTCAGCAACAATCATAGATCAGAATAAAGTTAGGGATACATTTTTCTTTATTCATCACCATTTTCTGATTTTCCGGTGATTTCTAAAATCAGTTTTAATGGACTTGTCAGGTTAAAATCAGTTTATTGAGCCCCATGCATAAATTTTTCACTCTATCATAATAAGGGTTATAATATTCATATACATCTTAAAAATAGTGTTGGTAGAATCTACTTAAATAACATAGGTTGAAAATGAGGTTGGTGTTGTAATTATAACAAAGTTTATATTCAGCTTAATTCAGCACTATCACTCATTACCTCTTTAAAAAAAAAATCTTTGAACTTTAGTCTCTAGTGGCTCAGTAGTAAAGACTCTACTTGCAATGCAGGAGACCTTGGAGATGCAAGTTCGATCCCTGTATCAGGAAGATCCTCTGGAGAAGGATATGAAACCCACTCCAGTATTTTTGACTGGGAAATCCCACGGGCAGAGGAAGGAGGCAGGCTACAATCCATGGGGTTGCAAAAGAGTCGGACATGACTTAGTGACTAAATCAACCAGCCAACTCCTTATTCTATAAAAGGGTTTTGTTGTTGTTTAGCCCACCACTTTGCCAGCCTGTTGACTGCAGCATACCAGGCTCCCCTGTCCTTCACTATCCTCCAGAGTCTGATCAACTCATGTCCATTGAATTGATGATGCCATCCAACAATCTCATCCTCATCCTTCTCCTCTGGCCTTCAATCTTTCCCAGCATCAAGGTCTTTTCCAATGAGTTGGCTCTTTACATAAAATTGGCCAAAGTTTCAGATCTTCAGCATCAGTCTTTATGATGAATATTCAAGGTTAATTTCCTTTAAAATTGACCTGTTTGAGCTCTTTGCTGTCCAAGGGACTCTCAAGAGTCTTCTCCAGCACCACTGTTCAAAGGCATCAATTCTTCAGCACTCAAGCTTCTTTATAGTCCCACTTTCACACCCGTACATGACTACTGGAAAACCATACCTTTGACAATATGGACTTTTGTCAGTAAAGTGACATCTCTGCTTTTTAATATGCTGTCTAAGCTTGTCATAGCTTTTCTTCCAAGGAGCAAGCATCTTTTAATTTCACGGCTGCAGTCACTATCCGATTACACTTGTCTCATAATGAAATATGTGTATATGCATATTGTGTGGAATAAGGGATTAAATGAATACAAAAATACACTGCAATTTTGTAAAATGACTTGGAATTTAATTATACTTCATAGTTTAATAATATGGACTTATCTATGACTTATAATTTTCTTTCAAACATGTTTTCTTCATAGAGCAAAAGCCACTTGAAAGAACCAAGTCACATAATCTTGTCCTTAGAATTGATATTTTAAAGGAGCTTTGCCTAATCATAAATTCAACTTGCATGTCTTTATCCATGGTCTTTTAACAATAGTAGTTTGACAGAGTATTTAAATTCAACTCATTTACTTGTTCATTTCATAGCCATTTATCCAGGGCTGGGCACCAATCTAAACACTTAATGATATAAAGACAAATCAAGCATCATTCTTCCTTAGAGGGACTCACAGTGTAGGGGAGATATGCACCTATGGAGATAAATATAGCAGAAAAGCACATGGGAAAGTGCCATGTTACAGAAACCAAGGGTTAATTAACTGTCTGCTAATTCTGTGGTGGAGTTCAGAGAAACTTTTAAGAGGGCTTTTAAACAAAGGAATGTGGTAGTCCTGGTGGCTCAGATGGTAAAGTATCTGCCTTCAATACAGGAGACCCAGGTTTAATCTCAGGTTTGGGAAGATCCCCTGGAGAAGTGAATGACAACCCAACACAGTATTCTTGCCTGGAGAATTCCGTGGACAGAGGAGCCTGGAGGGCTACAGTTCATGGGGTCACAAACAGTCAGACACAACTGAGTGACTATCTCAAACAAAGGAATGTGAGTGAAAAATTCTAGACTGATTTAAGGATGTGCAAACTCTAGCTGTGTTTTCGGAACAGGCAGTATTCCATTGTGTACTGACAGCAATACTGAGAGATAAGGCTGGGTAAGCTTTTCACACTGACTTGTGGAGAGCAGTTATTGACTTGCCACACTGTCTACTTTGTTACAGAGTTTATTTTCTTCTCCACCCCAGATTTATTGACATTGTATTCCTTGGATTATAAACACAAACAGACAAAATATTTTACCTCTGAAATTTCTGATGTCCTTAAAATTCATCATTATTTACCAATAACCATCGAAATTGCCCATTACTTGTTTTTATTTCAAATATGCCTCTGCAAATTTTTCTAAAAATCACTGCTGCAGCAACTTATCTGTAACTTTTTGATGATATTTGCTAAGTTGTTTTTTCAAAGATGAACCTAGCAGGTCTTTAAAAAAATATTGGAGTAGAGTTGCTTTAAAATATTATGCTATTTTCTGCCTTACAGTAAAATGAATCATCCATACACATACTTATATCCCTCTTTTCTATATTTCCTTTCTATTTTGGTCACCACAAAGCATTGAGTAGAGTTTCTCGTGCTATACAGTAGGTTCTCATCAGCTATCTATTTTATACACAGCATCAATAATGCATATATGTCAATCCCAATCTCCCAACTCACCTGCCCTCTCTTTTCCCTTTGATGTCCATATGTTTGTTCTCTACATCTGGGTCTCTATTTCTGTTTTGCAAATAGGTTAATCTGTACTATTTTTCCAGGTCCCATACATTTGCACTAATAATTTTCTCTTTCTGACTTACTTCACTCTGTCTTTTACACTTTTTAAATATCATGTGTAAGAAGGACAGCTCCCCTCAGGATTTTTAAGATAATTAATGGTTATCCTATAAAATGCTACCCACAGCTTCTGCCACATTGGAAATACTCAAATGTGTTCCCTTCCCTCTCTGAAGGTGTCATAAACAGTATTTCATTCTGAACTCACAGAACTGATACTCTCTCATTGAATCCCCTGATGGGCTCTCCACTCACAACGTCCATATTCTACTCTGAGACTGCAGTTTATTATATTTGCTATACCTTGCCATTGGATGGTGTGCTTCTGTGTGTATGTGAAGAACATTCATTCCTAATATGAAGAATTAAAAAAGAAATTCATCCCACAAAGAGTACATATTCAATAGTTTTCCAAGAGTAGAATGTCCATATCAAAACATTTATTCTGAATACCTCCAGGAATTCCTTAGTAACACATAAATACTTCAGCAAATACAAAGTGTCATTTCTTAGTACTACTATCTCATTTTTAGTATTTAATTTTGATGTCAATTGAAATGGATATCTTTAACACAGTGACACCTATCTACCAAGTTCAGGAGACAACAGATGGAGTGGTTTCTTTAGTCTTGTGTATAAAAGGAATACTGTACAAACACAATCTTTCCATTTAAGAGAATAGTCACATATCATTATACGTCCAAGTACAGTTGACCCTTGAACAATGTGGGAGTTAGGAGCATCCAACCTCTACACTGTCCATACATATAACTTATAGTCATCCCTCTGTAGCCAGGTTCCTCAGTATCTGCAGATGTACCCAACCACTGATCTGGTCATGTAGTCCTATAGTACTTACTACTGAGAAAAATGAATAAGTTGACTCTTGCATCTCAAGTCCATATTGTTCAAGGCTTAGCTGTATTTCAGTTTGTTTTACATCAATGAATAGTGATAAGTGCAGATCAAAAGAAACATGTACTTACTCTGAGGAAACCTTGGGGGGTTGTCATTGACATCTGTCAGGGTGATGTTGACTGTGGTGGATCCTGAAAGCCCTCCAACTTGCCCAGCCATGTCTTTGGCTTGAATGACCACTGAGTAATGTTCTCTGGCTTCTCTGTCCATATTATGTAAGGCAGTTCTAATAACTCCTGTAATACATGTTTTAAACAAAATAGCATGGATTATAAATTAAATGAAAAGCAACATAGCCATATATCTCTATTTTCATTTTAAGAAAAGTAGGTCTTTTAATGTGCTTATTTGAATATAATTGTTCAACAATGTGTGTTAGTTTGTGCTGCTCAATGTCATGAATCTGCCATATGTATACATTCATCCCCTCCTTCTTGAGACTCCCTTCCAGGTCCCCAATTCCACCCATTTGGTTCATCACAGAGCACCGAGATGAGCTCTCTGAGTGATATAGCAGCTTCCCACTAGCTAACTATTTTAATACGGTAGCGTATATATGTTAATGTTAGTTTCTCAATAATCCTCCCTCTCAGTCCCCCACTGTGTCCACGAGTCCATTCTCTACGTCTGCACCTCTATTCCTGCTCTACAAATAGGTTCATCTGTACTAATGGCACCCCACTCCAGTACTCCTGCCTAGAAAATCCAATGGACGGAGGAGCCTGGTGGGCTGCAGTCTATGGGGTCCCACAGAGTTGGACACGACTGAAGCGACTTAGCAGCAGCAGCAACAGTACTATTTAAGAAAAGTAGTTTTAACTGAAATGCTTTTGAGAGAAAGTCAGGCTTTTGAGACAAACAATACCTGCCAATGTTATTAAAACTGGCTCATGGAAATATTTGTTTACAACCATAGATCCTAAGGGAATCTATAGATAATAAGGGACAAATGAAGATATCCCATCTCTTGGCGGTCCTTGGGGTGACAGGCCCAAAAGAGGTAGACCCGCAGTCCTTGCTCTTTCCTTCTGCTGGTGACCTGAATATTTCATGACTTGTGCTCATCCTAAGTGTCAGCTCAGATGATTTGAGCAGAGGTTAATTTTTCTCCTTATACAACAATTTACATAGTTTTCAGACAGGGTTGTCAAATTTTGATGATGAAAGCATTGGCAGAGTGTAGACACTTGAAAAAGATTATAGGCAGGTAGGACTTTAACATTTATCAAGACTAAGAAACTGACTACTTTTTGTCAGGAAATAACAACTATAATAAAAACCAGATCTAAGTACATGAGCAAAATAAAGAAAGTGATGAGATTGTTTGAAAAATTATATGTAAAGTCACATTCTTTGTCTTGCAGTGACATGTAATGTGCTTTATCTTGCAGTGACATTCAATAAAGAGATACAAATGTTATATGTCATATATAATTACGTGTAGGTAAACACACCACACACAGATACACAGACACAAACACACACACACACACGCACACACACACACACCTCTGTCAATAGAGCCTTACATTTAAAACTGAAACAAATTTTCCAGTGGGTCATGTTTATATAAGAACTACCAAATATGTCTTCAGTTCAGTTCAGTTCGGTTGCTTAGTCTAGACAGAATCTTTGCAATCGCATGGTCTACAGCATGCCAGGACTCCCTGTCCATCACCAACTCCTGCAATTTACTCAAACTCATGTCCATTGAGTTGGTGATGACATCCAACCATCTCATCCTCTGCCATTCCCCTCTCCTCCTGCCTTCAATCTTTCCCAGCATCAGGGTCTTTCCAAGTGAGTCAGTCCTTCACATCAGTGGCCAAGGGATTAGAGTTTCAGCTTCAGGATCAGTTCTTCTGATGAATATTTAGGACGGATTTCCTTTAGGATGAACTGCTTAGATCTCCGTGCAGTCCAAGGGACTCGAGTCTTCTCCAACACCACAGTTCAAAAGCATTAATTATTCGGTGGTCAGCTTTCTTTATGGTCCAACTCTCACGTCCATACATGACTACTGGAAAAACCATAGCTTTGGCTAGATGGAACTGTTGGCAAAGTAATGTCTCTGCTTTTAAATGTGCTGTCTATGTTGGTCATAACTTTTCTTCCAAGGAGCAAGCATCTTTTAATTTCATTGCTGCAGTCAACATCTGCAGTGATTTTGGAGCCCCCAAAATAAAGTCTCTCACTGTTTCCATTGTTTCCCCATCTAGTTACCATGAAGTGATGTGACTAGATGCCATGATCTTAGTTTTCTGAATGTTGAGCTTTAAGCTAACTTTTTCACTCTCCTCTTTCACTTTCATCAAGAGGCTCATTAGTTCTTCTTTGCTTTCTGCCATAAGGGTGGTGTCATCTGCATATCTGAGGTTAAAGATATGTTTCCCAGCAATCTTGATTCCAGCTTGTGCTTCTTCCAGCCCAGTGTTTCTCATGATGAACTCTGCATATAAGTTAAATAAGCAGGGTGACAATACACAGCCTTGACGTGTTCCTTTTCCTATTTGGAACCAGTCTGTTGTTCCATGTCCAGTTCTAACTGATGCTTCCTGACCTGCATACAGTTTTCTCAAGAGGCAGGTCAGGTGGTCTGGTATTCCCATCTCTTGAAGAATTTTCCACAGTTTATTGTCATCCTCACCATCAAAGGCTTTGGCATAGCCAATAAATCAGAAATAAATGTTTTTCTGGAACTGTCTTGGTTTTTTGATGATCCAATGAAGAGGTGGCAAGAATACACAAAGCAACTATACAAAAAAGATCTTCATGACCCAGATAATCATGATGGTGTGATCATTCACCTAGAGCCAGACATCCTGGAATGCAAAGTCAAGTGGGCCTTTGGAAGCATCACTGTGAACAAAGCTAGTGGAGGTGATGGAATTCCAGTTGAGCTATTTCAAATCCTAAAAGATGATGCCGTGAAAGTGCTGCACTCAATATGCCAGCAAATTTGGAAAATGCAGCAGTGGCCCCAGGACTGGAAAAGGTCAGTTTTCATTCCAATCCCAAAGAAAGGCAATGCCTAAGAATGCTCAAACTACCACACAATTGCACTCATCTCACACGCTAGTAAAGTAATGCTCAAAATTCTCCAACCCAGGCTTCAACAATACATGAAACATGAACTTCCAGATGTTCAAGCTGGTTTTAGAAAAGGCAAAGGAATCAGAGATCAAATTGCCAACATCCACTGGATCATTGAAAAAGCAAGAGTTCCAGAATATAAGACACTTAACCACTATGTTTGTTTGTTTTTTACTGACTTGATTGCACATGTAATGACTTTGAGTGAGAGCCACAGGCCCCAGGAAAATAGATCTCCAACTTTTAATATTTGTGGACATATAATGGAGAAAGTTTAGGAGAACTCTCCTGAAGCTAAATAGGAATGAAAATATTCATATCGAAAGGAATTATAATAACATGATAATAAATGATTCATCTAATCCATGCATATGAAAAAGCCTCAAGCATTCTTATTAAAAAGAACATTGTTTTTTCACATATAATAATTATGTAAGAAAAAAGTTAATTGATGCAGAGGGGAACAAGTTAAGAGTTTATGGAAACATTTAATGAAAGAAATTTATACTTTCTAATATTAAAAAAAAAATGATGCTGTTCTGAAAAAAAGGGACTTACCTCTGATACGTAGAAGTATGAGATCACTCGCCATGATATTTTACAATGAAATCATTAAAGTAACATTTGTAGAATACACAGATATGAAAATAAAATCATTTTTTAAATGTATTTATTTTTTAATTGAAAGATAATTGCTTTACAGAATTTTGTATTATTCTGTCAAACAAAAGCATGAATCAGTCATAGGTGTACACACGTGACCTCCCTCTCGAAACTCCCTCCCATCTATCACTAAAGTGAAAGATATTTTATGCAATCTGAATGTCATTCATTTAAAAGGATCAGAGAAGAAGAATGAACACAAATCCTGTTTTATAGTACAGACTTTAATAATTTCATTATCTCCCTTCTTTTATAATAGTGCCACTGTGACATGAAATGAGAAGAAATTTGTCAAAGAAATTTGCTTATGGAAAGAAAACAGCATATCTAGAATTGACACATCTATCTCAGAAATGATTGTCCAAGGAATCACTTAAACACTCAGTTCTCTTGAGAATGGCTCAATTGCATGTACTTATCTATGACCTCACCTGAAGGCACACAGGTTACTGGGCAAATTGCCATAGCCACTTGATCCCCTTATACAATAATATGATTCCAACATATAGCCAAGATGTTCCTGAGTAGGGTAGTCTAGAACATAGCTGGTGCACGGTTACTTTAGTTTTTTCCTTTTCAGTAGCACTTAATTTTTTTAGAGTAGTTTTAGGTTCACAGTAAAATTAAGAAAATACAGTTATCATGTACCCTTTTTATCCAGACTCTACATCACCTCCCAAACTAGCCACATTCTGTACTAAAATAATGCATTTGTTACAACTGATAAACCCACATTATTAGCACATCATTATCACCCAAAGTATGTAATTTACATTAGAGATGACTCTTGGTGTTGCATATTCTATGGGTTTGGATCCATTCATCACAGTATAACATAGAATACTTTAACTGCCCTAAAAATTCCTCTCTTTCCCACCTATTCATCCCTCCTTCCTCTCAGCCTTTGGCAATCACTGATCATTTTACTGTCTCCATAATTTTGCTTTTTCAAAATATAATTGGAACCATACAATGTGCAATCTTTTCAGATTGGCCTCTTCAGTTAGTAATGGGCATTTAAGGATCCTCCATGTCTATCCATGGCTTGATAGTTCCTTTCTTTCTAAAACTGTTGAATGTGCTCAGTAATGTCTGACTCTTTGCAGATCCATGGACTGTAGCCCACCAGGCTCCTCTGTCTTTGGGATTTTACAGGAAAGAATACTGGAGTGGGTTGCAATGTTCTTTTCTAGCTTTCATCTATAAACTATAAACTAGGTTTGTCAATACCTATAAAAATGTCTGGAATTTGATTGGTATCCCACTGAATGCATTGATAAGGTTGAGCAGAATTAACATCTTTACACTATTGAGTCTTGCCTATCCATGCACATAACATATATCTCCATTTATTTACTTCTTATTTGTTTCTTTATTGAGAGTTTTATAGTTTTCCTCATATAGATTTCATACCTTTTATTGTTAAATTTACCCCCAAGTATCTCTTTTTAGGGAAAGCGCATCTGGTCCCATCACTTCATGGGAAGTAGATGGGGAAACAATGGAAGCAGTGTCAGACTTTATTTTTTTGGGCTCCAAAATCACTGCAGATGGTGATTGCAGCCATAAAATTAAAAGACACTTACTCCTTGGAAGGAAAGTTATGACCAACCTAGACAGCATATTAAAAAGCAGAGACATTACTTTGCCAGCAAAGGTCCATCTAGTCAAGGCTATGGTTTTTCCAGTGGTCATGTATGGATGTGAGAGTTGGACCATGAAGAAAGCTGAGCGCCAAAAAATTGATGCTTTTGAACTGTGGTTTGGAGAAGACTCTTGAGAGTTCCTTGGACTGCAAGGAGATCCAACCAGTCCATCCTAAAGGAGATCCAACCAGTCCATCCTAAAGGAGATCAGCCCTGGGTGTTCATTGGAAGGGCTGATGTTGAAGCTGAAACTCCAATACTTTGGCCACCTCATGCGAAGAGTTGACTCATTGGAAAAGACCCTGATGCTGGGAGGGATTGGGGGCAGGAGGAGAAGGGGACGACAGAGGATGAGATGGCTGGATGGCATCACTGACTCGATGGACATGAGTTTGAGTAAACTCCGGGAGTTGGTGATGCCTGGCGTGCTGCGACTGAACTGAACTGAACCTAAATGGCATTGTATTTTTAAATCAAAGTCTACTTCTTTATTGCTGGTAAATAGAAAAGAGGTTGCCTTTTATATATCAACCTTATATCCTGAAACCTTTCTCTCTAAAGACTGCGTTCTTGGACATAGCTCCCACTCTGGGAAATGTTGGCAGAACATTTATTCCAAGGGCAGAGAAGCGGTTGAGGAGCCTCTGATTACCTGGGTTCAGATTGCTAGTCAACTGGCATTCACATTCTCTGAATGACCTCCCCTGACATTATTAACAACTACTATGGGTGATTCCAGTGTAAGTAGGTCAAAAGTATTAAAAGTCACAATTAGAAAGACAAAATTCTGCCATTGTTTTCATACGTTTCTTCATTTTTTTATCACCATCTTGTCATATCAATAAAATATATGTGGAGATATACACATGAACACAACCAACAATATTCAATTATAATAAACATTTTTCAAAACTATGAAGCCCAAACTCCTATACAAGACTAGGATAAACTATATTTGTATAGGCTAAATAAGAACTGATATTTTGTTTTTTTGTTTGGCTTTTCTATCATGTATCCATGGACCCAGTAATTGTATTTTAACTTATATTTTTTCTTTCAAATAAACATAATAATAAAGACTTATTACCTGGCCTTTTAATTTGGTAAATTTGTGAAGAAAACAATGCAGAGTAGCTAAATTGATCACCTTAAATTAGTGCAGTGTTTGCATAAGAACAAAGGAACCGCTCCTCTTTTCAATATATGCTAGGTAACTAGTATTAGCATATTTTGAATGTTTGTCTGATAAGCTTCACTAGCAATGTTTACTTCAAAATTTTTAACAGAAATTGTTGCCTTTTATTCACTTATGATGTTGTGTTGAATCAACAGAAAGTGATTACCTTTGTATCATTTTGTTTTGTTTCTTATTACTTTCCTGGTAAACGATCACAGATGCCCCACTGCCTGCAAATTACTTTCTGACTACCACTTCCCAATCACCTTGATATGTAGGGGCTTGTAACTGGGAATGACTCTTTGCTGAATACAAGCTCATAACATTGAAACTCATCTGCAGTTATAAACATTACTCACTGAACCTGACTCACTAGACCACCATGTGTTTTTTTCCTTGACTGATGATATTCATATAGAGCAATAGATCCTCCAAAATGGTTTCTTGTATTTTAGCCACTAAAAAGTATTTAAAATGGAAATATACAAATCTAGTTTATTAGGTAATACCTCAGAAGACTGAAAACTAAAATCTCTAAAAGGGTGGAACAAATAAACAGGCATGACATCCAAATTGTTAAAAACATTTTCAAGTACATATGTGCATTTATAAGAAGAGCTGGTAAATTTTCTTCCATTTCTTAACTACATATATTCATTTTGGCCCAGTTGCTTATTTTCTTTCTTAATTTTTTCAATTGTTCATTCATTCATTTGAACTCTCATATAAATATGTAATGCCTATTACAAGATATTTGTCTGTGTAAGAGTGTGTTCATCCATGTCTGACTTTTAGTGACCCCATGGACTTTTTCCATGGAATTTTCCAGGCAAGAATACTAGACTAGGTTGCCACTTCCAACTCCATGGGATCTCCTGACCCAAGGATCAAACCCACATCTCCCGCATTGACAGGTGGAAATTCTTTCCCACTGTTCTTCCTGGGAAGCCGCAAAACATATTGGAGTCCTACTGTTTTTCTAATGGGGCACAAGGGTTACTTAAAAACAAAATTATGTGAAGTTAAAATTATAATGCAACTTCAGGGACACCATTCTAGACCTACTGAATGAAAATTTAGGGAAGTGGGCCCATCATCAGTATTTGTGACAAATCTCTTCTGTGGTTCCCATGAATGGTCGAATCTGAGATATTCACCTGCAGTTAAGGACATGTGATATCTGGTCTCCAAGTGCTCATATTTCATTGGAGTATCTGATCATTTAAAACAATTTGGAAAACATTAAGAGGGTTATAAATATTTAAAAGTTTCATTAACTAGTTCCTACACAATGATACTTAACATCTTGCAGTAATAATTCATCCTTCCAACTGCCTGATTATGATGATCTAGGTACCTGGGAGATTTTTTATGTTAACTAATGAAGTGCTATTTGTTTCAACATTTAGTATTACTATATGGTACTCCTATTCAACTACACATTATGAATTTTCCCTACTGATTTTGTAAAGATAATGTGACTTTCATAAATTCCTGTCTACACTGAACTCAAAAACACTGAAACATTAAATCATCACCACAGTTTCAGAAATCTGTTTTCTTCATTCACCACCAATCCAAAGTATATTGAATATGTCTCTGCTTTATTTAAAATGTGGGGTACATGGACATTAAGGATAGAGCTTATGATTTTAGAAAGTGATGATTAGAGTGTTTACTGACAGGGAAATAAATATGAAAATATGGAAAGTTAAGTGTTAGTCACTCAGTCATGTCCGACTCTTTCAAACCTGTAAGCCCGCCAGGCTCCTCTGTACATGAACTTCTCCAGGCAAGAATACTGGAGTGGGTAGCCATTCCCTTCTCCAGGGAATCTTCCCAACCCAGGGATTGAATTTAGGTCTCCTGAATTGCAGGCGGATTCTTTACCATCTGAGCCATCAGGGAAGCCCCAGCACCACAAATAGATTTTGTTAAATGAACAGGCAAAACCCAGACTTTGAAGGCAGTAGTTATCCATATGCATGAACATGATAAAGGAGTACTTTATGGGACAACAACAAGTTTGTAGGATGTAGAAAGAAGAATGGAGAAGCAAGATCCCCTTGGAAAGGGGATCTGTCATGAACAAAGGGGCAGAATGTACATGGATGTATTGACAAGATTGGCTCCATTGGAAAATTACTGTGGATAATAGCAGAGATTTAGGTACTCATTAATACTCTGAATATTTCTATGGTTTGTTCCTCAAGTGACTGAAAGTTTGAAAAGCTCCGCTGCCACTCCTATGGAAAGTCATCACTGTCTAAACGTCACTTCTGGTCAGTTGTCCGAGGTTGTGGTTCAGCAGATACATGGCTATATCTACAGCTTAGCACATTTCAGACTCTAAACTAATTTAATAACTAACTAAACTTCAGAACTTTATTTATATTTTCATTATGTGATACATTTTATTTTTAAAGAAAATTTATATTATATGAAACACTGGCATCTCAGAATTAAAAATAAACATATTTAGCTTCAAGCTATGACTCATGGAATTAATCAACATAAATTCAGGAATGTAGACATTTTTATGATTTAACAGGAAGATTCAATTTTTCCTCTTCTACATGTTTTTTCTTCTTACCCTCAAAACTGATGATGAAGCACTTTATTCCTGGTGAGGAGAAAAGAATGGTGAGTTTATATGTTTTGAGTATGAACTGTGATTCAGGCACTGTCTTCAGATATATTATTTTCCCCCATGTCCTTCATGGGAGAGAAAGCTCAAAGTTTAAGTAACGCTCTCCAGATGAGAAATCAGCAGAAGCCAAAATGTAACCAAGGGCTTCCTGACAGAATGCCACAGTGTTATTAGTCCAAATAATGAAGTCCTCAGACCTTATGGGCCCTTAGGAGAGGCTTGCGATATTGTGAAAGAAAGAGACAGGGTGGAGTTTGGGGTGGTGGATAGATAAGAGAGAGAGAGACAGGAAGGATGAGAGGAGAGGAGGAGGTAGAGAGAGGAACAGAATTATAAAAACAGGTATTAACCTCTCTATGGATTTGGGGCCATAGATCAGACCGATCCAAAGAGAAGGTAGTTGTGTTTATACATCGTTAAATATGCTTCTGACCTAGAAGGTTTTATCTCCATGTTTCTTTCTCTCTCTCTTTTTATCTTTTTGCATTTGCTTATTGCTTATGTCTATTTCTAGTGTTTCAATGTGATCTACAATTTCAAAAGACCTGTCTTTCTCTGTTGTGTGTGTGTGTGTGTGCATGTGTGTGTGTCTGTGTGTGTGTGTGTATGAGTGCATGTGTGCTTAGTTGCTCAATCATGTTTGACTCTTTGAAATCCCATGAACTGTAGCCAGTCAGGCTCCTCTGTCCATGGACTTTTCTAGGCAAGAATGTTGGAGTGGATTGCCATTTCCTACTCCAGGGGATCATCCCAACTGAGGGATCAAACTTGTATCTCTTATGTCTCCTGCATTGGCAGGTGGATTCTTTATTACTATGCCATCTGGGAAGCCCCAGTGTTTCTTGCCAATATATCTAATAACCACACTGATAATCATAGCTTTTCCAGGGCATTTGTGAAGACCAAATATTATATGGACTTTTAGACTTTCAGCTTAACTACTCCATTCAGAAAA
The DNA here is from genome assembly GCF_019320065.1 of Cervus canadensis. Classification (NCBI taxonomy): domain Eukaryota; kingdom Metazoa; phylum Chordata; class Mammalia; order Artiodactyla; family Cervidae; genus Cervus; species Cervus canadensis. The sequence goes on along the minus strand of NC_057401.1, from coordinate 50,675,878 downwards.
AAATGTACTGCAACAGCATTGTTGGGAGAAAATAAAGCATAAGCTTCAAAAAAATACTTATCTGGGGGATGAAATTCCAATGGTGATGATGTTGCTGATAATAAAACTATTGACAGTTATTTAGTATTTATTGAGCATAATGAGGAATGCTTTAGGTTAAATCACTAATCCTCACACTAAATCCTCACATTGACTGACTATGGAAGTTATTTATATTATCCCCTTATTTTAATCAAAGAGGGATTTCAAGAACAGAAAGGTTAAGAATTGCCCAAGACAGATGGGTATGATAGAGTCAGTATTTAATCTATGCAATTAGAATTCAGAGTCTGCTGTCATGATCACTACCTTCTGAGCTTCTGATTTCTTATGAGTAAATTGAGGAAAATACTGCCAAAGAGCCTGAAATTAATTTTGGGAGAATGTCTTCATCTTGATAGTGTGGTATCAGAAAAAATCACTTTCTCTTAACCAGTTTAGGTTCTAGCAGCACTGGAATCAAAGTTATTACTATAATCAAGAAGAGGTCAGAAAGATGATAGATAACTTTAGGTTATAAAAACATTAAATATTCAGTCATGTCTGACCCTTTGCAATCCTATGGACTGTAGCCTGCCAGGCTCCTATGACCATGGGATTCTCCAGGCAAGAATACCAGGGTGGGTAGACATTTCCTTCTCCAGGGGATCTTCTAGACCCAGGGATCAAACCTGGGTCTCATGCATTGAGGCTTCCCTGGTGTCTCACATGGTAAAGAATCTGCCTGCAATGCAGGAGAACTGGGTTTGATCCTTGGGGATGATCAACTGGGAGAAGGGAATGGCTACCCACTCCAGTGATCTTACATGGAGAATTCCATGGACAGAGGAGCCTGGTGGGCTACAGTCCATGGGCTGGCAAAGAGTCAGACACAACTAAGTGACTAACACTTTCACTTTCAACTATAGGTAAACAAATCATCTTACTTTAAAAGCTGAGGGTTCAGGATTTTGTCCAAAAGAATAAAGAGTGAGAAACTTAGAAACCTGAGATTTATCTTGATGCAAGTGATCATTAGCCGGTTATGGTCTTTTTGCAGCATATCAAATACCAACGCCATTATCCATGGCTGATCTTTGACTGCTTTGACCAATATAGTACAGTAGAAGTGACAGTATATCAATTTCTTCCCTGGACTTAAGAGGACTGGAAGCTTCTGTATTAGTATATATGAGCTCTGAGCCTTCAGGTAAGTGGTCTGATTACCTTGATAGAGACCACATAGAGATGCCCTGAGATGGAATGTGCTTTGGATGCATCTGAGCCCAGTTCCACAACTCTTCTCACTGAGGCACTGGGCATATGAGTGGACTCATTTTTGAATGATTCCACTTGCCAGATGAATGCTATCAGGTAACCAAGTTAGAGTCACATGGATCAAGAACTTGTCAGATTTTTGCTCAACTACTTTCCTTCCAAAATCACTGTTGTTTTGAAAGGTCTTTGTTGGGGAAGTTTGCAATGACATTCATATTTGGAGTACACACGCAGAGAAACAGATAAATATGTGCATGCACACACACACACACACACACACACACACATATATATATGTATATTCAGATACAAATACATATACATGTATATACATTCATAAATACATATGAATAAACACACATACATGTTTATTCCTCACAAGGAAATAAAAGATGGTTGGCTTTTTAAATTTACCCCAACACCATTAAGTCTAGACTATACATTTCCAGCAACATATCTAACAGCACCTGACATAGGTCTTGAGAAGCTGAATGTTGGGAGTGGGGTGTTGATTAGTATTCCCCACACTGAGTTGAAAGTCTTTCTTTAAAGCAGGCGTGTATATGTGTCTATGCCAGGTGATGTAGTATGTTTCCCTCCTCTGAAGCTGTAAACAACAGTATACGTTTTCATGCACTCTTCCCTTCAATAGTTCTCATATTGCCAGGTCCAATAGATAATGTTTGTTTTCATCTCATCAGCAGCAAATTGGCCACAGTGTACTGTTCTTACCTTTCCCAAAGACTCCATTTGCCTCTCTCTCTTATGTTTCATATTGTCATCACACGAATTTCCTTATTGTCATTATCCAAATTTATTTATAGTTTTTTGGCAACTGCTCGTTCTTTTCCACTAGAATAAAAGCTTCACAAAGCCAAAGATTTTTGTTTGTTGTATTTCCATTGCTGTTCCCTCATTGCCTAAAACAATCCCTGGTCCACAGTCGTTCTCAATGAATATTTGTTAAATGAATGAAGTGCCACAAAACACACAAGAATTCATCATAGTGTTGAGTTTTGGTTTAGAATAAAATTAACATTAGGTTCTAAAATAAATAAGTTACTACATTCCATTTATTTTCTTTGGATATAAAGTTTGTTATCTGTAATAAAGTAACGCAAACTGGGTTGCTTAAAATGAGTTTATTGTCTCATAGTTCTGGAAACTAAAAGGTCTGATATCAAGGTTTTTGTAGGATCGGTTTCTCCTGAGGGCTGTGAGAGATGGATCTCTTCTAGGTCTCTCTCTTTGGCTTGTAGATGACTATTTTCATGCCCACATCACATTCGCTCTGTATTTTCAAGTCATCTTTCCTCTGTAGTATCTCCATGTCTACACTTCTCCTTTTTATAAGGAAATCAGTCATATTGTATTAAGGGTCACCCTATGGTGCTCAATTGCTCAATCATATCCTACTCTTTGCAACCCCATGTACTGTAGCCTGTCAGGTTCCTCTGTCCATGGAATCTTCCAGGCAAGAATACTAGAATGGGTTGACAGTTACTACTCCAGGGGATTGTCCCAACACAGGGATCAAACCCACATCTCATTCATCTCCTATATTGGCAGGTGGATTATTTACTATAAATTCATTTTAGCTTGATTTACTCTTCAAAGACCCCATCTCCAAATAAGGTCACACTATCAGATCCTGGGGCTAGGAATTCAACCTGTGAATTGGGGGTGGGGGATACATTGACCCATGACACTAAGTAAAATAATTCAGTTCAGTTCAGCCACTCAGTCATATCTGACTCTTTGCGACCCCATGGATTGCAGCTTACCAGGCCTCCCTGTCCATCACCAACTCCAGGAGCTAGTTCAAACTCATGTCCATCAAGTCAGTGATGCCATACAACCATTTCATCCTCTGTCATCCCCTTCTCTTCCTGCCTTCAATCTTTCCCAGCATCAGGGTCTTTTCAAATGAGTCAGTTCTTTGCATCAGGTGGCCAAAGTATTAGAGTATCAGATTTAGCATCAGTCCTTCCAGTGAATATTCAGGACTGATTTCCTTTAGGATGGACTGGTTGGATCTCCTTGCAGTCCAAGGGACTCTCAAGAGTCCTCAACACCACCGTTCAAAAGCATCAGTTCTTCAGTGCTCAGCTTTCTTCATAGTCCAACTCTCACATTAATACATGACTACTGGAAAAAACCTAGCTTTGACCAGGAGGACCTTTGTCAACAAAGTAATGTCTCTGTTTTTTAATATGCTGTCTAGGTTGGTCATAGCTTTTCTTCCAAAAGGAGCAAGTATCTTTTAATTTCATGGCTGAAGTCACCATCTGCAGTTATTTTGGGCTCAAATAAAACCTTGTGTGCACTAGGACTCAAAGACCCCCACAGAGACTGAGCCATATCTGTCTTTGAGTGTTTGAGTATCTCCTATGGAGGCATGGGTCAGCAGTGGCCTTCTGTAGGGGCAGGGGCTGTGGATACAGCTGATTTTGGTCAAACAGCATGTGGCATAAGCCCTCTTGGAGGAGGTCACCATTAACCGCACGATAGAGCCACTGAGCAGATGACCCACAAACTGCAAAACAATTATACCAAATAAGTTATTGTACTGTTAAGGAAGTTCTAGGACTCACAATAGATTTTCCAACTTGGGAATCTCGCAAATGGACTGAGATCCCCAGGGACTTTGACTTTGGAGGTCAGTGGGATTTGATTACAGAACTTCCACAGGAGTGGGGAAACAGACTCTTGGAGCACACAAACAAAACCTTTGCACACCAGGACCCAGGAGAAAGGAAAAGTGACCTGACAGGAGACTGACCCAGACTTCCCTGTAATTGTCCAGGAGTCTCTGGCAGAGGCTTGGGTAGACAGTGGCCTGCTGCAGGGTCAAGGGTGCTGAATACAACAGTGTGTGCACAAGACCTTTTGAAGGAGGTCGCCATTATTTTCATTACTCCCACCTTATTTTGTCTCAGGTCAAACAACAGGGTGGGAACACAGCCCCACCCACCAACATAAAATTGGATTAAAGATTTACTGAACATGTCCCTGCCCACCAAAATAAGACCCAGTTTCCCCCACAGTCAGTCTCTCCCATCAGGAAGCTTCCATAAGCCTCTTATCTTTATCCCTCAGAGGGCAGACAGAATGAAAATCACAGTCATGGAAAATTAATCAAACTGATTGCATAGACTACAGCCTTATCTAACTCAATGAAACTATGAGCCATGCTCTAGGTGGTGTAGGGCCACCCAAGACAGCTGGGTCATGGTGGAGAGTTCTGACAAAACAGGGTCCACTGGAGAAGGGAATGGCAAACCACTTCAGTATTCTTGCCTTGAGAGCCCATGAACATTATGAAAAGTAAAATAGTAAATTGCACCAAGAAAAAAATGAATGCATATGTGAGACTTTTTGAGCCTATGTTAGGGAAACTCTTTAAGTAAATTTGTAAGGGTTAGTTTGACCAAAAAGGAACTGGTGAAGGCACCCTGAGAAAAAAACACAAAATACAAAAAAAAAAAAAAAGTGAAAGAATATGTCACGGAAAAGATGGAGATGAAGAAAGACTTCTGTGTATGTAGTCTCAGAGATTGAAAAAGATGGATTATATAAATGTATGATCATAAGAGTGGCTGTGAATTCCCTTATCAAGTGAACTGAAAAGACTCATTTCTCATTCATTCCTTCAAACAGTAGTTATAGGGTGCCTACTAAAATGTAGACACAGTCCCAAGAGTAGACAAAATTACTGCCCTCACAGAGCTTACATTCTAGAGAAAACAGAGTAGGGGGAAGAAAAGAAAATTACAACAAGATAACTACCTACATGATACAGAGCAGATTTCCTGGGGGGGGTGAGTGGAGAAATGAAGCATTTGGTTAGAGGTTACAGTTTTAATTGAACTTGAACTTTTCCCACCGACTGGTTACTTGAGGTAAACCAGGGCTTACCCCAGGGTTCTAGTGGAGCAGATTTACCATCATTTTGGACTTCCCTTGTAGCTAAGTTGGGAAAGAATCTGCCTGCAATTCAGGAGACCTGGGTTCAGTCCCTACACTGGGAAGATCCTCTGGAGAAGGAAATGGTAACCCACTCCAGTATTCTTGTCTGGAGAATCCCATGGACAGAGGAGCCTTGCAGGCTACAGTGCATGGGGTCACTAGAATCAGATAAGACATAGCATCTAAACCACCACAGTTTTAATTAGGACCGTAATACTGATGTGCTGGAGTTAGCTAGTACTGACTCAGAAGAGTTGATTGTTAAAATTTCTAGAATTTGGACAGCTGGTTAGTAAATATAGCCCTTGCTAAGAAATTAATTATATAAATTTATATAGTAACATCATATCTTTAAAAAAAATCTGGAAACTTATCACTGTCTAAGTGATCTATTATTATATTTTACTTTTACTTATGCTCTTGATGTTAATTATGCTTATTTTATCTATGTGGTAGAAATACTATAGAATTAAGTATTGCTGCTCATCCTTTCTCCAGAATATGTTCAGTGGTATCACCTGAAATCATTGGCAGATGGAAATACTTTTATGAAAGTCAGCAAGTGCCAACTAAATCAAGGTTAAATCTATTTGGTTAGTGATATCTAAACTTAAGAAAGTAAAAGAGAAGGAATAAATAAAGAATATTAAACTCAAACGTGTAGTCATTACATGAGAATAACACAAAGTCTGAAGAAAAAACTAACCTAACTAATGAATACTAACTAATAACTAACTAACTAATACTACCTAACTAATACTAAACTAACTAATGAAATCTATTGTTCAATTTAGCAGAAAAAAAAATGGTGGCTCATATAATTGATTTAAAAAATGAAGTTTTTTACAAACATCTTTTATCTACAAGTTAAAGCAAACAAAAATATTAATCAACACTCAAGCCAGAACCTAAAACTCGTTTGTCAATGACCTGAGAAACTTCTTGCTGAATCAGATAGCAATCAAGCATTTATTTGCAGCGGGGTTTTGTCAATATCCATTGGATTGCAGCAATAAGTTGTGCGTGGATGCAAGGGTTTGGCAAAAATCAATGCTAGCATTCTGTAAGAATTAATAAATTATGTGGAATTTATAATAATGTGTGCATTATAATTGTTTATAAATTGGGTGCTATATATCTATTTTACCGATGAAATTTATAATAAACATGTATAATCATGTATATGCTTATATACATGCTTACATATTTTTGGTTGCTAAATATTTACTAGCACATGACTGATGGCTGGTGTTAAATGGATTTGACAGAAAAAAGTTGCAGGGGAAAAGAGTCACACGTACAAATGTCCTAATGTGGTTGCTTTTCTAGCTTGTTTGACGGAACAACATCTCTATAGCAAAAAGAACAAGAAAATGAGGAGACGAGATCAGAATGACATCATAGACCATATCATTTACAAGCATGTAAGTTATTGTAGAGTTTTTGATTTGGTGACAAAAGAGACGGGAAGCCATTGGCAGGTTTTCAGCAAAGAGTGATGTGATCTGACATATTTTAACATGATTGCAAGAATTCCCTGGTGGTCTAGAAGTCAGAACTCCACGTTCCCACTGCTGAGGGCCTGGGTTTAATCCCTGGCCAGGGATCTAAAAAGCTGAGTTGTTGTTGCTTAGTCACTAAGTTGTGTTTGACTCTTTTTCAACCCAGAGTAGCCCGCTAGCCTCCTCTGTCCCAGAGATTTACAGGCAAGAATACTGGTGTGGGTTGCCATTGCCGACTCCAGGAGATCTTCCCTACCGAGGGATCGAAACTGCGTCTCCTGCATTGGCAGGGAGATTCTTTACCGCTGAGCCACTAGGGAAGCCCCAAGAAGCTGTGTGCAGGGCCTTAAAAAAATTATGCTTTGGCTGCTGTGTTGGGAATAGACTAGGTAGAATTAAGGAAATAGGTTAAGAGATAATAAAGTTTTGTTTGTTCTTTTTTTTAAAAACAGAAGCAAGGAGATGTGTCTGGAAGACAGTGCTTGCTGATGAAATAGATGCGCTGTATTAAAGAAAACAGAAATGGAGTGTGATCCAAGGTTTTTGCCCCGAGGCGTAGAAGAGTGTGAAAAGAACTCTTTGGGGGAGGTGGATGAAGTTACAGAAAGCAGTTTTTAACAAACGAACTCTGTGATAAGTATCTCCAATCCCCCAGACAGAGATATTCGGTTGACATACAGTAAGCTGGTGTTCGGGGGCTTTCCTGATAGCTCAGTTGGTAAAGAATCCGCCTGCAATGCAGGAGACCCCAGTTCGATTCCTGGGTCAGGAATCGAAGAACCCTTCTCCGCTGGAGAAGGGAACAGCTAACCCATTCCAGTATTCTGGGGCATCCCTTGCGGCTCAGCTGGTAAAGAATCTGCCTGCAATGCAGGAGACCTGGGTTCGATCCCTGAGTTGGGAAGATCTCCTGGAGAAGGGAAAGTCTACCCACTCCAGTATTCTGGCCTGGAGAATTCCATGGACTGTATAGTTCATGGGTTCACAAAGAGTCGGGACAAGACTGAGCAACTTTCACTTTCACACTCCGACTCTCATTGTAATGTGTTCAGCATAAAGATAATATTGAAAGCCATTAAGACTGATGATGAACATTGCCACATGCCAGTGAGTTTAGGAGAAAAGGTAGAAGCAACACAAAAGCAGTGATCATTGTGAAAGGGAGAAAACCAAGAGGGTGTGGCATCCTGGAAAAAGTATTTGAAGGAAGAGAAAGGGATCCAGTGTGGCCAATGCTGTGGCTAAGTCGAGTACAATGTCAGGTACATCATAATGTGAAATGTGACAGCGAGATCTAAACTCAACAGTAGATACGAAATGAAGAAAAGGATATGTGAGGCATTTTGGAGTACATTTGTAAGGACCAGATGATTGATGGAAAGTAGGGTGGGAGGGAAAGGAAATGATTCACATCGTGCTCAGGCTTTTAGCTTAAAAACTTGGCCAGCGGGGGGAAGCCCTTTACAAGATGAGGAGTGTAAGACAAAGATCAGTGAAGAGAGTTAATTCACGGTTATTTTGACTTTTATGTGCTTGAGAGCTATCTGTGTGAAAAAGACTAGTTGAACACATGGTGTTTGTAGAAAGGTCTGGGTTGGTGAGTCAAGATAATAATGATACTTATAAAGAGATGGATGGATATAAACTCACTCTTGCCCAACATAATGAAGAGAGTGCCACTTATAATTAATGGCCTAAATTGCTCTCTACTGAATCTTTATTCCTTGTATCCTGTATTAATCTTAAAAATTATCAGTCATGACAGAAAGTTTACTTAAAAGGCAAGTGAGATAAAATCAATGTATCTAACCCTTAGTGAATATAAAACAATAAATAACTATTTTGACTGAAAATGTCATGACTTTTTTCCATCTGTAAAATGACTACTGGATGGTCATAATTACCTGAATTACTCCTTTATGTTAGCAGGTTATAATCAGAGAGGACTATAACAACTTGACTACACTGAATTTTCCTCAGGAAAATTTGAAGGATTTTTCTTACACAATATAAAGATTATTTTAAGACACTTAGAAAAGTAGGCTACATGCCCCAAAATGGGAAGAAAAAGGATTTACAGAAAACAATAATATAAGAAAGGGGAAGTAGATTTAATATTTTTTTTAGTCACTAAATTAAACTGTCTATCCATATCCTTCTTCAGTCATTATTAATTAGCTGTCAATGTGGTCCTTCGTTTGTCAAGCTATATCCCACAAGATATCTGGCAACTAGAACTAATAAAAAATATTTGAAAATCTGCCCCATTGAAGCTTTATATTCTTAATGTCATTTCTACATTCCCTAAAGTAGCATACAGGTTTAATTAGAATCACTGTTTTGGGTTTTGTGCATATCTATGTGTTCTGTTGTTGTTTTGAAGTTACAAATGCTTGTGTTCTGTGAGGTGGACCAGGTTCTTATAGCTTGGGAGTGGCTACTTTCTAATTTTCCTAGTAAGGTCTTTTTTATTTTTTTCACTGAAGCACTTGCCATCCAACACGTTCTCATTTCGTTTCTTGGTGGGACAACTGGGCAGAAAGAGAACCTAAGGCAGCCTATGACGTAAGTAGAACAAATACTGCGTTAATTAATGTAATATATTGGAAGATTGAATGTGACAGTCTGGTTTGCTGGAAATATTTGAGACTACTTCACATAGCTATTTCGAATTTGAAGAATGAGTTATGTTAGAGAAGAAGAAAATAATCAGACAGGATTATGGTACAAGGATTGAACTAGGAAAAACATTAACATGGCAAATAATGGTGAGGAAGGAAGGCTAAATGAGGCATTGATTTAGCTATTTACAGACTTTTTTTCTGTTAAAATAAACCCAGAAATCATATCGCTTTTGTTGATTTAGCACTTTTCACTGCTTATTTTAATGCTGTTCACTCTTACAGTTCCAGAGAACCTATAAATGTCTCCCTAGTACCTCAAGTGCCATTTATCAAAGTTACTGCCTGAACTCACCAAGCAAGGGTTTATACATCTTGATTTGCAGTATTTCCCTTTCAAAAGTAATTCTGAAAGAAATTAACTAAGCAGTACCAAATGTGAGTAGAGGTGAGCCAAAAGCCTGAGATATTTCATGCATATGGACAATTGAGAAGGTTATTAGGGGAGTTCTGACATATTTTGACATCAATTCAGAAGTAGCATAATATATATATGTGACTCTTTTCAATTTTATTCCATTTAGTCATTTGAGATGCAAACATCCTCAATTTGTCCATTTTTGCATTGCTTTGTAACAGAAATTTGTTTACAGGAGCCTTTAATTTATAAAACATACATTTTTACTTCTTAATCTCTCCTTTGTGGAACCTTTGGCAAGGTCATTGAATCAGCCATTTCTCAAACTCTGAGGCTATTTTAAAGCAGGCTGGGTCAAGAGATTTTACTACATACCACATAAGTATTCAGAGCTTTTTTGAAGGGCTTATGAACTGTCTTAAGAAACCTACTCACATTTTATTCACAAAAACTGAAGATAATATTGTCTCTTTGAAACACTGAAGAAATATAGCTAACTATCATCCAATACTACATTTAAAAATCATTAAGAGGTAATAGGTAGCACACACTATTACCATCATTAAAATGTATATTTGGAATGGACCGTTTTAAAAATATCTCTTATTCAGCCATAAGAAAATAATAAAACCTTATGATTTGTGATAACATAGATGGATACCGAGAATGTTTTGCTGAGATAAGTTAGACAGAGAAAGGCAAATACTGTATGATCTCATATATATGTATGTGGAACATAAACAAATATCCCTGCCCCCAAAGAAAATCCTCAGATACAGAGAATAAGATGCAGAGTGTTGAGGGCTAGGTGGTGGGCAAAATGGGTGAAGGGAATCAAAAGGTACAAACCTCTAGTTATAAAATAAATAAGTCATGGGGATATAAGGTACAACATGGTAATTATAGTTAATAATCTTACTTTGCCAACAAAGGTATGTCTAGTTAAGGCTATGGTTTTTCCAGTAGTCATGTATGGATGTGAGATTTGGACTGAAAAGAAAGCTGAGCACCGAAGAATTGATGCTTTTGAACTGTGGTGTTGGAGAAGACTCTTGAGAGTCCCTTGGACTGCAAGGAGATACAACCAGTCCACCCTAAAGGAGATCAGTCCTGGGTGTTCATTGGAAGAACTGATGTTGAAGCTGAAACTCCAATACTTTGGCCACCTGATGTGAAGAGCTGACTCATTTAAGAAGACCCTGATGCTGGGAAAGATTGAGGGTGGGAGGAGAGGGGACAACAGAGGATGAGATGGTGGATGGCATCACTGACTCAATGGACATGAGTTTGAGCGGACTTTGGGAGTTGGTGATGGACAGGGAGGCCTGGCATGCTGTGGTTCATGGGGTCACAAAGAGTCAGACACGCCTGTGTGACTGAACTGAACTGAACTGAATCCTGTATGGCATATTGAAAGTTGCTAACAGAGTAGAGAGAGTTCTCATCACAAGAAAAAAAAAATTGAAACTATGTACAGTGTTAGACTTATTGAGATGATCATTTTGTAATACATACAAATATTGAATCATCTTGTACACCTGAAACTAATATGTCAATTATATTTCAATACAAGTAAAAATATCTCTTATCCTACATTAATATTTTGAAGGATTTACTGTATCTTTTTTCTCTTTTAAACTCAATTTTTTCATCATTAATTGTATGCTTGAACCACTGAGATTTTCCATTAGCTACATTTGCAGACTATTTGCAAAAGTGGCACATTATGGCAATATATGGTTTAAGGCCTAGGGATCTAGAGCCTGTTGCCTAAATCTTGGTTACACCATTTTTTTTTTTTTTTTGGTCTATTTCCTCAGCTGCACATGGAAACACTAATACTACATATTTTACTTGATTAATGTGAAATTACATTAGTTAATTCATGAAAACATTTATAAAAGTACATATCACATAGAGATGCTAAATAAAGGTATCATCTGCTTTGATGGCATTTTTGTTTTTCCATTTTATTCAAAATGGCTTTATATTTTTTCAAGCCAAATATGCAAGTCAGAAGCTTTAAAAAACTGAATTGTTCTCTAATTTTTTTCCCTAGTGAATTTAGAATGGTGAGCTATTTGTTTTGTTTGCATAGGTATCACCAACAGCTCAATCTGTAATTGCAGAATTTTGCATTTTTTTGTTTGTAATTTCAATTAGAAATGCATTTTATAACCATATTTTCTACAGGTTGACTGCTCCAAATTTTTCTCTTCCAAATATACAATTTGCTGTTGTTCAGTCATCCAGTCATGTCCAACTCTGCAGCCCATGGACTGCAGCACTCCAGGCTTGCCTATTCTCCACTATCTCCTGGAGCTTGCTCAAACTCATGCCCATAGAGTCAGTGATGCTATCCACCCATCTCATCCTCTGTTGTCCCCTTTTCCTCTTGCCTTCAATCTTTCCCAGCATCAGGGTCTTTCCCAGTGAGTTGACTCTACACGTCAGGTGGTCAAATTATTGGAACTTCAGAATCAGTCCTTCCAGTGAATATTCAGGGTTGATTCCCTTTAGGATTGAGTGGTTTGATCTTTTTCCAATCCAAGCGACTCTCAATAGTCTTCTTCAACACCACAGTTAGAAAACATCAATTCTTCAGTGCTCAGCCTTCTTTATGGTTCAACTCTCACATCCATACATGACTACTGGAAAAACCATAGCTTGAACTATACGGATTTTTGTAGGTATAGTAATGTCTCTGCTTTTTAACATACTATCTAGGTTAGTAATAACTTTTCTTCCAAGTAGTAAAGCTTCCTTTAATTTAATGACTGCAGTCACCATTCGTGGTGATTTTGGAGCCCAAGAAAATAAAGTCAGTCACTGTTTCCATTTTTTCCCAATCTATTTACCATGAAGTGAGTGACTGGATGCCATGATCTTAATTTTTTGAGTGTTGAGTTTTAAGCCAGCTTTTTCACTCTCTTCTTTCACCTCCATCAAGAGGCTCTTTAGTTCCTCTTTACATACTGACATGTGGTGTCATCTGAATATCTGAGATTATTGATACTTCTCCCAGCAATCTTAATTCTGGCTTGTGCTTCATCTCGCCCAGGATTCTGCATGATGATGTACTCTGCTTAGAAGTTAAATAAGCAGGGGGATAATATACAGCCTTGACATACTCCTTTCCCAATTTGGAACCAGTCCATTGTTACATGTCTGGTTATAACTTGCATCTTGACCTGTATACAGATTTTGCAAGAGGCAAGTAAGGTGGTCTGGTATTCCCATCTGGTTAAGAATTCTCCACAGTTTGTTGTGATTCACACAGTCAATGAAGTAGAAGTAGATGTTTTTCTGGAATTCTCTTACTTTTTCTATGATCTAATGGATGTTGGCAACTTGATCTCTGGTTTCTCTGCCTTTTCTAAATTCAACTTGAACATATGGAAGTTATCTGTTCGTGTACTTGAAGCCTTTCTTGGAAGATTTTGAGAATTACCTTGCTAGCGTGTGATATGAATGCAACTGTGCAGTAGTTTGAGCATTCCTTGGCGTTGCCCTTCTTTAGAATTGGAATGAAAAGTGACCTTTCTAGATCCTGTAGCCACTGCTGAGTTTCCCATATTTGCTGGCATATTGAGTGCAGCACTTTCACAGGATCATATTTTAGGATGAAATAGCTCAACTAGAATACCAACACCACCACTAGCTTTGTTCATAGTTATGCTTCCTAAGGCCCACTTGACTTCACATTCCAGCATGTCTGGCTGTAGGTGAGTCATCACACCACTGTGGTTTTCTGGGTCATTAAGATCTTTTTTGCATAGTTCTTCTGTGTATTTGTGCTACCTCTTCTTAAATATCTTCTGCTTCTGTTGGGTCCATATCATTTTTCTCCTTTACTGTGCCCATCTTTGCATGAACTATTCCTTAAATATTACTTTTAAGGGATTTAACAATTACTTTCCCTTCACTCTTTCTAATTTTCTTCCTGCTGATTCTAAAGCATCTGTGCTACTCCCAAAGCCAAGATTGTCTCTTTAAAAAAAAAAAAAAATTTTCCTGAAATCCTGGTTATATTAGCGAGCTTTTACTATATGCTATTATGATGGTCATTATCTTTCAGTATATGCACGTGGGTGTCTTCGGTGCTCGCTCATGGCTGCCTCTTTTTGACCCCATGGACTCTAGCCCACGGTGCTCCTCTGTTCATGGGATTTCCCAGACAAGAATGCTGAAGTGGGTGGCCATTTCCTTCTCCAGGGGACCTTCCTGACTCAGGGATTGATCCCACATCTCCTGCACTGCAGGCGGATTCCCACCATCTGAGCCGCCAGAGAAGCACCTCACTATGTGTATATATAAATAATTATGAAATCTTTACATGTGCTATGAATATGATAAATGTAACCTTGCAGTTACTTCACATAATAATCCTTGTGATCCCAGTTCCTACTTATCAAGGCTTAAATTTATAAAAATTGCTTTCCATCTTTTCTCTTTACCTGGGCACCATCATTTAGGTGAAGAGGATGAACTTTACTGCTGGTATGCCTCCAGCCCTATGTTCTGTAGGTGCATGTCTTCCACTAAAACATCACACTCATGTTTTTGCATGCATTCTCCAAATTCCTGCTGTCTCTCTCTGCTTCACTGCAGGTTGCAAAGGTTGCTTTGACTGCTAGAGACCTCTAAGTAGAGAAGATAGTGTGATGTTGTAAGTAGTGGCCCATACAGTGTATTCATTTACATTGCATTATTACTTAACTAGCTCCTTACTGTAAATGAAGACAATCACAAAATTTCTGTATATCTGGGTCCCTGTAATGTCTCTCTTCTCTACAGTAGATTTATTATAAACTGTCTTCAGATTTTACTTTGCAGGCCTGTCATTAAATGGAATTAATAAGGAAGCAAAGACATCAGCCTAATTTCCATATGTCAACAGATATTAAACACAGTCCATTTCCTTCAATTGCATTTTACATCTTGAAAGAACCAAATTCTGACAAATTGGAAATCACCTAAATAATTCAGTTACTTTGTATAATGAAGTAATTAATTCTGTGAGGGTTGACTGCGTTATCACATTTTAAGTGTTCAGAATACAAAGGGGTACAGCAAACAGTCCCAAAAAGCATGTGCTTACAGATTAAAGAGAATGACCTTTTTATTAATGTTATATAACCAAGTTAGTTTAGCCTGGATTATATCAAATATTTTTTAAAATTTATTTAGAGAATGAGGCAGTGAGGGATGGGACTATCTGCTAACTAATATTTAAATTATTTACCAGCTAATAGATAGGCTGTGGTGAGAAATGAGTGAGCTCTTAGATGGAATTATGCTGCTCCAGTAACTTCTCACTTGTCTTTTGGAAACATTAGTCAAATTCAAGACAAATTCCTTTTCCCTGAAGTATACTTGTAATGTCATAAGGGAATTTACGTTAAACTTCCTATTCTTCTCTTGTCTAACATTATATCAGGCTATTTCTGCAGAACTTTTTTTTTTAATGTGTGAATGAAAAAGCTGAAATAACTATATTTTGATATACAACAATTTTGTTGTTATTGCTTAGTCGCTTAAGTTGTGTGACTCTTTGAAACCCCATGGACTGTAGCCAGGCAGGCTACAGTCCATGGGATTTTTCCAAGCAAGAATACTAGAGTGGATTGACATTTCTTTCTCCAGGGGATCTTCCCAACCCAGGGATCTAACCCAAGTCTCCTGCATTAACAGGTGGGTTATTTACCACTGAGACACCTGGAAAACCCTAATACTGTTACTTAAGAGAACAAACTGATGATTCTTTCCATTCCCACCCTAGAAATAGAGACAGAACTAAAAATACTGTATAGATTAAGAACATAGGCTCTGCAGATGGGCCAATGGAATTCAATTCCTATTTTCACTAATGAACACTGTGCCTTTACAAAAATCCCTTCTTTATCACTCAGTTTCCTCCTTTGGAACATATGGGTCATGAGTTCACATCTTGTCATGAGACTATTATAATGATTAAATAAAATAGAATGTGCACAGCATGCAAAACTGTGCAGAAAAGCACCAGCAAAATCACAGGGAAAAATTAACATTGTTATCGTTTTTATGTAGTACCATGTGTCAGGAAAACCAGATAATATAGTCAGTTTGGTGGGAAATACTCTCTCAAAGAATATGCTAGATGAACACTGTTCTCACAATTCTTATAGCATTTCAAAATCATGTAACTTAGTCTAATTTTCTACTCCATATAGTCCTATGAGGTGGCCGGACACAATATTTATACATTACTCTTAATTTATTGAGGAGGAGAAAAGCACAAAATGCCAAATAACTCATCCAGATTAGCTGATAAATGTTTAGCTATGTTTTACTGATCACTGATGCCAGATTTGCTTTCCCAGAGCAATGAATGCAGTATTCTCCTTACATAGAACTGGAGTTGCCTATGGGAGTTCTTTATATTTTACTGTAGGCAGCTTTTTTGACATGAGTATTTACCTGATAACTTTATTGATACTTGATCATTATGTGATTTTGATCATTATGTAATCCTTAAATTACATGAAATAAAAATTTACATATATACATATGGAAAATCCACAAATTGTCTTTTTGTGGTTTAATTTTAAAGTCAAAGGTGTTGCTATTGAGAATTATTTTGGAACCATGGCCCTGACTGGAAATAATCTGCCTGCAATGTGGTTGATATAGGTTTCATCCCTGGGATGGGAAGAGCCCCTGGAGAAGGGAATGGCTATCCACTCTAGTATTCTTGCCTGGAGAATTCCACGGGCAGAAGAGTCTGGGGGCCTACAGTCCATGGGGTCACAAAGTTGGACTCAACTGAGAGACTAACACTTTCAATTTCTTGGAAGACCAGAAGAAATATGAAATGATTGCTTTGGAAACCCTTAATGAAAAATCCTTCATCTTCTTAAACTGCATTTGATGGTTAGAAATATAAGTAGCAACTTAATGCTAAATCTAATTAATAAGTGGTTAAATTAAATGAATATGATATGTTTGGGCCAAAAAAAAAAAATAAAAAGAAGGTATAAATCCTGAGAAAGCAGACTGTATGTAGGCATCTATCTGTCTGTCTGTCTTCTGTTTTACTTTTCTGTTTTCCATTCCAAACTGTCTTTGAATATGGTTTTGCAAAGGTATGTTTAACAAGCTTGACATGATTGTACAGAATATAATTCTCCAAAGTGGTTGCCTTCAAGAGATACAATCATTTTTATGTGCTTTGGCAGAGGAAAAAATAGACATTCCCATTAATTTTCAGTCAAAATGTATATTTATTATAGGTGATGGCAGCAAGAGAATGTTTCCTAAAAGTAAATTGGGATTTTTCTCTTAGTAAAGTGCCAATGAATTGTGAAATATTACCCATAAAACCACTATTTGCTGAAATAGGCTTGGTTCAATCGATGATTTTCAATTACTAAGTTAAAAAGCCCTCCCTTGATTTTTGTATAGTCTGATTCACTTAGGGCAATAAATACCACAGAAAAGGATTATAAGCTGTTGATTTACAAATATACCTGGTTTTGAAGCTTAATTAATAAATATTATTCAACTTTTTAATAGTTCAACTGCCATAAACAAACATATTTCCAATTAAAGATGTGTGATATTTTTAATTCAAATGATTTTGTAATGAAAATATTTTAATTTATCTCTGTGTTCATAACTGTTTTGTTTACTTGATGTATTTTGAGGGCATGAAGAAATTTATTTATGATTTAAGTTTTAATTATTTTACTTTTAAAACATTTGACTAGTAACCTTCACCTACACTGTTACTTCTAAAATCTAAGATGTTATCAATATAAATTAAATTCAAACTAATATTTTCATTAATATTGTTAATAATACAAACCCTGTATATAAAATTGTGGAATCAGCATAGTCATTATTTTTAAAAATCCACTACTCTGTATTCTATGCACTCCTTTATTTTTTGTCTGTATTTTTTCATACTATGTTCTAGTTATTCACATATTAGTATATTATTCAGATAGTAAAAACAAGGGAAAAAAAAACTGAAATCATGACAATGTTCATTTTTAGCCGAATCTCTGTTCCTATTGACATTTTATAAGCATGTATTTTCTTTTGTATCTTATTTCCCTAACTATGAATTTACCTTTTCTAAGCAATATGACTCAGCCAGAAATGACAGAATAAATGCCATTGCCTCTCAAGCAAAACTGAGAGAAAAGACTGAATCAAAACCATCTGTGCCTCTTTCCTTAATGGAGTTTTGCTCCTCTGAGGAAAACTAAGGTAGAGGCTTTGGGAATCTACAAATTGCAGGTAGATTTTTATCCTCTTCAGATTGGACATACTAATATCCAAGCTGACACCCAGACCCCTTATTTAATACCAAACCTTGTTTTGTTCTAGTCTGCACACTTCTAACCCCTTTGTTCTGATTGCTCTTCTTATTCTATAGCAGTTACCAGCTTCTAACATTCTACCTAATTTTATTTTTATTACATTTTTATTGTTCATTGTCTGTTCTCTCTTCACAACCCTCAGCAACTAGAATGGAAGCCCCGTGGTCATGGATTGGAAAACCAAATGATAGGAAAATTCTTAGGGATGAAGTGTATATTTTCTTTCCTAATACTGTGGCATGTGTCACAGGAAACACAAAAACACCATCTATGCTTTCCTTCACCCACATACGCAAATGAGTAAGGGCTATAAGAGATGAAAGCAATATGTTCAAAACCTGTTTCTTGTGCTGTGTATCTAAGTCATTCTGAGTCACTTATGTCTGGAAGCCCAGGGCTAGCAAAGCCACAATAAACAGAAAGCAGATGACTCATTAGAGACTGCTCTTCCTTTTTCCATGCAGTGGAGTTCAAGGTTCTCTGACACTGGATCACAGCTAAGAAGTTATTCATGATCTAATTATTATTAGACCCTTATTGTTATATATGACCTAATTATTCCATGGAAGTTGTAATAAGCTAGATACTGAAATGCTTATTTTCTTTATGTGGATCCTCCAAAGAATTATAAAAAATTTTAAAAATAGAAAAAAACTAATATGTGAAAATAGGAACACAGTGGACAGAATGCCTGTTTCCTTTGTTAGGGTTTGGTAAGGCCCAAATAGCATCTTGGCTTTTCTAAGTCTGCTGAACCTCTGAAATAATAATGCCAGGTTACATCACACCAGCTTTCAACTTCTGATTTTGGCAAGGAATCGCAATAGCTTCTAGATGAATAGTGTGTAGCCCCAAGGAGAAGTCATCCACACACTTGAGACAACTGTAGGCTGGCTTAGCATACTGGCTAAGAGCCTGTTCTCTAAAATGAGAATGCACAGGTTTGTCACAGGCTTTTTCACTTAATTCTTTATGACTGTGGACAAATTACTTAACCTCTCTGTCCTTCAGTTTCCTAGTCTGTAAAATAAGATAATAGCAGTACCTTTTTCATAATACTACTGAGAGGACGAGATGAGATGAGACACAGAAAAGACTTAGCACAGTGCTTCCATGTGGTAACTACTCAGTAAATGTTATCCATTGTTAGGGTTGTTTTTAAAGATGCAAGCAATCGGTTTGTGAAGACAAATAATGCAGGGTATGAAACACAAAGTCACTCACTGTGAATAATTTACTGAGTGGTTAGAAAAGGCCCTTATGAAAGGTGAGAGCTAAATTGAGGGAGGGAATGACTCACCCATTTTGTTTTTTAAAGCTTTTCAGGCAGAACTGAAAGTAAATGCACACCATGCAAAGTGAGAGGGAGCTGGAGGAGTCCAGAACAAAGTGTACAAAGTGTGGCTGGATCAGAGTTCATAAAGGAATCAGAGCAGAGAGGAAGAGACGGTTAAATCACAGAAGGCCCTACAGGCCCTCAAAAGGGTATGGTCTTCCATTTTGCAGGAAGCACTGGACGGTTTTGGTAGGGAAGGTAGAGGACTCTCCCTGGATAGGCTGAGCTGTGACATCAACTTCAAGGATTTATTTCTTGTTCACATTCCACGGCCATGGATATAGGTCAGCTATGACTTTCCTCTGTGTCCTTCCATTCCGGTACCATGCTGAACAACCATGCCCCAAGGCAGGCAGGAAGAGCAAGAAAGATGGATTTACTTCTGCTGAGAACTGGCCCAGATCACTGCATTGACATCAAATTACTCCCCAAGTCACTATGATGTCAGGATGTGTACTCTTTCTCCTAAGAATCCCAATGAACAGGTATAGAGAATACATACCCAAGAAAAAGGAAGAATCAGGTGATTGTAAAGAGTACTATTTTTTAAGTTAGCATGATTGAGTGAGTTTTAAAAGGACATTTCAGTGGTTGTTTGGTGGAGAATGCATTATATGGGAACAAGAAAAGAATTGGGAGATGAGTGTGAAAGAGCAAAAGTTGCTCACTTGTGTCCAACTCTTTGTGGCCCCATGGATTGTAGCCCAACAGGCTCCTCTGTTCATGCAATTCTCCAGGCAAGAATACTGGAGTGGGTGTCCATTAGATCAGATGATATTGAGGTTTTATATACAAAATGATAATGCCTCTTTCTAAGATACAAGAAATAAAGGAGAAATGAAGTGATTGAATTGAGGATATAAATTGAAAGTAGAGTTGATGGCATTTGCTGATGGATGGGCTATAAGGTGTGGGAGAAAGGAAAAACTCAGGATGACTTTCTGCTTTGCTGTTGTTTGCTGTGAACAACCAGAAGAATGAATTTGTCATTTACTGAGACGGAGAAGCTGAAATATAAATTAAAATGTGGCCTATATGAGAAAAAATACATTAAGAAAACCACAAAATTTATTCCTGAATTTAAATTAAAAATTTAGTAGCAATAAAATACAGCATCAGCACTGAAAAATTTAAATCAAACAAATGATGTAGAAAGCATCTTGAAACTTTCTCACAGAGAAGAGCAAAAAAAGGAGAGAATAAGAGAAAAGCCAACTTAGGGGATAGATTCCAGCATGGAATAAATGGCAACAAAGTCATTAAAATGATAAAATATAACACATGCAATGATCAAAGATAGAACAGAGGGTGGGGTCAAAAAGACAGATGAGGGTAAGGTCAGGGAGTAAAGTTTCTGACTGAAAGATAACAAGTTTTCAGATCGAACATACTCATTGTTAAGAGTGAGAATTATAATAAAAGAGAGTAGCATTGAACAGCACTGATGCAAGGATTTTTTTTTTTTTCAATTTCAAGGTTAATTGCAGATTTGGGCATATTTACACCCCAACGCCCAAGAAAAGAAGTGTGGTCTCACAAGATAAAGTTAGAGGAGTTACGGTTTTCACTGACATTCCTAACTGAAGGGCAAGAAATGCATAATTTTGAATCCCTCAGGCAATTAGAGATTGATGCAATTTAAGAAAGGCTTTTGTAGTGAGTCCCAGAGGCCAGCCCCGAGCAGGCAGAAACAATTTAGAAGCAGCAATCTCCTCTCTGCAGCAATACTTACACAGGGAACAGTTTCAAGAAATTGGACGGCCAGTGTGCCTGAAGGCCTCGGCCAGCTCACCCAAGCCCCGGATGGGCCATTGAGCGCCTCATCTGCTACTGCATCCCCTTCTGTTAGCTTTGCATTGATGGTGACATGCCATCAGGAAACTAGAGGGTTCAGCCATCATTTCTGAAAACCCTAAGTTCACTAACAAGCATAAGTAAGAAAATCAGTAAAGTATTCTTAGTTAGGTTTAGCTGTGGATTCCTATGGTTTAGGTGTTCATTTATAATTGAGAATATCTGAAACTCCAAATATTCAAAAACAGAGCTATGCAGGCAGGGAAAAAAATGATATGATATGCTTTAAAGATACTTGAGAATAGAACTCTCAAGCTATCCACTGGCATAAAGTCTTGATTACAAGAACCAGATCTAAACAGATCTCAGCTTGTACACGTGCATGTCTTATATGTTCAATGTCAATAAAATGGGAAGCAATTCTGGAATGTCTCATAAGTAGCTAAATATTACTCATACATTTCCAATTTTATTTTGCTACTTATTTTCAGAATCAACTTTTGAACCAAATTCCAGTCTCTGCCTTATTAAGTCTTCCTCTTTTGTCTTTCATCCATTAGCTATTCAACTGGTGCTCACATCATTTTACCCTTGAAATCTCTCTCTTTGATGATGAATTATTTTATAATCAGATGTTGATTTCTCCCAATAATTCTAATGATGAATTAAAGAAAGAAAAAGCTTAGTTTTGAATTTACATAGCACTTTTAGTTTATGACTCCAAATCTTCTCTTATTCCTCACAATAAATAAAATTTTGTACATGGAGGGATATTTTTCAATTTAAATTAGAATATATATATGTATATTTATTTATATATAGTGAAAAGTTTTGCCTTATATATTATTAATGTGTTAGCATATTTTGCTTACTGTTACAGAAAGGATAATTTTATGGCAGAAGCTAAATAAAGAATTCATTATGAATTACTACTTACCTCTACCTTGGGATACCTCCTTAATCTACACATTTGTTTAAGAGTTTTCCATTAAGGCAGGAAGAAACAGTACATGGAATGGAAATCTATAAACCACTTGTTCTGACCCACACATTAAAAAATCCACATAATAAATCCTAATACTGAATCAGCTTCTTAGAAATCTATGAGGATCCATATAGAAAAACCCTTGCTTAGCAATAGGTTTGTAATTGTAAAACAACCAAGTTTTCCAACTAAGATTCAGTCAAAATTAACACTAACTGATATATATGAAGCCCTCTTTTATTTTATCCCTATATTATATACTTCCTAAGCCAATGTGGGAAGAATGAATAAATGAAGGAAATATTTTCCAGATAATATTACAGGAATAAAGTTGCCAAAACATATCTCTGGATTTTTTTAAAAAAAGTATTTCAATAGAATTGCTTGTCAAAGGCACTTTTTTTCATAGCTAGTTGTAAATCTAAAAATATACTTAAAATATTGAGACATAAAGACCTGGCCCTCAGCATCAGCGTCATAAACATTCAGAGGTCAGCCACAGCCCATCAGAAGCAGCAACAGAAGAATTTAAGTTCTATCAAAAAATGTGTTAAAGGAAAAAAGAAATCTTTTACCAGAGAGAGGGTTTGATCTAAGACTCCAAAATGAGGATTCATTGTGAGTCTCATCAAAACAATAAGACAGAACTCTCTCCCACCTCCCTACTCTGCTAAATACACTTAGGAAGCAAGCTAACAGCATCGACTTGCATTTCTGTTTTTATTTAAAGTGATACATATCTACAGTTAGCAGATGTAATAAAAAAAAGAATTATGGGTCATCAGGATTATTTTGTGAAAACTAAAAGTCAACTGAAAGAACTTCAGAATCAGGAATAGGGTTAGCACTCTATCTTGCTCTTTTATTACCTCTGTGAATTTACCTAATCTCTCAAAACAGCAGTTCTCTCATATAAGAATGGAAAAAATAAGAATAAGCTACAGTTTTTTGAAGTTTAATTAACTTATATGATGTTCTCTGTAGAGTTATAAAACTTACCTGGGATTAAGTAAGCCCTTAATAAGTAGTAACTACCAATGCTATTCATATTACTGCTAACATTTTATACACATTTTGTGCTGAGTTACTTCAGTTGTGTCCATCTCTGTGTGACCTTACGGACTGCAGCCCGCCAGGCTCCTCTGTCCATGGGATTCTCCAGGCAAGAATACTGAAGTGGGTTGCCATGCCCTCCTCCAGGGGATTTTCCCTAACCCAGGGATTGAACCTGCATCTCTTATGTCTCCTGCATCAGCAGGTAGGTTTTTTTACCACCAGTGCCACAAGGGAAGCCCCATAATAAAAGATATCGACCTTTTATTTGGTATGATATACCATTAATTCTATTATTTACATTTCATTTCACATGTAACATTTTTATTACCTTCACATGTTGGCAGAAGATAATCATTAGTATATGATTTTCTTATTTTTTCTTTTCTATTATAATTTATTACAAGATATTGAGTGTAGTTCCCTGTACATGCATGCCTGCTCAGTCATGTCCAACTCTTTGCAACCCCATAGAGTGTAGTCTGCCAGGCTGCTCTGTTTATGGTATTCTCCAGGCAAGAATCTGGGAGTGGGTTGTCATTTCCTACTCCAACAGTTCCCAATTTATCCCTCCCCCACATATATCTTATTCTTACAGGGCAAAACTCAAAAAAATAAATAAATAATGTCATTTTTTTTCTAAATTAGTCTACAAAGTTGATGTAATTGTATTTGATTAAAATATCAACAGAAATTTGTTTTTTATAACCCAATAAGCTGATCTTAAAGCTGAAGTAAAGCAAGTAGATGGAAATAGCCAGGAAAGTTCTAAAAAGTATAGAAGATCAAATGTGAGGTGTAGACTAGTCTTGTCAGTATTTATAAGCTGTAGTAAGCAGAGAAATTCACTAAGAGAGCAGGGCTTTCTGTAGAAGTCATTTTGCTGGCAATTTTTATGTTATTAGCAGTATCTATTTAATTTACTACTTCCTCAGGACAGACCTCCAGTATCCTTGTCTGCAAAATTCCATGGGCAGAGGAGCCTGATGGGCCACCATCCATGGGGTTTCAGAGCGGGGCACAACAGAGCATGCATGCATGGCAGATCTAGTGCAATGACAGAAATTTGTGGGTCACATAGCAGGATAGAGAGATTTAGCTCAGAGAGATAGCTGGAAAAAAAAAAAAAATAGAAAGTGCCTTTAAGGAAATCACTAGCTAGAATTGCCTCTGAGACTAATTTTTATGGCAAAGAAGATGTTAGTCAGGCTTAAAAACTGGTGGAAGGAGTCAGGCAGTGATACCGACATTTAATAAAGAGATATGGAGACATCACATTTTTGAGGAAATACTGGAGCAAAGGGAGTTTATGCAGTGATGATAAACATGACCCTTGAAAGGCAAAATAAGAGATCACAAAAGGATCTGATATGTGTTATAAAAAAAAAAAAAAAAAGACAAAGAAAAGAACAGCTTTGATTCTGAAGATGTTGGGGGAGCTGAGATATATGAAGCAAAAACTGAGATGACTGGATTCTAATTTTTTTTAATATTAGTACCAGGCTGGAGAAAGTGTTGCATATAGGCTGATAATTCTGAGACTGCATGTGGCAAAACCATTCAGAACAACAATGATGGCATAATGGTATATGCGCTAAGGGAGTATTGGGGTGGCAGAGAAGGGACACATTATATACATATATTATTAAGGTGGAAAATAAATGTTTTCTTTGTGCTGTGTTCAGCTGCTATCATGTTGGACTCTGCGACCCCATGGATTGTAGCCCACCAGGCTCCTCTGTCCATGGGGATTCCCCAGGCAAGAATGTCCTCCTCCAGAGGATTGTCCCAATATAGGGAACAAACCCAGGTCTCCTGCATTGCAGGCAGATTGTTTACCATCTGAACCACCAAAGTTTTCTTTAAGTTTAGATGAAAGGATGTATATCTTTACAAGGGGCGTTACTAGATATGGAAATGGTTTCATACCTTTGAACACTGGCGTTTTGATTGAACCTGATTTGGCTTGCAATGAGAAACCAACCTATTTTTATCCCCACCTTTACATCTGCTTTGTGGTCTAATCCTTCTTTTAATGCTCCAGGATAAAACTGTAGACAAGCCCTCAAGCTTTTCAGGCACTCCATTTAACATACAATATAAATAGTTCCTTGCTTCTGCATAAACATTCCAGACAGGATATTCATTATATAACAACAATCTAATTCAGACCATAAGACCCAAAACATGGATCTGCTCAAGCCCTGCCAGCCTCTGGTGGGAGAGGACCTAGTTGCTTCCTTCTTTAGGTATCTTTTTTGAACTACTCCCTACTTAGCTGCAATTTTTTTTAATGTTTTTAAAAATTGCTATTGGAGTATAGTTACTTTAAAATGCTATGTTAGTTTCTGCTGTATAGCAAAATGAATTAGCTGTAATATACATATTTCCTCTCCTTTTTGGATTTCCTTCCCATTTAGGTCACTATAGAGCAAAAACAACACCCGTTGTGGATGTGACTGGTGATGAAAGTAAAGTCCAATGCTGTAAACAGCAATATTGCATAGGAACCTGGAATGTTAGGTCCAGGAATCAAGGCAAATTGGAAGTGGTCAAACAGGAGATGGCAAGAGTGAACGTCGACACTTTAGGAATCAGTGAACTAAAATGGACTGGAATGGGTGAATTTAACTCAGATGACCATTATATCTACTACTGTGGCCAAGAATTCCTTAAAAGAAATGGAGTAGCCATCATAGTCAACAAAAGAGTCTGAAATGTAGTACTTGGATGCAATCTCAAAATTGACAGAATGATCTCTGTTCCTTTCCAAGGCAAATCATTCAATATAACAGTAATCCAAATCTATGCTCCGACCAGTAATGCTGAAAAAGCTGAAGTTGAATGGTTCTATGAAGACCTACAAGACTTTTCAGAACTAACACCCAAAAATGATGTCCTTTTCATTATATGGGACTGGAATGCAAAAGTAGGAAGCCAAGAGACACCTGGAGTAACAGGCAAATTTGTCCTTGGAGAACAAAACAAAGTAGGGTAAAGGCTGACAGAGTTTTGCCAAGAAAATGCACAGGTCATAGCAAACACCCTCTTCCAACAACACAAGAGAAAACTCCACAAGGACATCATCAGATGGTGAATACTGACATCAGATTGAATATATTTTGCAGCCACAGATGGAGAAGCTCTATACAATCAGCAAAAACAAGATCAGGAGCTGACTGTGGCTCAGATCATGAACTCCTTATTGTCAAATTCAGACTTAAATTGAAGAAAGCAGGGAAAAACCAATAGATCACTCAGTTATGACCTAAATCAGATCTCTTACAATTATACAGTGGCAGTGACAAATAGATTCAAGGAATTAGATCTGATAGACAGAGGGCCTGAGGATCTATGGACTGAGGTTCATGACATTGTATCGGAGGCAGTGATCAAGACCATTCCCAAGAAAAAGAAAGGCAAAAAGACAAAATGGTTGTCTGAGGAGGCCTTACAAATAGTTGAGAAAAGAAGAGAAGCTAAAGGCAAAGGAGAAGAGGAAAGATATACCCATTTGAATGCAGAGTTCCAAAAAACAGCAAGGAGAGATAAGAAAGCCTTCGTCAGTGATCAAAAAGAAATAGAGGAAAACAATAGACTGGGAAAGACTAGAGATCTCTTCAAGAAAATTAGAAATACCAAGGGACTATTTGATGCAAAGATGAGTACAATAAAGGATAGAAATGGTTTGGACCTAACAGAAGAACATATTAAGATGAAGTGGCAATAATACATAGAACTATACAGAAAAGATCTTCAAGACCCAAATAATCATGATGGTATGATCACTCACCTAGAGCCAGACATCCTGGAATGCAAATTCAAGTGGCCTTAGGAAACATCACTGTGAACAAAGCTAGTGGAGGTAATCAAATTCAGCTGAGCTATTTCAAATCCTAAAATACAATGCTGTGAAAGTGCTGCACTCAATATACCAGCAAATTTGGAAAAGTCTGCAGTGGCCATAGGACTGGAAAAGGTCAGCTTTCATTCCAATCCCAAAGAAAGGCAATGCCAAAGAATGTTCAAACTACCGCACAATTGCACTCATCGCACATGCTAGCAAAGTAATGCTCAAAATTCTCCAAGCCAGGTTTCAACAGTACGTGAACCATGAACTTCCAGATGTTCAAGCTGGATTTAGAAAAGGCAGAGGAACCAGAGATCAAATTTCTAACTTCCGTTGGATCATGAAAAAAGCAAGAGAGTTCCAGAAAAGCATCAACTTCTCCTTTATTGACTACTCTAAAGCCTTTGACTGTGTGGATCACAACAAACTGTGGAAAACTCTTCAAGAGATGGGAACACCAGACTACCTGATCTGCCTCCTGAGAAATCTGTATGCAGGTCAAAAAGCAACAATTAGAACTGGACATGGAACAACAGACTGGTTCCAAATTGGGAAAGGAGGACGTCAAGGCTGCATATTGTGACTCTGCTTATTTAACTTATATGCAGAGTACATCATGTGAAATTCCAGGCTGGATGAAACACAAGCTGGAGTAAAAATCACCAGGAGAAACATCAATAACATCAGATATGCAGATGACACCATCCTTATGGCAGAAAGCAAAGAAGAACTAAGGAGCATCTTGATGAAAGTGAAAGAGGAGAGTGAAAAAGTTGGCTCTCTGTGGGGCACATTCATCTTGCTAGAAGTATAGACTTGGCTTTCTCTCTCTGCCGCCTTAGCTATATTTTTGTAGCCTCTCCTGCTGGCCCCTGCGGTCCTCAAGTCCCAGTGAACACATGGCACACACTTGCTGTGCTTACCTTCAAACCTCCTTGACTTGGCTTAAGATGAAGATAAGAATTCCATGTCTTTGCCCAAGAAGGGGCTGGCAGAAGTGGTTGATGGGCAGGATGCTTCAAATTTTCTATGAAGTTCCTGTCTGCCACATTTTTGACCATTACCTCTCTTAGCGGAGGCAGGTGCTTGACTGTTTAATGTTCCCCAAAGGACACTTGAGTCATTCCTTTGGGAATTAATGATAGACATCTCCTACTTCTCCTCAGAGGGAGATGAAATGGCCCTATTGTTTTTCTTCCTCAGCCTTTCTTAGAGTCCTCAGCGGAATTGTTAAAATAATAGGAGAGGCTAACTTGCAATCTGTTACACAGGCCTTTAAAAATAGAACGTGTGTATTTTAATCTTGGTTTTGATTCACATGAGGGTTTTTTTGGAGATGGTGGAGGCATATGTGAGAGGAGGAAAAGAAGTTACCAAACATTTCTAATGTTCTGGGGCTTTTGATCTTGCGCAGCTTAAAAAAACTCCCCCTTACATCCTATGTATTTGAAAATACTTTATAATATTTAAGTTACATGTGCACATATGAAATTAATCACAGGCATATCTCATTCTCGTGTGCTTTGATTTCTTGGGCTCCTTAGATATAAAGGCTTGTGGCAATCCTGAGTAGAGCAAGTCGATGGATGTCATTTTTCCAAAAGAGTCTGCTCTCTTCATGTCCCTGTGTCACATGTGGTAATTCACACACCATTTAAAACTTTTTATTATTATTATACTTGCTATGCTGCTCTGTGATCTTCAATTTTACCACTATGACTCACTGAGGGGCTTTCCTGTTAGCTCAGTGGAAAAGAATCTGGCTGTAATTCTGGAAATGCTGGTTTGATCTCTGAGCCAGGAACATCCTCTGGAGAAGGAATTGGCAACCTACTCCAATATTCTTGCTTGGAGAATTCCATGGACAGAGGAGACTGGAAGGCTACAGTCCATGGGGTCACAAAGAGTTGGACGTGACTTAGCAACTAAACAATATGACTCACTGAAGGCTTGGAAGATGATTAGCATTTTTAGCACTTAAAAAGTATTTTTAAATTAAAGTGAAAGTGAAGTCACTCCATCGTGTCTGACTCTTTGAGACCCTGTGGACTGTAGCCTACCACTCTCCTCAGTCCATGGGATTTTCCAAGCAAGAGTACTGGGGTGGTTGCCATTTCCTTCTCCAGGGGATCTTCCTGACCCAGGGATTGAACCCAGGTCTCCCACATTGTAGGCAGTTGCTTTACCTTCTGAGCCACTGGGGGAGTCCCTTATTTTAAATTAAGGTTTAAACATTTTTTAGACATGATGCTATTTCACACTTGTTGTTGTTCAGTCACTAAGTTGTGTCCAGCTCTTTGCGACCCCATGGACTGAAGCACATCAGGCCTCCTTCTCTTTCACCGTCTCTCAGAGTTTGCTCAAATTCACGTCCCTTGAGTCGAGGATGCCATCCAACCATCTGGGCCTCTGTCGCTACCTACTGCTTCTGCCCTCAATCCTTCCCAGCATCAGGGTCTTTTTAAACTACAATACACTGTAAATATGATTTCTATGTATACTGTAGTTTATTGTGGTATTTGTTTTATTGTTGTTGTCTGAAACTGAACCCTCAATATCTCTGATGTATGCCTGTACATGTATATGTGCATACATGTCAATATACATGCATGTGTATATATGTTTCAATGTAAAATATACAAAAACATGTGTGTGTGTGTGCATGCTCAGAGTCTCTTTAGTTGGGTCAAACTCTTTGCGAACCTATGGACTGAAGCCCACCAGGCTCATCTGTTCATGGGATTTTCCAGGCAAGAATACTGGAATGAGTTACCATTTCTCCTCCAGGGAATCTTTCTGATCCAGGGATCAAACCCATATCTCTTGCATCTCCTGCACTGAAGGCGGATTCTTTACCGCTGAGCCACTGGGGAGGCCCATACAAAACATATGCTTTTGTACGCCTTATGTATCATATACCTCACACATTCTCTGTGAACTTACACCTCACAAATATTCTGTGAAGGTCGCAAGCTGTATATTAGTTACTCAAGAAGAATTCCCTGCAGTCTTCCAAAGCCAGCCTCTGTATTTGATAACTATATGCATTTTTATATTATAAATGCTAAAGTTGATGCATAAGGTAATACATATATTTCTAAATAAGAGAGTGTCTCTAAATTGTCTTTTTCTTAAACTGAGTTTTAATTAAGGTTTTTGGAGTACATTACTTTATCTTTTAATGTATTTGCTAATGTTTAAATCTTGCTATATTTAAATATATTAATATATAACATATTTAATTAATATTAAACATATTTAATCTTATTATATTTAAGTCAACATTTCCTTTCTTATATACTTAATCAAGTAACTCTCTGTAAAGCATCTATATGTGAGCAATGGCAGTTGGAGATATCATATTAATTAAGTACCACAATAGATATTTCCTTTCAGACTATCCTCCCACTTATTTGATATGAACCTTTTAAACTGCAGGAAAAAGTGACAAACCCCAGAGCTCTGTTATGTGATTGAGAGAATCAGTTATCCCAGTGTCACTGGAAGCAAAATCAATTCATGTGTTCTGTCATCCTTAGAAAGTACTCTCTAACATGCTGTCAGCAATAAATTTTACAGGATTTCCCCAAAGTCAGTTGCTCCTTCTATTTGGGATTACGATGAAAGCAAATTGATTCTTCCCATACATAGAAGAAGCACAAGACAAGACATACTTTTAGTCTACTGACTTATTTATTTATTTATTTTTACTGACAGATTTCTCCTGGCTCACTAATGTAAGGTCCTTAGTAATTGAAATTCTGACTGTGAAATATATTCAGGCATAACCAACAGGAATGCAATTTCCCTTAAAGCTATCTTCATGCAAGTAGGCAGGAAATTTATTTTTGAGTAACTTATCTCTGAGTATGTTAAAAAAAAAAAAAAGGCAACTCTAACATTTTAACTGCAATTAATGCCAGGATATCATATTTAATTTTAATTTACTATATCTCCCATAATCTAGTGATGATCACATTTTTATTTTTCTTTGATTGAATAACAGCATTTTAAACCTTTTAATAAACTTTTTAATTAACATATTTTTAAATAGACAAGGTATGTTAAAATCAAGCTAAAACCACTTTTAAACAAAACTACAGGTGGATCATGCTGCCATTTGAACAAGTTCTATTGAGGCTGACTATAAGGAAAGTGTGGAGGCATACATTTTCTCCCTCCTTTGGGACAGTATAGATATATAGCTGAAATTAAGAGAATTATTTCAAGTCGATTAGAATTTGCTGAAAATACATAATGACTCAGTGCTAAAGAATCCACCTGCCAATGCAGGACAAACAGGTTCAATTCCTGAGTCAGGAAGATCCCCTGGAACGATCTTTCCTTTCTGGAGAAGGAAATGGCAACCCACTCCAGTATTCTCGCCTGGGAAATTTCATGGAGAGGGAGCCTGGCAGGCGCACTTCATGGTGTCACAAAAAAGTTGACATGACTTAGCAATTAAACAACAACCACAAAGATATATAAATGTGTAAACTGCCAGGCTGGAATGACTAAATGTTAACAAGGAAGAAAAAGAACAAGCAATCAAACAAAAACAGAATCTGATGAAATATTAATTTCTGTTGACAAATATTCACATGCCAGCTGACCACTTTTGATATTTGTACAGAAAATAACAAATGGAATTAATTTCTATACATATTAGGGGGTCCCCAGTGCTAGGTCAGGTTCCAAGCAGAAGACCAGTATCTCAACTAAAGATGCTGGAGTGACATCAGCAAGACGAAGACATCATCATAGACAGCATCCATCCTCAACAACAAAGATTTGGCATCCATCCTCAGACAAAAATGCCTTAGTGGGAGCTATGGGGTCCACATCATGTGCCAAAGGATCTGGGAGGAATCTCACCTACCTATGCATGGCGGAATAGGCACACAGACCTCAGTCACAACTGTGGGTCGGGTCCTACAGTTGCAGTGAATTGGCTCCAGCCCCTGTCAGCACCTGTCTTGGGAGGCCCTGGGAGAAGGTCTTATACAATCACCCATGGCTGAGAGTCTAAATCAAGGTTTCCAGCAAAGAAGTTCTAGTACATCACTGGGATAAAAACACCTGGGACTGAATACATTGAAGGGGGTAAAAGGGGCTGTTTGACTTTACCTGGGTCATTCCCTTCCCTGAGGTGGCCCAACTGACTCCCAAGTGAGACCTTTTCAAGACATGAGTTATCCTTGGGGGGAAGTGAGAGCAGGTGGGTAAATGCCTGGTTGTCCCATCTGTGCATGACTTAGCAAAAGAAGCCCAAGTATCTCTCGCCCCTCCTGGAGCACTGAGAAGTGAGCTTTATGAATGGGGGCCCTGGAAAAGGCCTGGAAAGCAGCAAGGAGGACCATCAAAGAGCATTCAAGGGACATGGATCCCACCAATGGTATCACAGCCTCCATCAAGAGGCAGTCCATGAGCCTCTGAGGATGCCCCGCCTCCTGGTTCCCTCACAGGGCTCACAGGCACTCCCAGCATGATACACCACTCACCCCTCTACTCACCCCATCCTGTGGCTGGCTCTCTGTGCACACGCATAAAACTGTCCTTTGGCAAATGGCTGTTGACCACTTGCAGAAAGTCAGCCTGACTATGTGGCCCAGGAAGAGATCACAGAGCTTAACTTTAGGGCACTCTGGAGAAAGCAAAGAGAGGCTGTCAGCGCTTGCCCTTAAGTGTTGCATGATTAAGGGAAGACATACAAATCTAAGAATGTTGCCACAAGAGGGAGCAAGAAATTGTGAAGCAGACATATCCACAGAAAGTCTGTAAAAGCCTCAGCATCCCTATCAGGGCTGGTAGAGGATATTTCTCTCCCAAAATCAGTCCTTAAAGACCAGAAAGTATTAGTTCCTCAGTTGTGTCCAACTCTTTGGGACCCCATGGACTGTAGCCTGCCAAGCTCCTCTGTTCATAGAATTCTCCAGGCAAGAAGACTAGAGTGGGTGGCATTTCCTTTTTTCAGGGAGTCTTCCTGACACAGGGATTGAACCTGGGTCTCCTGCATTGCAGGTGGAGTCTTTACCATCTGAGCCACCATGAAAGTCCTTAAAGATTGGGGGAGGTAGTTATTACTGCATATGCGAAGACCACATCTCAAGACTTCAAGAAATCGAAAAAATCAAGGAACCTTGGCTCCACTAATGGATCACAATTATTGTCCCTAAATACATCGACATAGAATTAAAAATAGCTATTCTAAAGAATTAAAAACAGCTAGAAGAAAATACAGGAAGATAGTTTATTGAAATTAGGAATATAATATCTGAATAAAATGAGAAGTTTAACAAAGAGGTTTCATAAGAAATGAAATTCTGGAGCTAAAAATGAATAGATTAAATGAAAAATGAAATAGAAAAAAATCAACAACAGAAGAGATCAATAGGAATTTTAAAAATCTGTGAATTAGAGGACAAGAACTTTGAAATTGTCCAGTAAGAGGAGAACAAAAGAAAAAGAATGGACAAGTGGAAGTGGAAGTGATGTACTGAATAACCTCAAAAAGAAACAACCATCAAAGTATTGGAGACTTAAAAGGAGACAAGAAGAAGAAGGGGGAGGAAAACTTTTTAAATAAATAAAGGGTGAGAACTTCTCAAATGTATGGCGAGATCTGCATATCCAAGTTTAGGAAGGTCATGGGTCACCAAAAAATGCAAGTTAGAGATTTTTTTCAAGACACACTATAATAAAATGTGATTAAAAGGAAAAGCAAGGAGAATCTTAAGAAAAAGAAATGTTATAATTCAAAAAGAAAATACCATAAGACTAGCAACAGATTTCTCACATGATGCTTCAGGCCATGAGAGAATAGGATATGGAGTCAACATTTAAAATATCAAGGAATTCATACAACTCAATAGCCAAAAAAAAAAAAAAAAAATCTAAGTGAGAAAGGTGAGACATTCTTCTAAAGAAGACATGTAAATAGTCATCAGGTATGTGGAAAGATGTGTAACATCACTAATCATCAAAAATGCAAATTAAACCCACAGTAATATATCACCTCCTATCTGTGAGAATGGCTATCACCAACAAGACAAAAGATAACAAACAACTGATGAGGGTGTGGATTAAAGGGAAATCTTATGCACCGTTGATGGGAATATATCGTGGAACAGTATGAAAGTTCCTCAAAAAAAAATCGAAATGGAACAACCAACAATTTCAACTTCTGAATTTCAACAAATTCTACAATTTCAAAGACCTGACAATTTCACTTCTGGGTATATATCAAAGTGAAAGTGAATCAGGATCTCAGGAGGTATCTACACCCCCATGTTTGAGACAACATGATTCACAATAGTCAAAAAATGGAAACAATCCATCTACCAACAGATGAATAGTTAAAGAAGATGTGATATGTATATACACATGAACACAGTGGAACTATGAGAAAGAAGGAATTCTGACATTTGTGCAAATAGGGCTGAAACTTGGAGACATTATATTATACTAAGTGAAACAAGCTAGATAGAGAAAACAAATACTCCATGGTATCATGTTCTTGTAAAGTCTAAAAACACCAACTCACAGAGACAGAGAGTAGAAGGGTGTTTGCCAGAAAATGGTGAGTGGTGGGAGTTTGTGTGGGAAGCTGTCAGTCAAAAGGGTACCAAATTCCCTCTTATAAGGTTAATATATCTGGAGATCTAATGTACAGCATGGTGACTATAGTTAACAATATGGTAATATATATTTAACTGTTGCTAAGACAGTAGATCTTGAGAGATTTCACCACAAAAATGAAATGATAACCATTTGAGATGATGAAGTTATTAACTAACCCATCTGTGGTAATCATTTATTAGTATGAGTATCAAGGCATCACATTGTACATTTTACACTTTACAAAATGTTATATGTCAATTATCTCAATAAAGCTAAAAAATGGTAGATACCAATTTAACCTGTGTGTGGCTATTTATTCATATACAACTATCTTAGAGCAAGTAGTGTTAAGATGATTCAGTTCAGTTCAGTCAGTTCAGTCGCTCAGTCATGTCCGACTCTTTGCGACCCCGTGAATCGCAGCATGCCAGGCCTCCCTGTCCATCACAAACTCCTGGAGTTTACTCAAACCCATATCCATCGAGTTGGTGATGCCATCCAAACATCTCATCCTCTGTCGTCCCCTTCTCCTCCTGCCCCCAATCCCTCCCAGCATCAGGGTTTTTTCCAATGAGTCAGCTCTTCGCATCAGGTGGCCAAAGGATTGGAGTTTCAGCTTCAGCATCAGTCCTTCCAATAAACACCCAGGACTGATCTCCTTTAGGATGGACTGGTTGGATCTCCTTGCAGTCCAAGGGACTCTCAAGAGTCTTCTCCAACACCACAGTTCAAAAGTATCAATTTTTCAGTGCTCAGCTTTCTTCATAGTCCAACTCTCATATCCATACATGACCACTGGAAAAACCATAGCCTTGACCAGATGGACCTTTGTTGGCAAAAATAATGTCTCTGCTTTTTAATATGCTATCTAGGTTGGTCATAACTTTCCTTCCAAGGAGTAAGCGTCTTTTAATTTCACGGCTGCAATCACCATCTGCAGTGATTTTGGAGCCCCCAAAATTAAAGTCTGACACTGTTTCCACTGTCTCCCCATCTATTTGCCATGAGGTGATGAGACCAGATGCCATGATCTTAGTGTTCTGAATGTTAAGCTTTAAGCCACCTTTTTCACTCTCCTCTTTCACTTTCATCAAGAGGCTTTTTAGTTCCTCTTCACTTTCTGCCATAAGTGTGGTGTCATCTGCATATATGAGGTTATTGATATTTCTCCTGGCAATCTTGATTCCAGCTTGTGCTTCTTCCAGCCCAGCGTTTCTCATGATGTACTCTGCATATAAATTAAATAAGCAGCATGACAATATCCAGCCTTGACACACTCCTTTTCCTGTTTGGAACCAGTCTACTGTTCCATGTCCAATTGCTTCCTGACCTGCATATAGGTTTCTCAAAAGGCAGGTCAGGTGGTCTGGTATTCCCATCTCTTTCAGAATTTCCCACAGTTTATTGTGATCCACACAGTCGAAGGCTTTAGCGTAGTCAATAAAGCAGAAATAGATGTTTTTCTGGAACTCTCTTGCTTTTTCGATGATCCAGCATATATTGGCAATTTGATCTCTAGTTCCTTTGCCTTTTCTAAAACCAGCTTGAACATCTGTAAGTTCACAGTTCACGTATTGCTGAAGCCTGGCTTGGAGAATTACAATAACAGAAATATAAGCAACAGCCTTCCAGTGAATATTCAGCCTTCTTTATGTGACATCATTACGTGACTACTGGAAAGACCATAACTTTGGCTATATGGACTTTTGTCCACAAAGTGTCAGTCATGTCCGACTCTTTGTGATCCCCTGGACTATAACCCACCAGGCTCCTCTGACTGTGGGATTTCCCAGGCAAGAATACTGGAGTGGGTTGCCGTTTCCTTCTCCAGGGGATCATCCCAATCCAGGGATCAAACCAGAGTCTCCTGCGTTAACATGTTTCAAGCAGAGCCTTTCCCACTGAGCCACCAGGGATGCCCCACTGACAGGTGTAGTTATAGTGAAAGTAGAGTTGTGAAGTTGAGAGAGATTTGATAAAAGAGATATTTTGTTGCTGAAGTTGAAGAGCATGGGGGCATCTTCAGCAGAGAGACCTGGGAGCAGCCGCTCAGGGCTGAGTCTCCACCTCCACCTCAGAGCAGCATTTGTAGAACTGGGATCTCAGTTCTACAAAAGCCTGGGGCTGCATTCTGCCAACAAGCTGAAAGAACTCCCCCACAGAGCCCCAGAACCTCAGGATAAAAATAAAAACCGAATCAGCTAACACCTTGATTTCAGCCTGTGAGACTCCCAGCAGACAATCTGGTGTAGCCCACCTGAAAAACTGTGACAATATAGTGCTACTATTTCAAGCCTCTTAGTTTGTGGTGATTTGTTAAACAGCTGTAGAAACTAATGCTAACAGAGGGGACTGAAAACAAACCTCATTTTCTGTGGGAGGGCAAAAAAATTCAAACACAAACCAAAACATTGGGAATTGTGATAAGCATATTGACTACATAATTATCCTTTAGGCTTTGAAAGAAAAGTTACTATTATGTTTGCATATCTATTTAAGTTTGAACAGTACTTATTTTCTAATCTTTTAAACTTCTGTTTCCTTTCTAATTTCCAATTAAATATCCCAAACATATATTTTAGAATCAGAAAAGAATTGAGGTTCTTGGACAAATTTTATTTCTTAAAGTACTTTTGTAAAAAAGGCAAAGACTGATAACTTATAGCATCCTTTAATCTATTTGCTGATCAAAAAAGAAATAAGTTACATATTTGAAAGGTAGTTTCATGAAAGAGGATATTTCTTTTAAAATAAAATAATATTAAAGTTTCTTCTACTTTTTTACTTCCCTGGTAGCTCAGACTATAAAGAATCTGCCTGCAATATGGGAGACCCACGTTCAGTTTCTGGGCTGGGAAGATCTCCGGGAGAAGGGAATGGCAATCCACTCCAGTATACTTGCCTAGACAATTTCATGGGCAGAGCAGATTAGTGGGCTACAGTCCAGGGGGTCCCAAAGAGTCTGACGTGACTGAGTCGCTAACACTTCTACATTTTACTTATTTCCCTTTCAGTAAAACTAGTGAGAGAATAGACTTAAAAATTTAATTGGTAAAGTGAGATTCAAATACAACATCTTATGTTAGTCATTACATTTTTGGAAATACTTTATAAAACATGATAAAAATATCATAAAATACACAGGATGACCTATAGGTAGAATGGAG
This sequence comes from Cervus canadensis, assembly GCF_019320065.1. Classification (NCBI taxonomy): domain Eukaryota; kingdom Metazoa; phylum Chordata; class Mammalia; order Artiodactyla; family Cervidae; genus Cervus; species Cervus canadensis. Next base: position 50,637,901 of record NC_057401.1, on the reverse strand, counting down.
CTTGGAAGAGAAGGGTTTTATTAAGCATAATGTCATAATTTGGAGATAAGAAGGATTTTGCAAGGAGAAATAAGAACTTTCTAAGAGTTTGACTCACATACACTCAAGCACAGATGGATAGTGAGTAGTGAACTTGCCCTCCGCTGCGAGTCGAGTGTAGGGACCACCTAATGGTTGACGTGAGGCTTCTTGGTGGTGCTAGTGGTAAATTACTCGCCTGCTAATGCAGGAGATGTGAGACCCAGTTTGATCCCTGGGTTGGAGAGATCCCCTGGAGAAAAAAATGGCAACCCACTCCAGTATTCATGCCTGTGAAATCCCATGGACAGAGGAGCCCAGAGGGCTACAGTCCATGGGGTCACAAAGAGTCAGATACGGCTGAGCATCTAAGCACACCTAATGGTTGACATTCCCCATCCCACCCCACTTTCTTTAATTTTTATAAAATGATCTTTGTTGGGGTATAGATGCTTTACAATGTTGTGTTGTTTCTACTGTACAGCAAAATGAGTCAGCCAATCATGTACATATATCTCTACCTCTGTGAATCTTCTTCCCATTCAGGTAACCACAGAGCATTAAGTAAAGCTCCCTGAACTATACAATGTGCTAAGTCACTTCAGCTGTGTCTGGCTCTCTGTAAACCTATGGACTGCAGCCTGCCAGACTCCTTTGTCCATGGGATGCTCTAGGCATGAAAACTGGAGTGGATTGTGATGCCCTCCTCCGGGTGATCTTCCCAACCCAGGGATCAAACCCATGTCTCATATCTCCTGCGTTGGCAGGCAGGTTGTTCCTAGTGCCACCTAGGAAGCCTGTGCTATACAATGTGTGTTGTTGTTCATTCGTCAGTTGTGTCCAACTCTTTGCTACCCCATGGACTGCAACACGCAGGCCTCCGTGGCCCTCACAATCTACTGAAGCTTGCTCGAACTCATGTCCACTGAGTCAGAGATGCCATCCAACTATCTCATCCTCTGTCATCCCCTTCTTATCTTGCCTTCAATCTTTTCCAGCATCAGGGTCTTTTCCAGTGAGTCAGCTCTTCGCATCAGGTGGCAAAAGTTTTGGAGATTCATTCAGCCTCAGTATCAGTCCCTACAGTGAATATTCAGGATTGATTTCCTTAAAGATTGATTGGTTTGATCTCCTTTCAGTCCAAGGGACTCTCAAGAGTCTTCTCCAACACCACAATTCAAGAACATCAATGCTTCTGTGCTTAGCCTTCTTTATGGTTCAACTCTCACATCCATAGGTGTCTACTGGAAAAACAATAGCTTTGACTAGACAGATCTTTGTTGGCAAAGTAATGTCTCTTTAATATACTGTCTGGGTTTGTCATAGCTTTCCTTCTAAGGAGCAAGCATCTCTTAATTTCATGGCTGTAGTCACCATTTGCAGTGATTTTGCAACCCATGAAAATAAAGTTTGTCACTGTTTGCATTGTTTCCCCATCTACTTGCCATGAAGTCATAGGACCAAGATGCCATGATCTTTATTTTTTGAATATTGAGTTTTTGTTGTTGTTTTGTTTTGTTTTTGATGCATAATGTAACCACATTTATTTAAGAATGTACTCCAATATCAAATGGCAAAGTTCAACAATGCAAAACCACAATTACTTTTGCACCAACATAATAGCTGGATATCCAGAGTGAGTATGAGTCACCCTAGACGAGTTTGAGTACACTCTGGGAGTTGGTGATGGACAGGGAGGCCTGGCGTGCTGCGATTCATGGGCTTGCAAAGAGTCAGACACGACTGAGTGACTGAACTGAATTGAGACATGTCCATCTCAGGTTTAAGGTCCTTGGGGAACCAGGGAAGGCAGGTTCAGAGGGCTTGGGGAGCAGGGGTCTACTCAGTTATTTATTTTTAAGCTTGTAAATTCAGGTGATTCAATACTCAAAAGACACAAGTGAGTGAATAATGAAACATCTACCTTCTGTTATGGTTCCCTTCTACTCAAGCAACTGGTGTTAGCAGTTTCATATGTATGGCTGCTCAGTTTTCCATCCCATGAATATGTGGACATGACAAGCTCTCAGTTGATGAATATCAAGTTGCTTCTAATCTTTTGCTAATACAACTGTGGTGCAATGAATAACCTTTTATATATGTCATTTCATATATATATATATATATATATATATCAATAAATCTATGACATAAATTCATAAGTAAAAATTTGGGGTTAAAGGATATGTTAATTTGTAATTTTAATAGATTTTGTCAGCTGTCTTCCATAGAAATACCGCTATATACTTTCCTCAATAATATATGAGGACTTCCAGTTTCACATGTAGGGAGCCTGGAAGTCACCACTCCATCCTAACAATGAGTAAAAAGCTGACAGATTGAAAAATAGAAAACTGAGGACACAAGATCAGAAAGACAATTGAATATAGGGAGTCACAGTTTATCAGAGCAGACTCCTGCCTAAGCAGAAAGTGAACCAGAAACCAGTATCAGGGTAGGAGAACCTGAAGTATAATTGTGAACTGCTGGAGCCTCAGCATGGGCAAGTCTGAGAGTTAAAAACTCCAGGGAACAGGAGCACCCACGGTGTTGTTCAACCAAGAGCTCAACCAAGTTCCCACAGCAAATATCTGAGAAAAATCCCTTCATGCTTCCAGTATGAAGATGGAAAAAGGAACCAGTTTGAAATATGCCATATTATTCTGTTCTTTTTGTCAAGACCTGCCGTCAGGGAAAACTGTTTAACCAGAGCCTAATCTGCTGAGATATTATCAGAGCCTACTGGGGGCAGGGGTAAGGAAGGAAGGGAAATGCTCAACTTCAGTTCCCTCTAGCCATTCTGCCTCACCCAAGAGGGGGGGGAAGAACAGAGATTCTCATGAAATTCACAGTCCAGTGGCATAGGCTCACAGAAAGACTAAGACCTAATCATAGGACTGTGTTTCCCCTCCCCTGATACCTTACGAGCATAGTTCTAAAGGTCTCCTTACAACAGTTCCTTTTACCTAGCATATCATGTCAGGTTATCAAGAAAAAGTTACAAGGTATACTAAATGTCACAAAACACAATGTGAACTCATAGAACCAGAATCAGAATGAAGTATGTAAGCAGAGAGATTTAATCCTGAGAAAGAACCAAAAATAAATACTGAAGATCAAAAACACTATATCAGAAATGACGAATGCCTTTAATCAACCTAACAGTGCGTTAGACATGAACAAAGAGATCATCTTTGAGCTTGAGGATATAGCAATGGAAGCCTCTAAAACTGCAAAGAAAAGAGAAAAACCTGCCAAAACAGAACAGAATATCCAAGGACTGTAGTAAAACCACAGAGGCTATAATGTATGTGTGATGGGAATATTAGGAGAATAAAGAGAAAGTACAAGAGGACATATTGAAAATAATAAAGACTAATAACTTCCCCAAATTAATGTCAGACACCAAATCACAGATCCAAGAACTCAAATAACATCAAGCAGGATGAATGCCAAGAAACTTTTTTTTTTTTATGAATCATAGAAGCATCAAAGATAAAGAAAAGATTCTGAAAGAAACCAGAGTAGGGGAAAAACATTAATTATATCCAACTTCTCCTAAGAAACCAAACAAGCAAAAAGAAATGGAAAGAAATACTTGAAGCATTAAGAGTAAAAAATAACAACTTAGAATTCTGTACCCAACAAAAATGCAGAAATACTTTATCAGACAAACAAAAATTGAGAAATTTGCTGCTAGTAGATCTGCACTACAAAAAAAAAGTTAAAGAAGTTCTTTAGAGAGAAGAAAAATCAGGTAGGGCAGAAATTCAGATCTACATTAAGAAAGAGATCATCAGAGAAGGAATATCAGTTTAGTTCAGTTCAGTTGCTCAGTTGTGTCTGACTCTTTGTGACCCCATGAACTGCAGCACGCCAGGCCTCCCTGTCCATCACCAACTTCTGGAGTTCACACAAACCCATGTCCACTGAGTCAGTGATGCCACCTAACCATCTCATCCTCTGTCGTCCCCTTCTCCTCCTGCCCTCAGTCTTGCCCAGCATCAGGGTCTTTTCAAATGAGTCAACTCTTCGCATCAGGTGGCCAAAGGATTGGAGTTTCAGCTTCAGCATCAGTACTTCCAATAAACACCCAGGGCTGATCTCCTTTAAGAAGGACTGGTTGGATTTCCTTGCAGTCCAAGGGACTCTCAAGAGTCTTCTCCAACACCACAGTTCAAAAGCATCAATTCTTCAGTGCTCAGCTTTCTTTATACTCCAACTCTCACATCCATACATGACCACTGGAAAAACCATAGCCTTGACTAGATGGACCTTTGTTGGCAAAGTAATGTCTCTGCCTTTTAATATGCTATCTAGGTTGGTCATAACTTTCCTTCCAAAGAGTAAGTGTCTTTTAATTTTATGGCTGCAATCACCATCTGCAGTGATTTTGGAGCCCAGAAAAATAAAGTTGGCCACTGTTTCCACTGTCTCCCCATCTATTTGCAATGAAGTGACAGGACCGAATGCCATGATCTTAGTTTTCTGAATGTTGAGCTTTAAGCCATATGGAATACTTTAAAATTTTTCTTTTTCTTCATTGATCTAATAGGAAAAAATTTGTTCAAAATAATACCAACAATGTGTTTAGTTATGCGTGTGTCTGTCCATGCTTATGTATAAGTACAATGAATAACAAAATGATACAAAAGATAGGAGGGGGAATCAGGATTATTTTGTTATGGTACTCCCACTACCTATGAAGTGTTTACAGTATTGTTTGAAAGTGGACTTGGATGTAAATATATATTCCAAACTCAAAAGCAATCATGAAAATCAAAATTTTTAAGTATAACTGATGTGCTAAGAAAGAAAAAAGACCACATTCCTTGTGGTCTAGTGGTTACAACTCCACACTCTCACTGCTAGGGCCTGGGTTCAATCCCTGGTCAGGGAACTAAGATCCCACAAGCCGTACAGTGCAGCCAGAGAGAGAGAGAATGGAATCATACGAAATACCCAATTAAAACAATGTATGGCAATACCTCTGTTTTTCCACATTCTCACAAAATGGTATCATATTCCTTTTTTTTTTTTTTTTTGTCACTGTAAGGAAACAATACCACAGTGTTGAGTTTTAAGCCAACATTTTCACTCTCCTCTTTCACCTTCATCAAGAGGCTCTTTAGTTTCTCTTACTTTCTGCCATAAGGATGTTGTCTTCTGCATATCTGAGGTTACTGATATTTCTCCTGGCAATCTGTATACAACGTGTATGTGTGTGTTAAGTTGCTTCGGTTGTGTCCGTTTGTGATCCTATGGACTGTAGTCCGCCAGGCTCTTCTGTTCATGGGATTCTCCAGGCCAGAATACTGGAGTGGGTTGTCATTTCCTACTCCACAGGATCTTCCTGACCCAGGGATCAAACCCATGTCTTCAGTGTCTCCAACAGTTGCAGGCGAGTTCTTTGCCTCTAGCGCCACCTACAATAGGTTCTGATTTTAGAAGCTAGAGCAAGACTGCATGTTAGTGTGAAGCAAAACCCAGAGAAGATGATACAAGTCAGCTTTTACATTTACTTCACCTTGGGAGGGCAAAATAATTCATGATAAGCATGCCTCAGCTCAAATTCATGTTTTTTTGAGACTCCAATGCCCATTGGGTAACTGAAAATATGTGGGAGCTAATAAAATGCAGTCACTGCTTTGGCTTACTTTTTTCACTTTTTTTTTCACTGTTTTAAAATAAACTGACTTTTTAAAAACAAACAATTTATTTACAGATGTTTTAAATGCTTTAAAATCTCATAAAAGGGAGTATGTTCTTATTAAAAACTGGCCTTTCTTTTACACATGAAAATATATCTAAGTACATACCCAGAATGTTCAAGATGCTATTCTGTGTTTAGAATTTATCTTGATATTCTGGCATTTACTTCAAGCTAGCCTATGCCACTAATTTGAACAGTAGTGCTGATGAAATGCTGCATAGATATTTTGAGGGAATAAAAAAGAACAAATGGGTTATCTAGTCTTCCAATGTACTGTTTCTTACTGTGGGTGAAAGTGAAAATGCAAGTTGTTCAGTCCTGTCCGACTCTTTGTGACACAATGGTCTGTCTGTGGGATTCTGTAGGCAAGAATACTAGAGTGGATTGCTGTTCCCTTCTCCAGGGGATCTTCCTGACTCACAGATTGAACTCCTGCATTGCAGGTAGATTCTTTACCACCTCAGCCACAAATAGTTGCTTACCAGTAGTTACTGTGTGTAGTAGAGGGAAATATCACCATATAAGAATTCTTGCTGTGAGTTTATGTTTCAGTTCCATAGATACGTAGTTTTATTGCCTGAAAACTACATAATTGCATAGCTTGTATTATCTCCACACTTTACTTCTAGAAGCTTAGGGTGGTTTAGTTGCTAAGTCGTGTCTAACTCTTGCAAACCCATGCAAGCTTGGAATCTGCCATCCTGTTTAATAAAACATTTAAAATGTCTTTTCTATTATGTATCTATTCCACCTTTCCTATACAATTTATAGTAGTGTGATCAGCTGTAAATAGCATACTATTTTATCTGTCCTATTTGTCACTATGCATGCATTTCTTATGAGTTTTTGTTTTACTCCTAACATGTAGAGTGGCATGTAGAGTGTATGAAATTAATGTGAAATGTGAAGAAAAAAAAAAAGGATTTAAAATTATAGCATAACACACCTATACTTTCACTTCCAAAATGAATAAAATACTATGTATGTGAGAATAATAAGTAGGTAGGCTTATATGGTTGTACAATTTTAAAAACAATGCAAAATGAACAAAGACAACTTGGGGAAATAGGTGGAAAATTAGGGGAATGAGTTTATCTACTATAATTCCCTATCTTGTTACAACATTGATGAGAAAAGGTCACATATAACTCTGAAAATTACACTAAAGCTGGAAATTACACTACTCAGCTAACAGTTTCCAGGGATTTTTTTTTTTTGTAGATATTTAAATATTACAATAATGCAACTGTGTGTTAAAACTAACAAAATTAATGCTTTCAAAATCATTTCCTTTTATATGGTTAATGGCCATTTGGGCATTTTGGGGAACTTTCAAATAATGACAGAAATTTATCAGGGGAAAATTCCTTAGTGAGGAAATAAAATGATTTTATCTTCTGCAAAAGATAAGTGAAAGGAGAGTGAAAAAGCTGGCTTAAAGCTCAACACTCAAAAAAAAAAAAAAAAAAGATCATGGCATCTGGTCCCATCAGTTCAGTTCAGTTCAGTTCAGTTGCTCAGTCGTGTCTGACTCTTTGCGACCCCATGAATTGCAGCACGCCAGGCCTCCCTGTCCATCACCAACTCCCAGAGTTTACTCAAACTCATGCCCATTGAGTCGGTGATGCCATCCAGCCATCTCATCCTCTGTCGTCCCCTTCTCCTCCTGCCCCTAATCTCTCCCAGCATCAGGGTCTCTTCCAATGAGTCAACTCTTCACATGAGGTGGCCAAAGGATTGGAATTTCAGCTTCAGCGTCAGTCCTTTCAATGAACACTCAGGGCTGATCTCCTTTAGGATGGACTGGTTGGATCTCCTTGCAGTCCAATCATTTCATGGCAAATAGATGGTGAAACAATAGAAACAGTGACAGACGTTATTTTCTTGGGCTCCAAAATTACTGCAGATGGTGACTGCAGCCATGAAATTAAAAGATACTTGTTGCTTTGAAGAAAAGCTATGACCAACCTAGACAGCATATTAAAAAGCAGAGGAATTACCTTGTCAACAAAGGTCCATCTAACCAAACCTATGGTTTTTCCAGTAGTCATGTATTGGACCATAAAGAAGGATAAGCACAAAAGAACTGATGCTTTTGAACTGTGGGAGGCATTGGGGAGATAGGAGCTGTGGGGTCAGGGTCACAAATCTCAGATTTGCGGACTTATTCTTGGAAAAGCAAAAAAGGCTATGTGTCTGTATGTATAGGGCAGTGTCACACTCCACACTTCAGAAAGCACTCTTTTCATGCCTTTGCTGTTAAAATGAGGCAATGATTCTAGGATATTTTGCTCCATTGTGCTTTTTTCTTCTTTTATTTATTATTTTTTTAAGTTACTCATGAAATGAAAATGAAGCACTATTTTTTCCACAGTTTGCTGTGATCTACACAGTCAAAGTCTATGGCATAGTCAATAAAGCAGAAGTAGATGTTTTCCTGGAATTCTCTTGTTTTTTCATAGATTAAACAGATGTTGGCAATTTGATCTCTGGTTTCTCTGCCTTTTCTAAATCCAGTTTACACATCTGGAAGTTCTCAGTTCATGTACTGTTGAAGCCTCATTTGGAGAATTTTGAGCATTACTTTGCTAGCATGTGAAATGAGTGCAACTGTGCATTAGCTTGAACATTCTTTGGCATTGCCTTTCTTTGGGATTGGAATGAAAACTGACCTTTTCCAGTCCTGTGGCCACTGCTGAGTTTTCCAAATTTGCTGGCATATTGAGAGCAGCACTTTCACAGCATCATCTTTTAGGATTTGAAATAGCTCCACTGGAATTCCATCACCTCCACTAGCTTTGTTTGTAGTGATGCTTCCTAAGGCCCACCTGACTACACATTCCAGGTTGTCTGGCTCTAGGTGAGTGATCACACCATCGTGATTATCTGGGCCATGAAGATCTTTTTTGGTACAGTTCTTCTGTGTATTCTTGTCACTCCTTTTTAAAATACATTCTGCTTCTGTTAGGTCCATACTATTTCTGTAGTTTATTGTGTCCATCTTTGCATGAAATGTTCCCTTGGTATCTCTAATTTTCTTGAAGAGATCTCTAGTCTTTCCCATTCCATTGTTTTCCTCAATTTCTTTGCATTGATCACTGAGGAAGGCTTTCTTTTCTTTCCTTGCTTTTCTTTGAAACTCTGCACTCACATGGCTACATCTTTCCTTTTCTCCTTTGCCTTTAGCTTCTATTTTTTGCACTTATTTGTAAAGCCCCCTCAGACAACCATTTTGCATTTTTTCATTTCTTTTTCTTGGGGATGGTCTTGATCGCTGCGTCCTGTACAATGTCATGAACCTCCATCCATAGTTCTTCAGGCAGTCTGTCTGTCAAATCTAATCCCTTGAATCTATTTGTCCTTTCTACTGTATAGAAATTTGATTTAGGTCATACCTGAATTGAATAAAGTAGGGAAAACCACTAGATCATTCAAGTATGACCTAAATCAAGTCCCTTACATTACATACTAAACACATTAATAAGCTTTGCACCGAGTAAACCTAATAAATTGAAATTCTCAATTTACTTGACCAATGAACATTTTTTAAATGTATTCATTTTGAATGAGTGTATTAATATTTCACATGAAATATTTTGAGAGCTGAAATTCTGTCACAGGATGGAATTCTTTCTTAGTTTTTCTTTAGCTTTGAATAACAGAAATGTTCAAAACAAAAGAAAATGTTAGCTACTCCAGTATTCCTAACTTTTGAACATAGTTCTCTAGTGAGGGGAAAAAAATCAACATTTAGAAGTTATAAGTATTTTAATTAATATATTGACAAGCATATTTCCTGAAATGGATTCTACAAAATTAATGTCAAACAGTAGAATAAAATTTTCAAGAAATTGTATGCAATAATTTTGAAGAAGTATGTTTATCTCTGTGAAGCAATGTGCATTCAGCAACAAGTCAGGGCTTGTTAATCAAATTACAAAATATCCAGAGATCTTAAGAAAATATATGATGACTTTGATCATAATGTTTTTGACATGATCACTCTATTAGCCTTCAATTAAAAAAGGAAAAAAGCCATCCAGAAAAATTAATCTTTGGGGACACTCAAAATATCCTAAATTTATCTCCCATGATCAAATTTTCTTATGGTAAAATTAGTATGAGACTCAAGATAAATTTTTAGCAGCATTTAAATGCCCTTTAGAGCATTCATCAGACTTGAAAGTTTATTTTTGTATTTGTGATCAATACATTGATACAAATAGAAAACTGATCAAATGTGTATACTATGTAAAATTGAAAAACAACAACAACAACAAAAAAAACACTTCTAGGTTCATTAAATCAAATTCCAGTCTAGGTAGAAATCTTTACTATATATGAAAGGATGAGAACTAATGTGAAATTCTAAACCTAAGTATTAAAAAATAAACTGCATATTTTAAAGTCAGCCCATATATATGTGCAAATATATTAAGAATGCTTATTTAAATATATGCTCAAAGTGAGTCTCATCTATTACGTGTTCATGAAAAAGCATGATGCTAGCATAGGTTGCCTCGAAATAAGCTAGCATTTTTTCACCATATCACATGTGTGAGACACAGTATTGTACCCTTCAGACATTAAATCAGTTAATTCTCAAAACAAACCATTACTTACAGTTTACAGCTCTTAAAACCAAGGCAAGAAAAATTTCTGTATTTTTCCTTGAGCATGAGAATTTTATCAGTTTTATATTTTCTGTATATCCATATGTAGAAGAATGTATGACATAGAGTTGAATATCATAAATATGTTTGGAAAATGAATGGCTTGAGGAAATCTGGGCATGAGCAAGAAGACCTCCACAGGTTAGGCAACAACCATAAGTAATAACTGGAATAATGTTTCCATAAAAATTTTCTTAATGTATTTCTAAAGATAAACATTAAAAAAAGAAGAAAACCTTAGACCTATCTTGTCATTTTGGAATGTTATAGAAAAAATTTATATAAAATTATTTTATTATAGTAATTATTATTCATATTTATGTCATGTTATGAGGTATACATTAAAACATTATATAAACTATCTTAAAAATAAATGAAAACAATTATAGACATCTTTAATTATTACTTTTGTTTTCTAGAGTAAAAAAAATTATACATAAGTAATAAACTGGGGAATGAATTGTCAAATAATTTAATATATCAATAATTATATTTATTGACTAAAAAGACCTAAATTTAAAATTCTTAATATTCATATAGGCTTCCCAGGTGGCACTAGTGGTAAAGAACCTGCCTGCCAATGAAGGAGACGTAAGAGATGAGGGTTTGATCCCTGGGTTGGGAAGATCCCCTGGAGGAGGAAATGGCAATCCACTCCAGTATTCTTGTCTAGAGAATCCCATGGACAGAGGAGACTGGCGGGCTATAGTTCATAGGGTTGCAAAGAGTCGGACATGACTGAAGCGACTTAGCATGCATGCGATATTCATATAGCTGCTATGTGCTCATTGTTTTTCTTTGCAGGATGGAAGACTAAAAGACACCTGATAATGTATTAACTGCTTCTTCTTATCAGCAACTTTCAGTTGTGTTGGTTATGCAATAGCATACATGAATACAATTCTGCTCTACTGATTAAGTCAGTATACGTTTTCATTTAAAAAGGCAAATTGTTTTGATCTTTAAATTCTAGCAGCTCAGGAAATATGTAAGTTATGAATGGAAAGGGGGAATGGATAAGGATGTGAACATGACAAAATAGGTATTCTTCCGAAAATAGGAATCGTTTGCACATGGAAATGCAGTATTGGATTAGGGAATAGTGAGAAAGTTAACCTAAGGTAGAAGTGTGATTATACAATAGAAAGAGCTATTATTATGGTAGTGACAGTTTAAATAATGTCTTGATATTATAGAACTTGGGCATCCCAGGTAGCACTAGAGGTAAAGAACCTGCCTGACAATGTAGGAGATTTAAGAGACTCCATTTGATCCCTGTATCAGGAAGATCCCCTGGAGGAGGGCATGGCAATCCATTCCAGTCTTCTTGCCTGGAGAATCCCATGGACAGAGGAGCCTGGCGGGCTACAGTCCATAGGATGGCAAAAAAGAGTCAGACATGACTGAGGTGACTTAGCCATTATAAAACTTAAGATTTTAAATAACTTATAATAAGATATTGGGGCAGAATGTGTGATACATAGAGCAATGATTTTATGAACACTTCATTGTTCTGCAGGATGGACTGACAAAAAGGTATTTAAATTCAGGTTGAATGTTTTTTAGACTACTAAAGAAAAGCTAAGAGAAACGTAATAATGACCTTTAAAATATCTAAAACAAAGATTATTCATCACATGTTTTTCAGGAAAAATGTTTTGATGACCTATCCTAAATGACAAATGGGAAGGAATATTCAAACATATTTTTCAGGGTCTGCTCTAGGAAAATAGCTGGAATACTCAGACATCATACTTGGAAGAACACATGATTAAAAATGATTCCTGTTGTATTTAAACCTGTAGAATTTGTGGCATCAGAAAAAATTTTAACCTGGCACCCCACTCCAGTACTCTTGCCTGGAAACTCCCATGGACAGAGGAGCCTGTTAGGCTACAGTCCATGGGGTTGCTAAGAGTCGGACACGACTGAGCGACTTCACTTTCACTTTTCACTTTCATGCATTGGAGAAGGAAACGACAACCCACTCCAGCATTCTTGCCTGGAGAATCCCAGGGACGGAGGAGCCTGGTGGGCTGCCATCTATGGGGCCGCACAGAGTCGGACACGACTGACATGACTTAGCAGTAGCAGCAGCAGCAAAAATTTTTAAAAAGTGTTTTGTAAGCAGATAGAAATAGTTAAAGGTCAATTTTCATAAAATCTTATGATTTAAATTAATCTCCCAAAAGCAAGTTGTTTTTTAGCAAAATGTTTTGCATCTAAAGAGAACTAGAATATTGCAATGTCACAAAAAAACTGCAATACGAATGGGAGAAGACATAAAGAAATAAGAGCACAACTGGGAAAGAGGAAGGAGATTAAGAACTTACACAGACCATTACATTTAATGAAAGTTATTTGTGTCCTTATCTAAGCTTGTGTTGGAGGATAGGGGAAAATATGCAAAAAGAGGGAGAAATGTATCAAATAGAAATGAAAATGTTGCACGAATGGGGCCCCTTCCAGGGCCCGAAACTGGGCTCTTATCTAACACTCAGAAATGATTTGTCCGAGGAGACACATGTGCTGACAAAGCAAGAGATTTTATTGGAAAAGGGCACCCAGGTGGAGAGCAGGAGGGTAAGGGAACCCAGGAGAACTACTCTGTCACATGGCTTCCAGTCTCTGGTTTTATTATGATGGGATTAGTTTCCGGGTTGTCTTTAGCCAATCATTCTGACTCAGAGTCCTTCCTGGTGGTGCATGCCATGTTCAGCCAAGATGGATGCCAGAGAGAAGGATTCTGGGAGGTGGTTGGACATGTGGTGTCTCCTGTGGATCTTTCCCAAACTCTTCCGGTTGGTGGTGGCTTATTAGTTCCGTGTTCCTTACCAGGACCTCCTGTCGTAAAACAGCTCACGCAAATGGTTACTATGGTGTCTGGCCAGGGTGGATGATTTCAATTAGTGTGCTTCCCCTAACAACTCAATATATGCACCCCAATGTTTACCACAGTACGGTTTACAATAGCCAGGACATGGACGCAACCTAAATGTCCATCAACAGAGGAATAAGTAAAGAAGATGCGGTACATATGCACAATGGAATATTAAAAAGGAAAGAAACTGTGCCACCTGCAGAGACATGGAAGAGCCTAGGGACTCATAAACAGTAAAGTAAGTCAGAAAGAGAAAACCAAATATTGTTTAATATTGCTTACATGTGGAATCTAAAAAAAGGTACAGATGAACTTATCTACAAAACAGAAGTAGAGTTACAGATGTAGAAAACAAAATTCTGATTACCAGAGGGTAAGGGGGTGAGGGATAAATTGGGAGATTGGGACACACAGCTATACACAAAATAGATGACTAATCAGGACTTACTGAAGCACAGGGAATTCTTCTCAATTCTCTGTAATGGAATATATGGGGAAATAATCTATAAACAGTGGGCATGTGTATAACTAATTCACATTGTTGTGCATGTAGAACTAACAACGCTGTAAATCAACTATCAGTTCAGTTCAGTTCAGTCACTCAGTCGTGTCCGATTCTTTGTGACCCCATGGACCACAGCATGCCAGGCCTCCCTGTCCATCACCGACTCCTGGAGTTCACCCAAACTCATGTACATTGAGTCGGTGATGCCATCCAAACATCTCATCCTCTGTCGTCCCCTTCTCCTCCTGCCTTCAATCTTTCCCAGCATCAGGGTCTTTTCAAACGGGTCAGCTCTTCGCATCAGGTAGCTAAAGGATTGGAGTTTCAGCTTCAGCATCAGTCCTTCCAAGGAACACTCAGGCCTGATCTCCTTTAGGATGGACTGGGTGGATCTCCTTGCAGTTCAAGAGACTCTCAAGAGTCTCATCCAACACCGCAGTTCAAAAGCATCAATTCTTAAGCGTTCAGCTTTCTTTATAGTCCAACTCTCACATCCATACATGACCGCTGGAAAAACCATAGCCTTGACTAGATGGACCTTTGCTGGCAACATAATGACTCTACTTTTTCATATGCTGTCTAGGTTGGTCATAATTTTCCTTCCAAGGAGTAAGCGTCTTTTAATTTCAAGGCTGCAGTCACCATCTGCAGTGATTTTGGAGCCCCCAAAATAGTCACCACTGTTTCCACTGTCTCCCCATCTATTTGCCATGAAGCGATGGGACCGAATGCCATGATCTTAGTTTTCTGAATGTTGAGCTTTAAGCCAACTTTCACTCTCCTCTCTCACTTTCATTAAGAGGCTTTTTCGTTTTTCTTCACTTTCTGCCATAAGGGTGGTATCATCTGCATATTTGAGGTTATCCATGTTTCTCCCGGCAATCTTGATTCCAGCTTGTGCTTCATCCAGCCCAGCATTTCTCATGATTTACTCTGCTAATAAGTTAAATAAGCAGGATGACAATATACAGCCTTGATGTACTCCTTTTCCTATTTGGAACCAGTCTGTTGCTCCATATCCAGTTCTAATTGTTGCTTCCTGACTTGCATACAGGTTTCTCAAGAGGCAGGTCAGGTATTCCCATCTCTTTCAGAATTTTCCACAGTTTATTGTGATCCACACATTCAAAGCCTTTGGCATAGTCAATAAAGCAAAAGTAGATGTTTTTCTGGAACTCTCTTGCTTTCAATGGTCTAGCAGATATTGGCAATTTGATCTCTGGTTCATCTACCTTTTCTAAAACCAGCTTGAACATCTGGAAGTTCACAGTTCAAGTATTGCTGAAGCCTGGCTTGGAGAATTTTGAGAATTACTTTACTAGAGTGTGAGATGAGTGCAACTGTGTGGTAGTTTGAGCATTCTTTACTCCAATAAAATTTAAATAAAATAAAATATGGTACAGATTGACACAAATATGTTTTCTTAAATATTGAAATCATCATTTTTAATAATGTTTTTAATTAATCTGCCATGTTTGAATAAAACATTTTTAAATTAGCAATTAAAATTTGCTAAAAAATAATTTTGTCCATACAGACCAAATTGATAAAAATAAGGAAATTCTATGTATGCAGGTCAAGTTGATGATGATTCAAGCATCTCATCTTTTATCTGTACAGAATAGACCAAACTATTTCTAACTGTATAAATAACAGTTTGATGAACTAAACTTTTAAATATTTATGTCAATTATTAGAAATATAATATATTTATATATTAATATTATATAATTATACAATATTATATAATTATATATTATTAATATAAATATAAATTGTAATATTATTAATAATACTAAATAAATAATTAATTACTCAATTATTTATTGTAAATATTGTTTTATACTTGTGAATTAATATGTTTAATATTCAATCAGTTAGTTATTATAATAGATTGTGGCCTTTTTTTATCCTAAAACCATAAAAGCATCTTTCAGGATTTTATAATCTAACATTTTTCATGACACTTATAACCACAATGTATGTTGGTTATGTAATCGTGCATATATGCATATATATATATATATATATATATATATATAAACTAGCTTGCTAATTCTGAGTGGCACAAACTTCTGTTGTTTCTGTTCAGTCACTCAGTCATGTACAACTCTTTGCAAACCCACGGACTGCATCACGCTAGACTTCCTTATCCTTCACTATCTCCCAGAGTGAGATACAGATATAGAAGTCATATTAAAGTAATTAAACAGACTATTTAGGCATTATTTATCACAGATAAGACGGGCTTCCCTGGTGACTCAGACAGTAAAGAATCTGCCTCCAGTGTAGGAGACCCAGATTCCATCCCTGGGTCAGGAAAATACCCTGGAGAAGGGAATGGCTACCCACACCAGTACTCTTGCCTGGAGAATTCCAAGGACAGAGGAACCTGGCAGACTACAGTCCATAGGGTCACAAAGAGTCAGATGTGACTAACTAACACAACAACAACATATATCATATATAGTAATATTTGCATTTTAAGCAATGGTTACATTTATACATGTATTTACATTTTTTTCAAAGGATCTAAATATATTTTTACTCAAATGTCCTATTTAAGAAAGCTGTTTTATATATATATATGTATGTATATAAAAATCCTCAAGTTTATGAACTATTTTAACCTTGTGTTAAAATCCAACTGATATTTGTTCTCACCTTAATGTGGCTGATGTACCAAACCAATGCCATTTCCAATAGGAATCTACTTTTGATGTACAGCACCATTTTAGTTGTAATTTTTGCTTCCTAATTAGTCATGTGATATGTCTCATGACAAAAAGAATGATTAAACATATTTTGGGGTATTTAGTTTTACCAATAATAATAAAGGTAATCAAAAATTATAAAATACTCTTTCACTTTCTCCTAAATTATGGTTGGTTTATTGATTTTTTGATATAAAGACAAGGACTTTCTTAATGCAAAAATATGAATTTGAATACTTAAAATGAGGTAAATTATCTGAAATGACTGCCTGAGTAGTAACAAATTAAAAACTTTTATATGCAATTACATTTTTTCCTATCAATTTGTGAATGAGGCAACACTAGAATATACTTTGTGAATCTATGTTTATGGCCTTTGCATGCACTTATGAAAGCATCTGAATATGTACTGTTAACTTTTCAGACAGACTTTCAAGTTATCATAAAGTTCTCATTAATATTCCATTAGTTTCTATGATTCTCATTAGCTTCAAAAAAACAAATAAGATGATAATGACCTTCCACTTATTTTAAATGTTTTTCTATTCTTCTAGGGCATTAGACCACTATCATAAAAGAACTGCTATAGCAATTTAAAATGTAAATGGTATCCATTTAATTAATAAGAGATAACTGTCTATCAAGAATGGCTGCAGAGAATTAAAGTCACTATTATATAAGATAATAAAAGACTTATCAGCTTAGCTCAGTTCTGAATAAAATAAGTGAAAGTCAAAGAGCTCAGTGTGGTTTAAAAGATGTATGAATGAAAGAGATATTTTTAAAATAATTGAACATAGTCTTGTAATGAACAATGTTTTTTGACTGTCATTTTAAAATAAGAAATGAAGGTCACTACATGGTTAGTATGTTCCCTAACTAGATGACACCTCAGTCTTGAAACATTCATATCAGGAAAAACATCTGTTTCCTTGTGTTTACCCTGAATTCATATAAATACATATTTCAGTAATATCAATTACTTTAAAAACTAATATAGTTTTCTGTATTAAACTATAATTGTGAGGCTATATTTAAATAGGAATAAAATAATATACAAAAACACTGAAATACTAAATATGATTTCATTTCCAGCCAGTTTTTCACAATGTTTTGAAAATAACACACTGTGTTTATACAGATATCCAAAGAGTAAAATTAATTTTCAGAATAGAATATTATACCAAACTTGGTCTATGCATTCTTTATATGTATTACTGGAAAATTCAGTAGATCTCAATAACATATGTATAGATGTATGTACATGTATGTATATGTTTAGAGAGAGGTATTTTAATATAAGATACAAAGAGTCAGACTTGACTTAGTGGCTGAATAGCAACATAAATATATCTACATATGTATATTTATCTATTTATCAATCTGTCTATCAAGGGAGAGGCTGAGGGAGGAGAGGGAGAGTCCAGCATAATGAGATCCTAGAATAAGAATCACTGCAGATGGTGACTGCAGCCATGAAATTAAAAGACACTCCTTGGAAGGAAAGTTATGACCAACCTAGACAGCATATTAAAAAGAGACATTACTTTGCCAACAAAGGTCCGTCTAGTAAAGGCTATGGTTTTTCCAGTAGTCATGTATGGATGTGAGAGTTAGACTATAAAGAAAACTGAGCACCAAAGACTTGATGCTTTGAACTGTGGTGTTGGAGAAGACTCTTGAGAGTCCCTTGGACTGCAAGGAGATCCAACCAGTCCGTCCTAAAGGAGATCAGTCCTGGGTGTTCCTTGGAAGGACTGATGCTGAAGCTGAAACTCTAATCCTTTGGCCACCTGATGCGAAGAGCTGACTCATTTGAAAAGACCCTGATGCTGGGAAAGATTGAAGGCATGTTGAGAAGCGGGCAATCGAGGATTAGATGGTTGGATGGGATCACTGACTCAATGTACATGAGTTTGGGTGAACTCCAGGAGTCTGTGATGGACAGGGAGGCCTGGCATGCTGTGGTCCATGGGGTCACAAAGAATCGGACATGACTGAGCAACTGAACTGAACTGAGAATAAGAAAGGCAAGGGAAAAAACAGGAAAGATTTTACCTGTGTATTCATTATTCAGTAAATATTTGCCCAATGCCATACCTTAGGAGTCTCCAACCTCTGGGGTCTAATGTCTGATGATCTGAGGTGGTGCTGATGAAATAATAATAGAAATAGCATGCACAATGAGTGTAATACACTTGAATCATCCCCAAACCATTCTTTCACCCCTGGTCAGTGGAGAAATTGTCTTCTATGAAACCAATCCCTGGTGCCAAAAAGGATGGGACCACTGATGTACCTTGTATAAGTAAAATATAATGGTTAACAACAACAATAACAACCAAAAGCAAAACAATCAATTCCTATCTTCTGGATCATAGTGTCTTAGTATATGTGGGGTCTGAGTGTGGCTTGAGAATGTGCATGTCTAGTGAGTTCTCAGGCAAGGCTGATTCTTCTGGTTCAGTTTTTTCTGAAGTACTGAAGTGGGGACCTGAGCACAGTTGGAAGCCACCTTTGAAATGAGATTGGAAAGAAAAGTGGGAGTAAACTAGGGAAAGAGGGAAGGGACGGATTCCTCCATAGGTCTGGAGAACAAAACTCACAGAGGAAATTATGCTTTCAGTATAGATATATTAAGTGATAGCAAATTCTGTTAGTGAGAAGAGGAAAGCACATTAAAACACACACACACACACACACACACACACAGAGTATTATCTGCATACATTTTAAGGAATATAAACACTTATTATGAGAGAGGGTGAAAAAAATGAAAGTTAAAAGTTTGTGTTACTGCACTGAAGGATGGTCAGATGTGTGACTAAAGATTGAATTAAATATTTGAACACAGACAGGCTTTTGTGACATTTAGGACAATTTCAACTTTTGTTTCTAAGGACTGGAAGATATTGAAGAATTGTAAGTAGGCTTATAACGTGGTAAGATATACATTAAGAAGCTCATTCTTGCTCTGTGTGAATATGAAGAAGTCCATGGTTGGGGTGAAAATAGCAATATTTACAAGAAGTTTCAAGATATTCATATATTTTTTGAAGCTCTGTACAGAATTTCTGCTCAATATGTCTGAGAGTATCCAGGAAGCAAACATAGGAAAGGGCAGACCAGTTGGGGCACTTTGTAGCACTTTTGAGGAAAATGACAAATGGTGACTAATGTATCACTGATGAGAATAAAGAAGAGTTGACAGTATCAAAATATATTGCAGAGAAGTTATCAAAATTCCATAAAGATAGATTGACTGTAAAGAGATGAAATAAACGGAGATTTCTAGAAGAATGTCTAGGTTACTATCTGGCTAAGCCAAATGAGTGAGTGGAGAGAGAAGAAAAGAAACAGAACATTTATAAGTAGATAAAATAGGTTGTAGTGCTAGTGTATATCTAAGTAGAAATTCCTGGCATGTACTTAAATACACCAGTTTGAAATTCATTTGAGATTTATGAGCAAAGGGTAAAGTTTTGCATTAAACTTTTACATTTAAGTTTTTCATTAAAAAAAGAAGAGTAAATTATTTTACTCATGCATTTTATCAATGTAAGAAGCAGAAAAAGTTCAGGGACTGAACAGTCAGTCAAAGAGAAAGCTGTTAAGAATTAATGTGCTTTCAGGTCACAACTTTCTGTGCTTGTTTCAGCAGATCTAAGACTTAACCTTGTTTATTTACTTAGGAGATCTTTTTAACATCCTAATATTTTGTTGGAGTACTGAAAGGTTAACATCAGGTTAGCTGTGCTTTCACATCTGATTCCTCTGTGGTCCCATTCAGAATTATGAAAGAGGGCAAAGTTTGCCTGATGAAAATTGGTGAAGCTTATGTTCTAAATGTTAGGTTGCATAATGTTGACATGAGATCTTGTCAAATAATCTTTTAAGTACCTCGATTTATATTTAAGTAACTCAATTTCAAGACCTGTCTTGGTGTGTATAACAGAATATTATATGATATATAAACAATCATGATAACAGAGAACAAGAATAAAGTGTGAACAGAGTCAAGGCAGAAGAATCATGTGTACAATGGAGAAATCTAATTTTTAAACCTAAATGCAGGTAAATGGAAGCATATTTGTGTCTAGCTCAATTCCAGAGGCAGATCAAGAGCATGACTTGAACAGACCCTAATGCACATGCATGATGATTGCTTTATATCACAGAGTCACCACTGAGGATGGAAGAATCTTGGTATATAGAAACAATTCCTGCATATTTTGCAGTAAACACATCTAGATAAAGAATTATTGTATATTGTACTCCTAGGTTTTCCCCAATAAAAAATGAAACAATATGGTATTTTGGGAAAGACTGAGAAATACAAAACATTTGTTAAGAACTCAGAACTTCAACAAAGCCACTGGAGAATCTGATTCCACAGCTGCATTGAGATACACAAAAAACCCTTAGGCTGATAGAACAGCAACATTAAGTACTAGTAGAGGACTAGCCTGCAGAATTTGAACCACATATTCATTACTGACTACCCATGTGTTCTTTGGGAAATATTCACTTTCCTGTGATCCAGTTTACACATCTATAAAATTCAAATAATATTGTAGCATTTATATTTATTTATAGTTTATGCCATGACATTTAGCAGCATTTATATATTTATCATTATATTTATATCTACTTATAACTGATATGCAGACTATATCATGGGAAATGCAGGGCTGGATGAATCACAGCTAGAATCAAGATTTCCAGAAGAAATACCAACAACCTCAGATATGCAGGTGATAGCACTTCGATGGCAGAAAACAAAGAGGGACTAAAGAGCCTCTTGATGAAGGTAAAAGTGGAGAGTGAAAAAGCTGGCTTAAAGCTCACCATTCGAAAAATGAAGATAAAGACATCCAATCTCATCACTTCATGGCAAAAAGATGGGGTAAATGTGGAAACAGTGGCAGAGTTTATTTCTTGGACTCCAAAATCACTGCGGATAGTGACTGAAGCCACAAAACCAAAAAAAAAAAAAAAAAAAAAAAAAAAAAAAAAAAAAAAAAAAAAAAAAAAAAAAAAACCCAAAAAAACCACTTGCTCCTTGGAAGAAAATCTATGACAAACATAGACAGCATATTAAAAAGCAGACATTACTCTGCTGACAAAGATCCATGTAGTCAAATCTACGGCTTCTCTAGCAATCAAGTATGGATGTGAGAAGTGAACCATAAAGAAGGTTGAGTGCTGAAGAATTGATGTTTTCAAACTGTAGTTCTGGAGAAGATTCTTGAGAGTCCCTTAGACTGCAAAGCGATCAAACTAGTCCATTCTAAAGGAAGTCAACCCTGAATATTCATTGGAAGGACTGATGCTGAAACTCCAATATTTGGCCACCTGATGCCAAGTGCTAACTTATTTGCAAAGACCCTGATGCTGGGAAAGATTGAGGGCAGGAGGAGAAGGGATGACAGAGGATAAGATGGTTGGATGGCATCACCGCCTCAGTGGACATGAGTTTAAGTGAACTCAGGGAGATAGTCAAGGACAGAGACGTCTGGAGTGCTTCAGTTCATGGGGTTGCAAAGGGTGTGACACAACTTAGTAACTGAACAACAAAAACAGCAGCATTTATAAAATTGTGGGAATTATGTGAATGCACTTGAAAGAATGCTTACTAACTAAATGATTATTCCTTTTACTCAGAGGATTGGACAACTTCTCTCATGTTATCCTACTGAAGGCTTTCGTATCGAGAAGGTTCTTTTAAAAAAACTTATCATAACTCTTCATTTTCTCTGAAATAAAGTGATCCGTGCTCACCATTTTTCTCTATATGATTCCCATAAACATTTTTTAAAATTGGAGTATAGTTGACTTATAACATTGTGTTAGTTTCTGTTGCACAGTAAAGTCATTCAGTTATAAGTTCACATGTATCTTCTCTTTTTTAGATTCTTTTCCCACTATAGGCCATTACAGAGTATTGAGTACAGTTTCCTGGACTGGAATGGGTGAATTTAACTCAGATGACCATTATATCTACTACTGTGGGCGGGAATCCCTTAGAAGAAATGGAGTAGCCATCACAGTCAACAAAAGAGTCTGAAATGCAGTACTTGGATGCAATCTCAAAAATGACAGAATTGTCTCTGTTCGTTTCCAAGGCAAACCATTCAATATCACGGTAACCCAAGCCTATGCCCCAACCAGTAATGCTGAAGAAGCTGAAGTTGAACAGTTCTATGAAGACCTACAAGAACTTTTAGAACCAACACCCAAAAGAGATATCCTTTTCATTATAGGGGACTGGAATGCAAAAGTAGGAAGTCAAGAAACACCTGGAGTAACAGGCAAATTTGGCCTTGGAGTACAGAATGAAGCAGGGCAAAGGCTAATGGAGTTTTGCCAAGAGAAAGCACTGGTCATAGTAAACACCCTCTTCCAACAACACAAGAGAAGACTCTACACATGGACATCACCAGATGGTCAATACCAAAATCAGATTGATTATATTCTTTGCAGCCATGATGGAGAAGCTCTATACAGTCAGCAAAAACAAGACTGGGAGCTGATTGTGGCTCGGATCATGAACTCCTTATTGCCAAATTCAGACTTAAATTGAAGAGAGTAGGGAAAACCACTAGACCATTCAGGTTTGACCTAAATCAAATCACTTACAACTATACAGTGGAAGTGACAAATAGATTTAAGGGAGTAGATTTGATAGACAGAGTGCCTGATGAACAATGGACAGAGGTTCGTGACATTGTACAGGAGACAGGGAGCAAGACCATCCCCATGGAAAAGAAATGTAAAAAAGCAAAATGGCTGTCTGAGGAGGCCTTACAAATAGCTGTGAAACGAAGAGAAGTGAAAAGCAAAGGAGAAAAGAAAAGATATTCCCATTTGAATGCAGAGATCCAAAGAATAGCAAGGAGAGATAAGAAAGCCTTCCTCGGTGATCAATGCAAAGAAATAGAGGAAAACAACAGAATGGGAAAGACTAGAGATCTCTTCAAGAAAATTAGAGATACCAAGGGAACATTTCATGAAAAGATGGGTTCGATAAAGGACAGAAATGGTATGGACCTAACAGAAGCAGAAGATATTAAGAAGAGGTGGCAAGAATACACAGAAGAATGTACAAAAAAGATCTTCATGACCCAGATAATCACAATGGTGTGATCACTCACCTAGAGCCAGACATCCTGGAAGTCATCCTGTGAAGTCAAGTGGGCCTTAGAAAGCATCACTATGAACAAAGCTAGTGGATGTGATGGAATTCCAGTTGAGCTATTTCAAATCCTGAAAGATGATGCTGTGAAAGTGCTGCACTCAATATGCCAGCAAATTTGGAAAACTCAGCAGTGGCCACAGGACTGGAAAAAGTCAATTTTCATTCCAACCCAAAGAAAGGC
Organism: Cervus canadensis; assembly: GCF_019320065.1. Classification (NCBI taxonomy): domain Eukaryota; kingdom Metazoa; phylum Chordata; class Mammalia; order Artiodactyla; family Cervidae; genus Cervus; species Cervus canadensis. The sequence goes on along the minus strand of NC_057401.1, from coordinate 50,614,018 downwards.
AATCCCAAAGAATGCTCTAACTACCATAAAATTGCACTCAATCTGTTTTTAGAAAAGGCAGAGGAACCAGAGATCAAATTGCCAACATCCTCTGGATCATCAAAAAAGCAAGAGAGTTCCAGAAAAACATCTATTTCGGCTTTATTGACTATGCCAAAGCCTTTGACTGTGTGGATCACAATAAACTGTGGGAAATTCTGAAAGAGATGGGAATACCAGACCACCTGACTTGCCTCTTGAGAAACCTATATTCAGGTCAGGAAGCAACAGCTAGAACTGGACATGGAACAATTGACTGGTTCAAAATAGGAAATGGAGTATGTCAAGGCTGTATATTGTCACCCTGCTTATTTAACTTATACGCAGAGTACATCATGAGAAATGCTGGGCTGGAAGATGCACAAGCTGGAATCAAGATTGCTGGGAGAAATATCAATAACCTCAGATATGCAGATGACACCACCCTATGGCAGAGAGTGAAGAGGAGCTAAAAAGTCTCTTGATGAAAGTGAACAAGGAGAGTGAAAAAATTGGCTTAAAGCTCAACATTCAGAAAACTAAGATCATGGCATCTGGTCCCATCACTTCATGGGAAACAGATGGGGAAACAGTGGAAACAGTGTCAGACTTCATTTTTTTGGGCTCCAAAGTCACTGAAGATGGTGACTGCAGCCATGAAATTAAAAGACGCTTACTCCTTGGAAGGAAAGTTATGACCAACCTAGATAGCATATTAAAAAGCAGAGACATTACTTTGCCAACAAAAGTCCATCTAATCAAGGCTATGGTTTTTCCAGTGGTCATGTATGGATGTGAGAGTTGGACTGTGAAGAAAGCTGAGCACCAAAAAATTGATGCTTTGGAACTGTGGTGTTGGAGAAGACTCTTGAGAGTCCCTTGGACTGCAAGGAGATCCAACCAGTCCATCCTAAAGGAGATCAGTCCTGGGTGTTCATTGGAAGGACTGATGCTAAAGCTGAAACTCCAATACTTTGGCCACCTCATGTGAAGTGTTGACTCATTGGAAAAGACTCTGATTCTGGGAGGGATTGGGGGCAGGAGGAGAAGGGGACGACAGAGGATGAGATGGCTGGATGGCATCACCGACTCGATGGACATGAGTTTGAGTAAACTCTGGGAGTTGGTGACGGACAGGGAGGCCTGGCATGCTGTGATTCATGGTGTTGCAATGAGTGGGACACAACTGAGGGACTGAACTGAACTGAAGTGATAGCTATGTCATATTTATACTCTTAAAATTTTATTGATGACAGTTCAGTTCAGTTCAGTTACTCAGTCGTGTCCCACTATTTGTGACCTTAGGGAGTGCAGCACGACAGACTTCCTTGCCCATCACCAACTCTCAGAGCTTTTTCACACTCATGTCCATTGAGTCGGTGATACCATCCAACCGTCTCATCCTCTGTCATCCCCGTCTTCTCCTTCCTTTAATCTTTCCCAACATCAGAGTCTTTTCCAATGAGTTGGCTCTTCTCATCAGGTGGCCAAAGTATTGGAGCGTCAGCATCAGTCCTTCCAATGAATATTCAAGGTTGATTTCCTTTAGGATTGACTGGTTGGATCTCCTTGCAGTCCAAGAGACTCTCAAGAGTCTACTCCAAAGTCCTTATTAGTTATCTATTTTATATATAGTAGTGTGTACATGTCAGTTCCAATTTCCCAGTTTATCTCTTTACTTGCCTTCCACCTCTGGTGATGATAAGCTTGTTTCTTACATCTGTGACTCAATTTCTGTTTTTCAAATAAGTTCATTTGTATCATTAATTTAGCTTTCACACATAGGTGATATCATATGATATTTACCTTTCTCTGTATGACTGACTTCACTTTGTAAGATAATCTCTAGGTACATCCATGACACTATGAATGGCAATTTTTCATTCTTTTTTTATGACTATGTAATGACTCCTATAACCATTTTAATCCTTAGAAATGTTAATAAAAGACCAATTAACTAGTACAGTTTTCTTTACAGGTTGATTGTGTCAATCCCCTTAGAGTTCAAGACAGCTTACTTTGAAAGACCAATCCCATAGGAATAGTGAAGTGAGTGAAAAAAAATTAATATGATAAAAATATAGGTGTTATCTTACAGAAAGATAAGAAGCTGTAAGCAATATTCTGTCAATACTTGTATTAAAAACCAAAAGTATAACATTATTGGGGATGGGGTTATTGTCAGTGATAATACTGGATGGTCATATTTGTTTATAATCTGTTGGTCAGGGAGTATTTTAACAGCCAAGGTTTTTAGACTCAAACCCTATTATTTTAGACAATATACAATAAAGAGTGCTCAACACAGTTATTTTCAGAAATGACTTTTCTTGAATTAAATGAGAAATTTCTTTTGATAATCCTCATTCATATTCTGCCAAGAATAGTAATGGTTTATTTTATTTAACATTAAACAGTACTCAGCCACTCTAGTGAAATATTTTTCCCAATATGAGATGCTAAGGAAACAAGAGCTGGTCAATACATGGCTGTCCTTTCACTGTGCTCTGCTCTTTCCTCTTTGTTTTGCTTCTTCTTAGACTGCTAGGAATTGTTAGACATTCTCAGGTTCAGTATCATTAGATCAAATATCAGAAGTCAAAAGATTACCATGGAGTAACATTGTATCACTCAATTCTGAAATATCTTAAAAATCATAATAATCTTTTGAAGTAGTTATTTACATGTTTCTAGCTATTTATTTTAGCAATTAAACTATATTTTCTTGATAAAACCAGGTGATTACAACCTAGATATGCTTTAGTTCTCTATTATATCTAGAATTTTGGAAATTTTAAGTCTTTAAAATTTCTTTACATGAACCCATATAATCCAGAATTTAGGGAAGAAATATAAGTTCCCATATACTTATTGTGGCTGTTCATTGGAGAAGTGAAAGTGAAAGTCACTCAATCCTGTCCAACTCTTTGTGATCCCACAGACTATACAGTCCATGGAATTCTCTAGGCCAGGATACCAGAGTGGTAGTCTTTCCCTTCTCCAGGGGATCTTCCCAACCCAGGGATCAAACCCAGGTCTCCCTCATTGCAGATGGATTCTTTACCAGCTGAGCCACAAGGAAAGTCAGAAGTTCATTGGAAAATGAATCTAAATATCTCTAAAAATGTATTACTGAAATATTTCTTAATATTAATTCATATAACTTCAATCAGTTTTCCGTATTCTATGTTTTCATTGTTTTACAAACCTATCTTACTGCTGTAATTGGCATAAGAATGTTTAAAATACTATGATGGTTTCTGCACAATGAACTCTAAAATTATTGGGCTGGCCAAAACTTTTGTTCGAGTTTTCCTATAACATGAAAAGCCCAAATGAACTTCTTGGCTAACCCAATATAAAGATATGTCACCGTTACAATAAAGTGTGAGAGAGCTGCTGATATAATCTCTATTTAGGAGACTTGGCCAAGTTTCATATAGACAAACAGGGTCCAGGCAGTCTGACCTCTCAATCATTATACAAATCACACCTTTAACAAAGAAACTCATTTACACAAATCCAATTTCACAAGATCCTCACAAACTGATTAGGAATGAAGAGGGAAAAGAACAATTTTCCAGATTACAGCTTCTATGTATTTTTCTGACATGGCAGCAGAAGAGATAATATTAAACTCATAAGTTTGCATCACAGTGAATTTGGTAAGGAGCAGAGGGCTCAACTTAATAGGCAGAAAATAAGACATGCCCCTCTCAAGGATTTGCAAACTGGAGAGCTCAGCACATTTAAAAGTTGACTTTGCAAAATGAAGGAACTATGTAAAAACTGAATTTCACTTAAGGATTTAATTTAAAAAATCCAAACACTGTTGCAAAAAATCCAAAGAAAGAGAATAAAAAAGAAAGAACATTGGTAGGTGCTCACTCATAATTTAAAATCTTGACTTCTATAACAAGCCAGCTTTTTGTTTTTTATCCACCTTTGTTTTTTTTTTTTTTTTCCAATAGTGTTTAGGATTGTTTTTTTCCATTCCTGACCCCCCTCCCCCCAGTGGAGGTTTCTGTCACTTGTATCTGAATGTCTTCACTTTAACTGCACTTTCTGATATTGCCTTGGTTGTTTGGAGCTTCCAGAATCAGCCTGTGTATCTTTCAAAGTTATCGCCCCAGTAAGGCAGCATCACTCATATCTCCATGAGGTCCCTCTTCCAGGCTTCTGAGACAACAACAGCACCCAAACATTGCTTCTTCCTCCGAGACCTGCCTCCCCATTCCAGGGTACCATAGTTACCTGGGTCTCTTTCTCTAAACTTCTATGTTCCACTGACTCCTATCTCTCTTTTTGTTACCCAGCCCTAGATGGGGAGGGGTAGAGAGTGGTTACTTCCTGCAGTTACTAACTGAGAGTTATTCAGAGTCCTTTTCTTTCTTTCTTTTTCTTTTTTTTTTGTCTTTATTGTTCTTTAACACATATTTGAAAGATTCCTTACCTCATTTCTTCTCTGTTAAAATAACTGGCAGAATAACTTCTTTTTTGAGAAGATAATGAACTATAAATTGATAATACCAAATTTCATTATACAAGCAGGATATGAGGTGTTAGTTTTATCAAGCCCTCTTGAGCAGTATCATGTTAACTCAATTGATAGGTGAAAGGATTGTAATTTTATAAATAAAAAAGCATAAAGTATTTTATTACTACAGAAGTTACTTATATATATTTATTACTTGTCATATCTTCCAATACTTTAATGCTTAGAAAGCTGTTTCCCTTTTAGATATTTGAACAATAGTCATATATATTTCTTCTATTTTATAAAGTTCTTTTTCATATACATGTGACCCTTCAATTCTTCGGGGATTTGCTGTTGATCATTAATCACTTTTTGGAAAATGAGAAAAATTTAACCTGACATTGCAGCTTAAGGAAATGTTTATATTTCTTAACAGTTATACATACTCTGTATTCTACAAAATCATAAATTGTACTATAGTAGTTAAACAAGATTTTTCATATATTGTTTTCCTAGTATATGCTGGGTCCTTTAGAAATGTGACCACTATTATGTCCATGTGGCCACTTCTATAGCTTCATGTATATCCATACAGGTTTAATACCAGTAATGCGGTTTTGCTTTTCCTTTTATTATACATTTGTGATTGTTCTGTGTGAGGGTGGGGTTGGGGGAGAAAAGATAGTAGAATTTCATACTAGTTAATAGCATGGGCTTTTGAATGCTAGAGATTGTTTTAGAATGCCAGTTTTCAATCTTGCTAGATTATGATCTTAACAGGTCATTTAAACTCTAACTCTTCATTTCTTTAACAATAATCTGATCATTATCTCATAAAGTTTCTATTAATATTAAATGAAATTAGTGTTTAGTAGTGAAGTGGGAATATTTTAGGAACACAACAGGTGGTAGCTATTAAAATTATTTGTCATTTTTGGAACTCATTCAGCTTGATCTTCCACATCTCTACTCAAAGTATATCACCTGTAAGAAGATCATCCAGATATACAAACTCACTAAAACTTTACTTGGACACATTTTCTAATCTGCCTCAAGGAGGGTTCAAATTTCCTCCCTCTGAGCATTTTCCACCGCTTAACTATAGCTTAATTTAGGTGCATGCATGCTCAGTCAAGTCCCAATCTTCAATCCCCTGGACTGTTTGCCCACCAAACTCCTCTGTCCATGGATTTTTTCAGGCAAGAATCCTGGAGTGGCTTGCCATTCCCTTCTCCAGAGGATCTTCCCAACTCGGAGATCGAGCCCATATCCTGCTTCACCCTGCATTGTCAGGAGGATTCTTTACCTCTGAGCCACCTGGAAAGTCCACTATTGCTTAAACCACTCTGCATTTCACTTGTGGAATGCCTGCATTCCTAAGTAGCCTTGAGCTCCCAAGAGCTGAGAGTAGCATATTGTGAATGAGGGAGGAAGGAGAAAGTAGTAGCTAAGATCTAGAGAGCTGTTTTATACTTCTGTTATCATTTCCTTTTCTATCAACTTCACTGTGCCAAAACTTTTCTAGTTTTCTTTTTTTTTTTTTTTTTAGATCATTTTCACTTATATGTGAGAAACTCTCCCAATTACTTCTGGAAAAATTATAAATCCATGGTCTATAGCTTTTACTTACCAGGAAAAATTAAGAAAGAAAAATAGCTGACATTTTATACAGATGTCAGTTTATAATTGTAAAAATACTGTTAAATATGTAATTTTACACAAAAATAGCAACAACTGAGTCTGCAAACATATTTTTCTACCAAGGAAATAATAAGTGATACGTGGAAATATTATTTAAATATATATTTTTTATTTTCTGTATCAAATCACCAGTGAATCATTTATTTTTGTAAATGGAAATTTGTACCTCTTAATCTCCTTCACTTGTTCCTCTCATCCCACCACCCAGTATATTAATGTATATGAATAAATATATATTGCGTGTGTACATGCTATGTAGCTTTAACCGTATTCGTCTCTTTTGGGGCCCCATGGACTTAAGCCCATCAGGCTGACTTATCCATGTAATTCTCCAGGGAAGAATACTGGAGGGGACTGCCATGACCTCCTCAAAGGATCTTCCCGACCCAGAGACTGAATTCATCTCTTAAGTCTCCTGCATTGGCAAATGGGTTCTTTACCACTAGTGCCACCTGTGAAGCCTCAAATATATATTAATAAAGGTGTTATTTAAAAATATTGAGAAAAAAGAAAACTTCATTAATGAATGAATGAAATGTTTTAATATAATAAAATATAAGTATATTCAGTTATAAAATTAATTACATGTATTATATATATTCAGATATACCCTTTGAATGCAGAGTTCTAAAGAATAGCAAGGAGAAATAAGAAAGCCTTCCTCAGTGATCAATGCAATGAAATAGAGGAAAACAACAGAGTGGGAAAGACTATAGATCTCTTCAAGAAAATTAGAGATAAGAAGAGAACATTTCATACAAAGATGGGCACAATAAAGGACAGAAATGGTATGGACCTAACAGAAGCAGAAGATATCAAGAAGAGGTGGCAACAATACAAAGAACTATAGAAAAAAAGATCTTCATGACCCAGATAATCACGATGGTGTGATCACTCACCTAGAGCCAGACATCCTGGACTGTGAAGTCAAATGGGCCTTAGGAAGAATCACTATGAACAAAGCTAGTGGAGGGGATGGAATTCCAGTTGAGCTATTTCAAATCTTAAAAGATGCTGCTGTGAAAGTGCTGCGTTTAAAATGCCAGCAAACTGGGAAAACTCAGCAGTGGCCACAGGACTGGAAAAGGTCAGTTTTCATTCCAATCCCAAAGAAAGGTAATGCCAAAAAATATTCAAACTAATGCACGATTGCACTCATCTCACACGCTAGCAAAGTAATGCTCAAAATTCTCCATGTCAGGCTTCAACAGTACATGAACCATGAATTTCCAGATGTTCAAGTTGGCTATAGGAAAGGCAGAGGAACCAGAGATCAAATTGCCAACATCTTTTGGATCTAAAACAAAGCAAGAGAATTCCAGAAAAAACATCTACTTCTGTTTTATTGACTATGCCAAAGTTTTTGACTGTGTGGATCACAACAAACTGTGGAAAACTTTTAAAGAGATGGGAATACCAGATCACCTTACTTGTCTATTGAGAAATCTGTATGCAGGTCAAGAAGCAACAGTTAGAACCAGACATGGACCAATGGACTGGTTCCAAATTGGGAAAAGAGTACCACAAGGCTGTATATTGTCATCCTGCTTATTTAACTTATATGCAGAGTACATCATGCAAAATTCTGGGCTGAATGAACCATAAGCTGGAGTCAAGAATGCAGGGAGAAATATCAATAACCTCAGAAATGCAGATGATACCACCCTTATGGCAGAAAGTGAAGTAGAACTAAAGAGCCTCTTGATGAAAGTGAAAGAGGAGAGTGAAAAAGTTGGCTTAAAGCTCAACATTCAGAAAACTAAGATCATGGCATCCAGTTCCATCACTTCATGGCAAATAGATGAGGAATCAATGTAAGCAGTGAGAGACTTTATTTCTTGGGCTCCAAAATCACTGCAGATGGTGACTGAAGCAATGGAATTAAAAGATGTTTGCTCCTTGGAAGAAAAACTATGACCAATTTAGACAGCATATTAAAAAACAGAGACATTACTTTGCCGACAAAGGCCTGTCTAGTCAAAGCTATGGGTTTTCCAGTAGTCATCTATGGGTGTGAGAGTCAGACCATAAAGAAAGCTGACAGCTGAAGAATTGATGCCTTTGAACTGTGGTGTTGGAGAAGACTCTTGAGAATCCCTTGGACTGAAAGGATATCAAATCAGTCAATCCTAAAGGAAATCAGTCCTGAATAGTCATTGGAAGGACTGATGCTGAAGCTGAAACTCTAATTCTTTGGCCACCTGATGTGAAGAACTGACTCATTGAAAAAGACCCTGATGCTGGGAACATTGAAGGCAGGAGGAGAAGGGGATGACAGAGGATAAGATGGTTGAATGGCATCACTGACTCCATGGACATGAGGTTGAGCAATTCTCCAGTAGTTGTTGATGGACAGGGAGGCCTGGCACGCTGCAGTTCATGCGGTCACAAAGAGTTGGACACGGCTGAGTGACTGAACTGAACTGATGTTCATAAGAATAATCAAAATCTCTAGAAATATGTAAATTATAGCTTTTTCTAGATGGGAAAAATAATCAGAAAGTTGTCAATTACTTAGTAAATTACAAATTAGGGACCTAGTGAAAATTGTTTATACCTCCTAAATGCTTAAAAAATACAATACTGCAGTAAATATAGCACTTTTCCTTGGAAAAAACCTGATGTTTGTACATGAAAGTGGGTGTTGGAAGAGTTGCAATTTGATTACTGTGAAGTGATGAAGAGAGGGTTCTCTGAAATCAGATGGGAAAATTGTAGCACCTGATGTGGGTATGGAGTTCATTATAAACGCTGTGAGGTGGCCGGTAGATGTCTGCAATGTGCATACGTGCACCTTTTGTGTATTCAGTTGGATGCAGTATTTTGTATTCACCTAGTGTTTCTTGTGGATAAAATAGTGCATGTGTGTTAGTTGCTCAGTCATGTCCGACTCTTTGCAATCCCATGGACTGTAGCCTGCCAGGCCCCTTTGTCCATGGAATTCTCCAGGCAAGAACATTGGAGTTGGTTGCCATTTCCTTCTCTAAAAATAATGCATAAATACATGCAGAATTGGTATTACGTGAAAATTACCACATTGGAATACATTTGTGTCTAGAAAATAAGCTTTATAGCAGAATTCACTGTATTTCAAATTCACTAAATCACAGTCATCATCCTTGTTTCCAAAAATAATAGGGGGCTTAAAATTGCAGCCAGAAATATCATAAATGTTTTCTCCACCAAGAACACCCAATCAAGAATCACCTCCAGTTAGAGATAAGAATCTGTGGAGAAAATTGTTGGTGGATTAAAAGTATTATAACAAAAAATGAAGAAAAATAAATCATACTATTTTCCTAGAAAGTAAAAGCCATTATTATAGATAAATTAAACAAACTAGGTACTAATTTAATTTGGAAAAAAAATGGAAGGCTTTGTCCATTTCAGTTCATCAAAGACAATTCATCTAAGATTGAAAAGTGATTCAATATCCACAAAAGGAGACTTCCCCAGTAGCTCAGTTGGTAAAGAATCTGCCTGCAACACAGGAGACCCCTGTTCAATTCCTTGGTCTGGAAGATCCCCTCAGGAAGGACAGCAATTGCCCACTCCAGTATTCTTGGGCTTCTCTGGTAGCTCAGATGTAAAGAATCTGCCTACAATGTGGGAGACATGGGGTCCATCCCTGCTTTGGGAAGATGCTGTGGAGGAGGTCATGGCAACCCACTCCAATATTCTTGTCTGGAGAATCCCCTTGGACAAAGGATCCTGGTGATCCTGCTGGGCTCATGGACAGATGTCCATGGGGTCACAAAGAGTCAGACATGACTGACCGACTAAGCACACACACGTACACAAAAGTCACTTCTGTGTTAATACAATTTGGTCATGGGAAGAGATTATACCTGTAATATCAAAAGTTGATGATTATATGATCCCAAGTGTTGCAGATTCTAAGTTTGTATCTACATCATTGAACTACAGACTGCTTTATTAATCATTGGTATAAAATTCATTGAAAATAGAAAATGTTCAAAGAAGCAAGGGCACAATAAAACATCTGAACCATCTATGAAGTTCAGAGAGTGTTTATAAGCAACATTTTTTAAAAAGCAAGTTTCAAAACATATAATTATTTCAATAACAATTCTTTTACTTGTTTTTTAAATTCATACTAACTCTAAAACTCTACCTTCAGAATCAGTAAAAGGTAAACCATATTTTTCAATTTCAAGCAATAAATATTCTTAGAAATCGTGTAAGATAATTGAAATCAACTCTATATTTTTAAAAATTAAAAAAAATAGTTAAAATTTTTGAAACCATGTAAAGTGCATTTTATTGGGATTTCTAATTGGAAAACGTTTTATTATTTCCACATAATTAGTAATCTGTTCCTCCCTCCATATTCATTATTGGTATCTCAATTCAGCATTTTATTTAAATCTTTCCCAAACTATAATTTTGTTTCAAAATATTGGTCATATGAAATTAAAAATATCATTGGATGATGTCTCTAGGAAATGTTACCAGGAAAGTTGAAGCTGAGAAATCTGGGTCAAATTTTGGTTCAATTTTTTTCTAATCCAGTTCACATTTAAGACAGTTGCCTATTTTAATTTTTTGCACACTTTGCATTCATAAGCATGTGCATACACACAGATTAACAAAAACTGATACATAAACACAACTCAGTCTTCAGGACTGAGAACGAATTTCACATCAGGAGACTGGTAGGCCCAGTCTCCTCAATATGTAAGGGCACAGTTAATTTTTCCAGGCTATTTTTTCAAGCTGTGCATTCTCCCCACAACTGTCTGCTATTTTAAATTCTATTCTGAGCAATGGTGACTGAACAGTATAGAGAGGGTAACCAAAACTCTCTTAAGGAAACATTTTATAATTTATAAATTCATAAAAGGAAATATTATTTTATAATAAATAAAATTAAATAATGGAAAGTGATAACCAAAAGTACCTTCTCCATATGCCCATCATTTTGATTTTGTAGCTTATGTGGCAAGAAAATATTAACAAATTATTGGGACATACTTTAAAGCAGATATAGAAAGTTTTAAAGAAGACAAAATGCAAACTTTCATAAATTTCAATAAATATTTACTATTCTTGAGTCCATATTTCACTTGCTTAGCAATCATATTGAGGAAAGAGATGCCCCTCTCCCCACATGGTGAGCAAATGGAGTTCATCTTCTGTGGATAGGAACTCTAAAATATCAATAGCAGGACAATTGAGAGAGGAGGCTGGGCCCTGCCCAGATAAGAGACCACATATTTCTCACTCTCAAAGTCAAGGAAACTTTCCCAACTAGAAAGCTCCTTAGAGGTCCAAAGGAGAGTGATGTCAAGTCTACCCATAGAGCTCTTTGCTGGAACCCATCTTGATTGACACATGCACACACACACACACACCTGGGATGACCCTAAGATATACCAAACACGGACTCAGAATCAGACAAATCAAAATGATTGACCAAAGGAAATCCAGAAGAAACACCCCATAAAAGTGATTTAAACTACTCTGAGGGCGCTACTCTCTCTCTGAGTCCACCCATGTGTCTATCTATAGATACTATACTTTTTCCTCCTAATAAACACTTATTTCCCTACTTGCTCCCTTTGTGGGAATTCTTTTCTGCAAAGCCAAAGGGACGGGGCCTTGTCACCGACCACTGGTCTAGCGGTTAGGACTGATTCTCTCACTGCCATGACCTGACCTCAGTCTCTGGCTGGGAACTGAAATCCAGTGACTTCAAGCCACTACAGGCCAAGTTCACCCCAGATCAATATTGCTGTAATATCGAATACATAGATTCTTGAGTTAATTTATAATTAATCTCTGTGTGTGTATGAGTATGGTTGGGGGTGGTGGTAATCTTTACCTTTATTTCTATTGCCTACTGGAGTCTCTGACACTTTGTGAGAGATGATTGTTAGTGAGTGTTTATTGAATGTTAATGAATATTTGTTGAATAAATGAATGACAAGGTCAACTATGCACAGTGGAGGACATAATGTAATAAGGTCAGAAGTCTTAGGTAACACTTCAAGAAGGATATCTAGAAGAGAAATTATAACAAGGGAAAAGAGGACTTCCCTAAAAACAACAACAACAACAAAAAAAAAACAGAAGACGATGGTGCTAGTGGTAAAGAACCCATTTGTCAATGCAAGAGATATAAAAGACACAGGTTCAATCTCTGGGTCAGGAAGATCCCCTGGAGGAGGGTGGCGGACACACTCCAGTATTCTTGCCTGGAGAATCGCCATGGACAGAGGAGCCTGGCGGGCTACAGTCCATAGGGTCACAAAGAGTCACACTCAACTGAAGCGACTTAACACAACAATGCCTGGTAGTCCAGTAGATAAGAATCTGCCTGCTAATCCTGGAGACCTGGGTTCAATCCCTGGTCCAGGAAGATTCCACATGCCACAGGTCAACTAGCCCTATGTGCCACAACTACTGAAGCCCATGGACCTAATGCTCAAGCTCCACAGCAAGAGAAGAGACTCCAATAAGAAGCTCATACACTAAAACTAGAGAGTTGTCTCCACTGTCTGCAAATAGAGAAAGCCCTTGTGCAGCAACAAAGACCCAGTACAGCCAAAAATATAAATAAAGAAAGAAAGAAAATTTTAAAAAAGAAGAGGAAAGGCAATCTTGCTACATTTGGGAACAGTGTATAATAGCACCTAGGACAGAACCTGAAACAGAGCAGGCCTCAGGTAATTTGTAGTGATTGAACCCAGAGCCTTGTCCTTTATTCCACTTGATTGCCTGTGGTATAACAAAATACCTCTTTCCTAGAGTGTGACTGTGTGCACACACACTCATGCATGCATGTGTGAAATGGACGGGTGATAGAATTATAGCTTCAGGGCTATGTGTGTGTATACACAGAACAGTGCTGCAATTTGCTAGAAGGATACACTCATAATTATTTTCTTTTTCTGCATTGACCTTCTGTCTCCAAACTAATGATTTTTCTATTGAACAAGTGCACATTAGGGGCATAAATTGTGGTCATGTTGTATGTTTGCTACAAAAGATACTTTTAAAAATATCACTGCAGTGTTAACTCTAAGGATGCAAGGCTCTTCCTTGTTAAATATCATCTTGCTATTCAAAAAGGGACCAAATGAGTGATCACTGATGTGCTTATATAACAGAAATAGCTTGTCTACTCCCTGTAAAATTTAGGATATACTGAAAGCCTAAAAATGTGACACTTTTTTCCCCTGACAATCAGTTATACAAATAGTCATAAAATTGCAATTACTGCTCCTTCCTTGACAATAACACATGGGTTTGCCCATGACACAGGTTTTCCCATGGCAATCAGCATCCTGGGGCTGTAATCAGGACCAAGTTAGTGCTCCCTCAATTGACATTTTGAATAACTTCAACTCTAAGAATCAAAGTCAGAATTTATTGCAAGTGCCATGTAGAGCTACCTTTAACTTCAAATGCAGCCAAAGTTGAATTTTCTTATGTGAGGCAGATAAACACTTGGAAGAAATGAGTTCACCTTCAACATCACCAATCTAAAGCTCTAACACAACCTCAAACATAGAAGTCAAAATAGGGTTGATTGCACAGCTGTTTACCTGCGGTCAAATAAGAGTACCTATTTCAAAAAAAAAAAAAAAAAGTACCTATTTCCACACATTTATTTAGAACATACATTGCAGCACTGCTTTAATGCAATTTAATGATGTGATAATATAATTCCTTAGAACACATAAAGCTATACATGTGTATCATCCTGCATGTGTGTCCATGTGTGTAAGATTTTTAATATCCACATCTATCTTGACAGCAAATGAAGACAGGCATTTTTATTCCCATTCAAGAAAATTGAAGCTGAGGGTCAAGAACTGATTTGGTCACATGAGGAGTATATGCCAGAGAAGAAATACAACCCTATCATTGGAAAATAGGCTCATTTATGTAAAATCTGTTTCTCAGAGCTCACCAGTCATTTTGTTTTTTCTTTTTTTCAGATCATGTCTGGATTTCAAAGAACATGCAATGTTACATCTCATTCAAATAACTGTCTCTGTAAATTGAAGGTCTGGAAGCAAATGAAAACCTAGAATTTTGATTGGAATTTGAGGGAGTTTTGCTAACCAGTATAGTTTTACATATCCCCACAGAAAATCCTAATTACTAAAGAAAATCAATTGCTTTATTTCATAGATTTCAAAAATTAGGTAACTGTAGACCATGTGTGTTTCAGTTAACTGTAGGATTTTCATCCATGGGGTAACCACATTCTTAGTTCATTATAAATATCTTATGGGACAAATAAGTCTCATTGCTCCTTTGTTATGATCTCAAAATGGTTTAATAGGCTATGGTAGTCATGATTCCATAGAATTTAATTAATTTTTAATAAAGACCATTAGCTTAAGTGTAGATTTTTCCATCTCTCTAAAGCTTTCATGGAAATAATCCTCTAAACACTATTTTTAAAACTTGTATCGATTTGGAGGTTAAAATATATTTATGATAAACTTAGAAGGAATTTTAAGTGTCAATGTACTCTATGGGCAAAGATATGCTACACAGAATGCAGGCATATTGCATAATCAACATAAGCTTTAGTGACAGAGAGCTGAGTTTTTCTAAATGCTGTCACCACTGACAACATTTTTCAGTTGAATCCGGGTTTGAACATGATTTATCCTCTACAAAGAGATCACAGGAGACACCCAGTTGTTCTCAATAAGACTGAACATATTTACTATTTATAAAGTGACTTCAAATAAGATTGAACATATTTGTCTCATTCTACAGGGAAAATACGATGGGCATTGTTAGTTCAAATAATTCTGAGCACTAGTTTGGAAGTTTTTGTTTCCTGGTAATATTTCTTGAAAATCAGAGAAGGAAGATGCTGTCAGCAAGTTAGACCCTGAATTTATTCCATTAACAGAATAAATTAAAGGAACAAAAGTTAACATTTTAGAGTCTTGCACATACAGGACAAGCAAGAAATACTGACTGAATGAATGATTTAGTTGAAATGAACCCTATGAGTGATTTTGCTTTTATTCGAGTTAGAGAAATAATTGGAAGTTTTAGTTGAAACAAGTATTATTTTTAAAAAGAAGAAAATATTCAGGAAAGTAGAAAATAACACTTGTTTTATGTTCAAAAAATGTAATTTCCCTCCTGCATATATCCCAGTATTGGGCAATTGCTCCAGGTGATTCCTGACTTTACAAAGAGAAATTAAATCTCATATAATTTATTGGAATGAGAATGATCAGCTATAGATCAATCTCAGTTGCATATTTCATGTAATTCAAGTTAATAGAACATAAAACTGATACATTATTTAAATTGTATCCCAAATGTAAAATTGTGTATTAAATATGTATCCATTTTGACTGTAGGCATATTGGTTATCTTAAGTGGTTTATATCTGAGTTCTTAATGTATCACTTTAAAAATTCTATTCTCCTAGTCAGGGCATTAACAAGCTATAAAACATAGCTCATCTTATTGAAGGTTTATTTACACATATGACAATATCTTCCTATGATACTATGGAAAATCATCAGAAGAAAACTGACACAGTGGTATGAATGGTTACTCCTGAGAAAAGGCCCTAGCTTGCAGGTAGTGGTTTTTGGTGTTGCACATGTCTAATCTGACTCAATAAATAAAAAGATATTTTCAAAAGTTATCTTTAAATATTTATATGTTTGAAATTATGACATGAGTCAAAAATTACCATAAATCCAAAGTCATTGTATGAGAAGAATATTGTAAATAGAAAGCAGTATAGTAAAACTTGGAAGTAGGCATAATTTCCATCCATGAAAAATTTGAACAGTTTTCAACAAGTGTGAAATTAAAATAAAACAATGTATCTATATAAACAAAAATTCTTGGAAAAGAGGGGAGAGGGAAAGAAGAGAATTCTAAATGTGTATGTCTCAATGTTTTTTGAAGGGTTCATGATAGGTGATTGTACCCTTTGGACTTTAGAGGGGTGCTCACCAACTAGGGTTTGACTTGAAGGTGAAATATCAGAACATGATCAGGAAATGAATGTTCTTAGAATAGGATATGATCATAGTTTCCATCATATATATTCCTTAGGACAGTCATGTCAGTCTGTTTCTCTTCTGTTAGGGTCCCAAACATAATTAAGTCTTCTCTACAGAAGTTCCAGAATAAGTGAGACCCTCTCCTTTTCAACAATTGCAGAGTAGAACACTAACTGGACTCTAATAAACATTTCCTCTGTCCTGAAATGCTACATGAGTTCTATCCCACCTGATAACCTTTGTTTTTCTAATATATAAATATTTCAGTGTTCAGGGATTTTATTTAACAGGTTAATTCAGCCTCTATTCAGTACAGATATATGTATGTATGCATGGGCATATTCACTGATTATGCACATATCTTCAATCTCTTAACACACTCATGTTTTGTATTGGACTGTATATTCTCACTGATGTTGTCTTACTCAAATCCTGCACATGGGTCTGTGAAAGATTAAATGACATTTCCAAATTATACTGCCAAAAAATAAGTAAAATCAGGATCCAGACCTTAGTTTGCTGACTCCAAGTCTTTCCACAAAGGAGCACACTCCATATCATGGAGATATACCTTATATGTTTATTGAAATATAGTTGATTTACAAAGTTGTGTTAATTTCTGCTATGTAGAACATTGATTCAGTTATACACACATATTCTTTTTCTATTTGTTTCCATTCCAGGATATTGAACATAGTTCCCTGGTCTATATAGCAGGACCTTGTTCATACATTCTATATGTAATGGCTTGCATCTGGGAACTTGAAACTCCCAGTCCATTTCTCCCCTACCTTCCCCCACCTTGGTAACCACAAGTCTGTTCTCTATGTGAGTGAATCTACCTTGTTTTGTAGATAGGTTAATTTGCCCCATATTGTAGATTCCACATATGAGTGATATCATATGGTATTTGTTTTTCTGTTTCTGACTTATTTCACTTAGTAGGATAATCTTTAGTTGCATCTATGTTGCTGCAATGGTATTATTTCTTTTTTTTTTTAAATAGGTGAGTAGTATCTGTTGCTGGAGAAGGAGATAGCAACCCACTCCAGTGTTCTTGCCTGGAGAATTCCATGGACAGAGGAGCCTGGTAGACTACAGTCCATGTGGACACAAACAGTCAGACATGACTGAGTGGTTAACACAACACAGCAACAATCTGTTGTATATAGGTACCACGTCTTCCTTATCCATTCATCTATCGTGGGACAATCAGGTTGCTTCTGGGTCTTGGCTATCGTGAGCGGTGCTGCTATGAACATATGAGCTGCATGCACTTTTTGTATTAATTGTGTTCTAGATATATGCCCAGGAGTGGGACTGCTGAATTATATGGTAATTCTAGTTTAAGATTTCTGAGGAACTCTCATACTGTTTTCCACAGTGGCTATACCAACTTCCAGTGTAGGAAGATTTCCTTTTCTCCACATCCTCTCCAGCATTTATTATATTTGTAGACCATTTTGTGATGGTCATTCTGACTCATGTTAGGTGGTATGTTATGGCAGTTTTTATTTGCATTTCTCTAATAATTAGCAGCACTGAACATTTTTTCATGTGTCTATTGGCCATCTGTATATCTTCTTTGGATAAAAGTCTAGGTCTTCTACCCATTTCTCAATTGAGTTGTTTGTGTTTTATTGTTGAGTTGTATGAGTTGTTCATATATTTTGGAAATTAAGCACTTTTCAGTCACATCATTTTCAAATATTTTCTCCCATTTTGTAGGCTGGGTTTTTTTTTTTGTTTGTTTGTTTGTTTGCTTTTTAATGGTTTTCTTTGATATGCAAAAGCTGGTAAATTTGATTAGGTCCTGTTGGTTTAGTTTTCTATTCTATATCTATTGCCTTGGCAGAATGACCTAAAAAAAACCATTGGTACAATTTATGTCAGAGTATGCTTTGTCTATGATTTCTTCTAGAAGTTTTATAGTGCCTTGTTTTATATTTAAGTCTTTAAGCCATTATGAGTTTATTTTTGTGTATGTTGTGGGACTATATTTTAACTATAATCTAACTTCATTGATTTGCATGAGCTGTTCAACTTTCCCAGCACGACTTTCTGAAGAAACCATTTTTTCCCCATTGTATATTCTTGCCTTCTTTGTGGAAGGTTAATTGACCAGAGGTTTATGCATTTATTTCTTGATTCTACATTCTGTTTTATTAATCTATATGTCTATTTCTGTGTCATTACCATGCTGTTTTTATCATTCTAGGTTTGCAGTGTTTTCTGAAGTCTCAGAGGGTTACGCCTCCTGCTTTGTTCTTTTTCTTCAGGATTGTTTTGCAATTCTGGGTCTTTATGTTTCCGTCTATATTTTAGAATTATTGGCACTAGTTCTGTGGAAAATGTCATGGCTAATTTGATAGGGATCACATTAAAACTGTAGATTGCTTTGGGTAGTATTGTCATTTAAACAATATTATTTCAATCTGAGAGCATGAAATATCATTTTATTTCTTTGAATCATCTTTAATGTCCTTTATTGATGTTTTATGGTTCTCAGCATATAAGTCTTTCACCTTCTTACTCAGGTTTATTTCTAAGTATTTTAATTTTTGGTGCAATTTTAAAAGATATTGTTTGTTTATAGTCTCTGCTATTTCATGGTTAGTATAAAGAAATACAATTGATTTCTTTATATTAATCTCATATCCTATCTTGCTGAATTCATTTAGCAGTTCCAGGACTTTTTGTGTGGAATCCCTAGGGTTTCTATATAGAGTATCATGTCATCTGCATATAGTGACAATTTTACTTCTGCCCTTCCAATTAGAAACACTTTCTCTTGTCTGACTGCTGTGGCTACTTCTTCCCTCTTCTTCAGTCTTTTGGAAGAATTTGAGAGGGATTAGCAAAATTTTTCTTTATATTTTGTATGAAGATAAGTTTTTAAACCAAAAACATTTTGCATGTTAAATTTGTTCTAGCTATTAATTGATGTACTCTTACAACAATTTTTCCGGGAGATATCTCTGTCCTATTTACCTCTGAAAAAAGATATTTATTTTTTTTTCCTAAAGCAGTCATTAAATTGTGCTCCATCAAAATTATTTAGCTTCTGAGTGTATAATACTGCACAACTTATCCTATGAATGGGAGTTACAAATCAAACTCCACTTGCTTGCTTAGAGCACCTTTGCTGCACTTGCATGGAGCAAACAACACCAGTGATATTCAATGGAACATGTATAAACAATTGGAAAATTGTTATCAAAGGTAAGAAACATTTTAAAGAGATGAGAAAATTAAATTTAAAGCAACAGATATTTGTTTCCTTTTTATGGTAAAATATGCATAACATAAAGTGGCAATAGACATGTTCTAGACACTTATAATGTCGTTTGCTAGGAGGTGTGAATAAACAAAAGCAAGATAGGTATGTTTCTTTCAAGAATAATATAGTGTATTCATATACAGAATATAAAATATAAATAATAGCTACATTCATCACAATGGATATATAAATCATAACTGCAAGCAAATATTAGGAGTTATCCAGGATATTGGGAATGTATTTCCTCTCATCTCTAAAGTAGTCATGTAAGGTACTCCCTGGTTTGTTCATTAAAGATGATAAAATAGAGGCTCAGAGAGAATAAATTACTTTTCTGAAGCCACAACCATTAACACTTTCCACTGTGTCATGCTACTTTTCATATATAAATATAGTTATTGAAAGTCATGATTTGATTGCAGTAGCCCACAATTATGGTATACTGGAATAGTTCATTGAGAAAGCGATGACAAAAGAAATGAAAAATTTTAGCTTTCATGTATCAGTAAGTTATTCTTATTGAGTGTTCTATCCTTCTACCTTACACGCCAATGCTTTCTCTCTTTCATCCACTGAGAATGACCATTTTTAATTTCCCCTAAAAGAATACATTATAAATATGAGTACTAAAATATGTTGAGGCAACATAAAGATTGAGAACTGCAGCTACAGATAAAAAGCTATACACTTAAGCAGTGATCTCACTCCTGGGCTTATGCCTAGAGAAAAACCATAACTTAAAAAGATACATGTAGCTCAATGTTCATAGCAGCACTGTTTACAGTAGCCAGGACATGGAAGCAACCTAAATGTTCACAGACAAAGAAATGGATAAAGAAGTGGTACATATATACAATGCAATATTACTTATCCATAGAAGGGGGGGAAATGGGTCATTTGTAGATGTGAGTGAATCTAGAGCATGACATTCAAAGTGAAGTAAATCATAAAGAGAAAAACAAACATCATATATTAGTGCATGAATGTGAAACCTAGAAAAATGGTATAGATATTCTTATCTGCAAAGCAGAAATAGAGACACAGACGTAGGGAAGAAATATATTGATAATGAGGGGGAAAGGAGGGTGATGGGAGGAAATGGGAGATGGGGATTCACACATACAGTCCTGATGAAAAGTGAAGGTGAAAGTCGCTCAGTAGAGTCTGACTCTTTGCGACCCCAAGGTCTATATAGTCCATGGAATGAATTCTCCAGGTCAGAATACTGGAGGGGGTAGCCTTTTCCTTCTCTAGGGGATCTTCCCAACCCAGGGATCAAACCAGGTCTCCTGCATTGCAGGTCTATTCTTGACCAGCTGGGCCACAAGAGAAGCCCAAGCATCCTGGACTGATACCATGTATAACATAAGTAACTAATGAGAACATACTCTGTAATACAGGGAACTTTACTTAATGCACTCTGGCGACTTGAATGGGAAGGGAATCCAAAAGGGAGAGGATATATATATGGATGGCTGATATATTTTACTGTACAGTAGAAGCTAAGACACTATTGTAAAGCAACTATACTTCAATAAATATTAATTTTAAAAAAGAAGTATTGAGAAGAGAACAATTAATTTTGAAAATCAAATTGGTTTCCATGAGTAACTCCATTTGCATGGCTCTTAAATAAACTCTGAGAAGCCCAAAGCATTAATATTATTGATTTTATTTACATAAGGTTATCAAGTGCCTTAAACAAAGAACTATTCCTTTGGGTCCATCACCCCTACCAACCAGTTACATCTAGCAGTCAGTTCGCCAGTGTTTGGCAGGACTGAAGGGATGTAAACAACAATGAACCATCTTGGCAGGCATACTGCTGTTCCCGGATTTGTTTTCAAGTGGTGCTATCAGAGGGAATTGAGCATTTTGAGTGTGTAGGGGCTATGTCAGTAAAACCACAAGTCAAACTATAAATACTCAGCTAGCAGAGGAAATGCCACCTATAATGCATCATAAACATTTATTCACACAATGAATATACGAATAAATACTTCAAGAATGTGGAACAAATTTCAGTTGTTGATGATAACTGTGTCTGATGCTGACACACACACATATATAATATTTCTACCAATTATGCCATAATTTCTAATATGTATAATATAGTCAGTAGATAAATAGATAGTAGAGAGCTTTTCAAAGCTGTTTATGCTATCATTTGCTTTTATTTTAGTTTTTTATTTGCTTTTATTTTAGTTTGCCTACAGTTTCTTCACAGCGAAGGATTGGGACCACAAAGCCCTCATCTCTTAACACCAAACTTACTACTGTTTTGGATGAGTGCTTCACAAACTAGGGATGGCAGTCTCTGATGAGTCTTTTGCAAACACGGGTGTGCCCACAGGAAAGCTTGTCTGTCAGTACTTTTTGGTGGATTCCCAGAGCTGTGCATGTATTCATGTACCTGATCTTTCCAATAGGAAGGGCTTTTATTATTTTTCTCCCAAGAAAAGTGCATGGGTTTTGTTGAGATCGTAGCAGTTTCTTTACAATTCTTATTCTGTGAAACTCTTTAGTTAACATCAGATTGAGATGAAAAATTACAAAACCCTTTTTAAAGAAAAGCAAATGAAATTTTACTGACTAAAGTGGAAGAATCCAGTGAGGGGAAAAAGAAAAAAAGTGAAGAAGGAAACAAGCAAGGATCAAGAAATACAAAGAGGACAAATAATGATTGTAGTGAGTAAATTACTGTAAATAGAAATAACTGCTAGTAGATACAGAAAAGGATGAGAAATGTTGCTAAGATAATAAAAGGTCTAAGTCATGCATATTTGGGGAAATATTTCATTGACAAAATGGGAAATGTATATGTTTTAAAAGAAGGTTAACACATATCTGTGTGAGAGAAGGACAATTTCTTCTCTTAAAAATTCCCTGTCTTCTCTTTCCTTCTCTTTTGTATGTGTGCATGTGTCTTGGACTGTAAGGAGATTCAGCCATTCCATCCTAAAGGAAATCAGTCCTGAATATTCATTGGAAGAACTGATGCTGAAGCTGAACCTCCAATACTTTGGCCACCTGATGCGAAGGACTGACTCAATGGAAAAGACGCTGATGCTGGGAAAGCTTGAAGGCAGGAGGAGAAGGGGACAACAGAGGATGAGATGGCTGGATAGCATCACGGACTTGCTGGACATGAGTCTGAGCAAGCTTCGGGAGTTGGTGATGGACAGGGAAGCCTGGCGTGCTGCCGTCCATGGGGTCACAACGACTCAGACACGACTGAGCGACTGAAATGATTGACTGTGGTCTGCATGCACTCTGTTGTCTCCAACTCTTTGTGACTCCATGAACTGTAGCCCACCAGGCTGCTCTGTCCATTCGATTTCCCAGGCAAGAATACTGGAGTGGGTAGCCATTCCCTTCATCAGTGAATGTCTCCAACCCAGGGATCAACGTGCATCTTCTCTTAGAAGAAAACAATCCATACCGTACTGTTACTTGGAGAAGGGGTAGACCTCCTTGTAGGAGTCAGGTGAACAAAAGTGTAAAAAAAAAAAAAAAGTCTGTATTTATCCGCATAAAAAAAAAAAATCCCATTTCTGTGGAACATTCAAAGGTGTTGAGAAGATAGAAACAAATAAACAAACAAACAAACAAAAATGGCTCGAAGAGTGAGGGAAATGGGGCTTCTTTGAAATAAAATGGCAGTTGAAATTTCCAATGAGACAGATTAATGAAAAATATGGAATATTTATTTTTCTGTTTCAAGTTGATTTATTTTTCACGAGTCATAATTACCTCCCACACTTCCTCAACCTTCAAAAAATTCTAGTTCCTCCAGGATCCTATGTTAGCAGATTTTAGGTAACAAAGGAGTGGTGATTTTGTTCTCCAGGAGAAGTAGACTGAAGACAGTAGCCCTAAGAACTAAAATTGGAATTAGGACCTAGAAATCAGAGAAGAGGCTTCTTCCCTGCTTCTATTTGAAACTTCAGAAGAATACTGGGGACAGCAGTTTTCTTCCCACTCTGCAGGGAATGGCAACGTTAGCCATTTATTTAACATTTAAAAGAGATGCTTACTGAAAAAGGTTGGAAGAATTAGGTACATAAGATCAAAGGAAAAGAAAATGAGAGAAAGGAAAAAAACAGAAAAAAATGAATATTAAAGACCATAACTTAATTATTCTTTTCTGATCCAGATGTTCAACTTGTCTAAATTCAGTAAGTGAAAGAGAAGAACCTTTTGGAAAAATAAAATAATTATGTTAAATTATGGTAATAACATAAAATGAGAGTTACATTAGAAACTCTGGTTATTTTGGAAACCACACTTCATGAATCATATTTCTATAAATACAGTGTTGTCATGTACTTGTCACATGACATGTAAATCATTTGTGCATTTTTGTGCATAGTTGCTCAGCTGTGTCTGATTCTTTGCAACCTCCTGGACTGAAGCCAGTATTTTCTCTGTCCATAGGATTTTCCCAGCAAGTATACCAAAGAGGTTGCCATTTCCTCCTCCAGGGGATCTTCCTGACCCAGGGATCGAACCTGTGTATCCTTAAGTTCCTGCATTGGCAGGTGAATTCTTTACCACTGAGCCACCTGGGAATCCTGTTGGAATTCTTATGGAAGACATAAAGATGAGTCATGGAAATTATCAAGGAGTTTCAACTTTAGGAATTCATTTTTCAACTATATAGATGTAAAATGAGTTTTCATTTCTCAGGAATAATTTTCTCCATTATCTTGCAAATCACTAATGCTTTTTTTATGATGATGCCCTCAAAGACTTGGTCATCTAACAGCAGTTACATACTCATTTCCTGCCACTCCTTTGAAAAGGATCATAAACTAGAAGGTTACCTGACTGACAGGGATAGAAAAATAAAAATAAAAAGATGTTTATAGAAGACCAAAGATGGGTCAAATGTTAGAAAGTATAATAAAAATGATAATAATTACAAAAAAATCAAATTTGTAATTTTTTTTACAAATTACACAATGCTCAGTCATGTCCAACTCTTCGTGACCCCATGGGTTATACAGTCCATGGAATTTTCCAGGCCAGAATACTGGAGTGGGTAGCCTTTCCCTTCTCCAGGAGGATCTTCCCAACCCAGGGATTGAACCCAGGACTCCCACATTGCAGGCGGATTCTTTACCAGCTGAGCCACAAAGAAAGTCCAAGAATACTGGAGTGGGTAGCCTATGCCCTCTCCAGTGTATCTCCCCAACCCAGGAATCAAACTGGGGTCTCCTGCATTGCAGGCAGATTCTTTACCAACTGAACTATCAGGGAAGCCCAATAATTACCAAAAAAAATCAAATTTCTAATAAAAATAGATCATTTTTCTACCAAACTTTTATAAACTTATAGTTAAAATTAGATAATATATTTCCTCAGTAAAGCTATTAGAAACTTATTTCCAAGAATAAGGCACTATGTGGGATCTGGTTTGGAGAGCAACAAAAACATGGTCATGTCCATACATTAAAAGAGCTGTCATGATATCATTTATATGTAAAATTTAAGAGCACAAAATTTGTAAAAGACAGGGAGTAAAGCGGTGGTTAATGGGATGGGGGAGCTGAGGGGGTAAGAGTGATGATCTTTAAGAGTACAAACTTATACCAAGTAGTAAATAAGCCCTAGAGAATTCAATACCCAGGATACTGAATATAGATACTATAGCACCATATTTATGTAATGTGACAAATATCACTGTATTACATTCATATTAAAACAGGTAAATGTATCAAAGTGACACAATGTATATCTTTAACTGACACAGTTTTACATCTCAAATTTATTAGATTTATAAAAAGGGAGCTCTCAAAGTAGAGGAAAAGTAATACGTGAGCAGAAGTTATATTTTTCATGTTTTATGAGATCTACAAAGAAGGAATGTAAACATCAAAGAAGTTAGTTTTGACTAAAGCCTACAGGGAACCAACCAGAATTGGAGGAGTCTGCCTTGGAGGGACTAGCCTGAAGGGAATAATAGTCTAACTCAAAAAAAATGCACAACTCATACTTGGCTAAAATACAGAGGTTGATGGTTGATAGATACATGGATAGACAGACAGACAGATGACAGAAATAATATTATCCTAAGGTAGTCTAGATTCCATTTTAATATCTAAGATATTTGATTAGGGGGAAATCTTAAGGAAGTCAATGGAATGGTAGTATATTCCTGGGGAATAAACAGCCTCTTAGAATAAATATAAATATATGGATGGAAATTGAATTGCTTGGTGATTGTACTCCACAGGTGATGCTTATTTAGGTTCACAGTCTAAACAAAACAACTGGAATACTTTCTGTCGACCATCTATTCAATGTTCAAAAATTAATTATCATGGAGCTAATAGGACTAGAGATACCAATATATTAATTTCTGACCTTTTCTGCAACTGCTGAGAAGCAGGATATACAGAGTGAAGTACAAAAAAAGATAAACCTGTGTGATTTTTTTTTTTAAACCAGGAAGGAATGGTATAAAACATGCTATAATTAACCAACACTGATTCCTATCATTTCCTATCATTTACATTTTATAGTTAATGAGATTATTTTTCTCCCTTCCTGGTAATAGCTGGTAAATTTTGTTACAAGAAGTAAATATTTGTGAAAAAAGCATATTCAATTCATTTCATTTCTTTGTTGGCTTGTTTAGCTTTATTTAAGTTTAATTTACATACCGTGAAATTTACTTAAGTGTTCAATTTAAGCCAGTTCAATTATATAGATCCATCTAAGGCTATAACAAACAGTTCAACTGACTAACACAGAACACTAATCTATGACTTTTTTCATAAGAACTATACAGAAAGCAATTCAACTGAACAGATATTAATTTTAGTCATGTCAATAGGGCATGAAGATATCGTTGCTAGTGAGGAGAGTTATCAGACATCTATAGTGTCTTTAAAGTACTTTACAACTTCAAGATGATAGTAATTTTTTTTTTCAAGTATGCATTCCCAGTGGAGTATAAAAGAAAACTACCTTTGGTTCCATTCTCTGATCTCATAAATATCAACAATTAGTATAACTCTTGATATTTAACTTAAGTCAGCATGACAAATTTCCTTTTCCAGTTTAGCACTGGTCCTCACACTGTAAAATGGCTACTCATATACAGAGAACGATGTGCTCTCTTTGGATCATGGATTTTGCATTGGGAGGAATAAAAGTCATCTCGGGGAGCCGGCTCTACACCTCCCTGGGCAGTGCATTGTGCTGTCAAGGTGATTGATCATCCTGCAAAGCACATTTCACAATGATCCAGCTACCAGCATTGTATGTGCCTGTACATAAAAATAACCTAACCAGAGTGAATACCCTGCCAGCCTTTTGCTCAGCCATCTTTTGCATGTGATTTTCACCTGTGTGCTCGTTGCATGATCACAAAATAGCTCCTGTACTGCCAGCAATTAGCTATGTGCTTAAATCTAGAAGACTGAAAGAGGAACCCCTGGCACATGCATAGAGATATCAAACCTTCCTAGAACCTCCTGGTGGTCTTTTCTTTTTGTCTCACTGACCAGAACTGGGTCACAGAAGCTGAAGGCAGGCTGGGAAATGTAACTTTTTAACTGAGTTATGTCGCTATCCTGAGAAAATCAGGATTCTGATAGGATCAGCAAAATAAGAAATTAATATTGAGTGGACAACCACTTGCGTCTACCATAGTGCATTAACTATTTCTTAAATGCTATATAAATGGAATTCATGTGTTGTTAAATACCATAGAGTCTGCTGAAATTCAGGAACTATTTAGAATTCTTCCCTATAGAAGACAAAGTGGGACAATATTTCTTTCAGTAATTTGATAACATGGCACAGTTTTGAATGAGTATATTATATTTTTCTCTAAGAGAAAAATATTTTCTAGCATTAGGATTACGAAATAATATTTCGGGGCATTATGTACTCAATCATAGCAAAACAATTTGAAAATATATCTAGAATAATTTGTACACACATGATCATTATTATATGACTTAGGGATGTTACAAAGGAAAAAAATGATAAAACATATTATACTGCGGAATAGTCTATGTTCTGTAGATACTGTGAAGCATAATTTAAATATTTTAACTTCTTAGTTATTAATAAATATAGAATATTTCATTGGGAAAAAAACTATATTCAAGTATGTTTTCTTATAGAATTTAATTGAGCTTCCCATGTGGCACTCGTGGTAAAGAACCTGCCTGTGAATGCAGGAGACGTAAGTGATGCAGTTCGATCCCTGAGTCAGGAGGATCCCCTGGAGGAGGGCATGGCAACCCATTTCAGTATTCTTTCCTGGAGAATCCCATGTACACAGGAGCCTGGAAGGCTACAATCCATAGGGTCACAAAGAGGCAGACAAGACTGAAGCAACCTAGCCCGTGCACATAAATTATTTAAGAGGCTTTACATCTTTTATCCAAGCATACATAATACCTTCCTACAAACATTTTATTTGTTCATTTGTGAAATGAGATAAATTTGAAGTTAAATATTGAGATTAAAAAGGATGAGAATTGTTGATGTATTTAATTACATCATGCAAACTGAAGAATGCTTTAAATTGTTTTCAGTTACATCCTAGGAAAATTATTGAGGCCCTCCACTAGGTGCTTTTTTTTTTTTAAATAGCTGATTGATTTCTGCTATAAGAAGTTAAGAAAAGGTCATTTTTGAGAATCAAAGCTATTGTTGGTTAAGACCTATATGTTAGTGATAATTATTTCACAGAAAGCACACCACTTTGCCTCATCTAGAGACACTATTCTGAGTTGGGACAGTCATATCTAAAGTTAAAAGACTAGTTATTTTGTCTAACTTATTCCTCTTAAAATTGTTGTTCAATCGCCTAGTCATGACCGACTCTTCATGACCTCACGGACTGCAGCACACCAGGCTTCCCCATTCCTTACAGTCTCCTGAAGTTTGCCCAAGTTCCTGTCCATTGCATCAGTGATATCATCCAACCATCTCAACCTCTGTCATCCCCTTCTCCTTCTGCCTTCAATCTTTCCCAGCATCATTATCTTTTTCAGTGAGTCAGCTCTTCACAGTAGGTGGCCAGAGTATTGGAGATTCAGCTTCACCATCAGTCCTTCTAATGAATATTCAGGGTTGATTTCCTTTAAGATTGACTGGTTTGATCTCCTTGCTGTCCAAAGGAATCTCAATAGTCTTCTCCAGCACCACAATTGGAAAGCATCAATTCTTCAGCTCTCTGCCTTCTTTATGGTCCATCTCTCACAACCGTGCATGACTACTGGAAAAACCATGGCCTTAACTATCCAGACCTTTGTTGGCAAAGTGATGCCTTTGTTTTTTAACACACTGTCTAGGTTTGTCATAACCTTCCTGCCAAGAAGCACTCATCTTCTAATTTCAAGGCTTCAGTCACCATCTGCTGTGATTTTAGGGCCCAAGAAGAGGAAATTTGTCACTGTTTCCACCATTTCCCATTCTATTTGCCATGAAGTAATGGGACCAGATGCAATGATCTTACATTTTGTTTTAAATATTTAGTTCTAAGCTGGCTTTTTCACTCCCCGCTTCACCCTCATCAAGAGATTCTTTAGTTTCTCTCCACTTTCTGGCATTAGAGTGGTATCATCTGCATATCTGAGGTTGTTGATATTTTTCCTGGCAATCTTGATTCCAACTTATAACTCATCCAGCCTGGTGCTCTACGTATAAGTTAAATAAACAGGGTGGCGATAAATAGGCATGTCATACTTCTTTCTCAATCCTGAACCACTCAGTTTTTCCATACATGGTTCTAACTGTTGCTTCTTGACCGGCATACTGGTTTCTCAGAAGACAGGTAAAATAGTCTGGTACTCCCATCTGTTTGAGTTTTCCACAGTTATGACCCACACAGTCAAGGGCTTTTTAGCACAGTTAATGACACAGAGGTAGATGTTTTGTTTTGTTTTGTTTTGGAATTCCCTTGTTTTCTCTATGATCCAGCAAAAGCTGGCAATTTGATCTTTGATTCCTCTGCCTTTTCTAAACCCAGCTTGAAGATCTGAAAGTTCTCAGTTCACACAATGCTGAAGCCTAGAATACAGGATTTTGAGCATAAACTTACTAGCATGGGAGATGAGTGCAACTGTCTGGTGGTTTGAATATTTTTTAATAATGCCCTTCTTGGGAATTGAGATGAAGATTGACCTTTTTCAGTCCTGTGGCCACTGCTGGGTCTTCCAAATTTGCTCTCATATTGAGTGCAGCATTTTGATAGTATCATCTTTTAAGAATTTGAATAGCTCTGCTGGAATCCCATTGCCTCCACTAGCTTTGCTGGCAGCAGTTCTTCCTAAGGCCCACCTGACTTCACACTCCAGAATGTCTGGCTCTGGGTGATTAACCACACAATCCCGATTATTCGGGTCATTAAGATCTTTTTTGTACTTATTCTTTCCATCTTTTGTGTGTTCTTTCCATCTCATCTTGAGCCCTTCTGTTACTATTAGATCTTTACCACTTCTGTCCTGTACTGTGCAGAGATCTTTGGATGAAACTTTCCTTTGATATTTCCAATTTCCTTGAAGAGATTTCTATCCCGTTCTGAGAAGTCTTTCCCCTTCTGTTGTTTTCCTCTAATTCTTTGCATAGCTAAACGACTAGTTATTTTGCCTAACTCATTTCTCTTTAAATTACCATTCCACATTTTCTAAAAGTACATTTCTTCTATTAATAATATTCATAGAAATACTTTCTTTGAAATTTGGGAAAGAAATTTAAAGACATAAAATTTAATAGTGGAACACTCGCTTTTTAGAATTTTGTATAGTTATTTGGAGTAAAAAAAAAATCTTCCACCTGAAATCATTTTTTTTTCTGTTTTAGATAAGACTCAAATTCATTACAGTGAGCTATGTAGTAATTTTGGAAATTCTTCTCAATATTAAAGATAGCAAAATGAGAGAACTTTACCGAGTAATGACACTTTTCCAGTGTCTGGATTAACTGAGAGCATTGCATTACTTTCCTCGCTGGAACAGGCATTATCATTATCGGTATATAGATATAAGTAAATGGGAGCATAAAATTTAAGTAGACTGATCAATTTACTATGATACTAAGTACATCCTAGGATTTGACCAGGAAGTATCTCCAAGAAATTTGGGAATAAACTTTGATATTTTGGAAAACAAATAAATATGGGTTACTTCTCAATAAAAACTAAACTATAAGATAACTATTTACTTTTTTCATACAAAGGCCAATTACATCTTTTTTTTTTTTTTTTTTTTGAGCATACTGCACGACATGTGGGATCTCAGTTACCTGACCAGGGAACGAACCTACATTCCCTGCATTGGAAGCACAGAGTCTTAACTACTGGAAAGCCAGGATGTCCCTTTTTCTTTATTAAATTTACAATAATGCCTTTTAAAAATAAATGATGATATTATTTGTGCCTTCAGAACCAATAGCCATCACTAGGTGTAGTAGTGCATTTTATTTGATGTCAACTGCTTTGTTCCCTGTGGAATGAATGTCATTAATTCAGAAAGGTTTGACTGACAAGAGATTTGAAACCCAATGTCTGTCCTTTTTTAACATCATGTCACAGAAACGTTCAAGTACAAAAATGAGCGAGAAGTGTTGAAAAAATTTAGTATGCTCTATGTATATAATTAAAAGGTAGTCTTTCTAGTCTTTCTACTGTATGTACCTGAAAACTTAGAAGTAGCATTTATCAACAGCAATGTTTAAAGTAACTGTATTTTCTAATTAAATATTCATTATAATAAGAAAAAAATAAATATTGAATGAAAGTGATTCACAATTTAAAGTATAACTGATCTATATTATACTGCATAAATGTCTCAATAGTCTTTATTTTAGGTGTGTGGTGAAAAACCATTGTAAATACCACTTATGCAGACTCCATCATTAACAATCACTGATTTATGATTCATGTTAATAGTCAAAAGAGCTGGTAGTCACCATTGCTAGCACTGTAAGCAACTGTGGATAAAACTTGAATTGGATTTTGTAAACTACATATCCCTGTTTTCCCTGATTTCAGATTTTAATCTAGGTTTTCATGTTTCCTAAATTGACCATGAGGAAGATTCAACATATTTCTTGGTGAACAGGCACAGACAAAATTTAATATATATGTACCAGCTTTTTAAAAAAGCAAGAAATAATTCATAAGTTGTTGACTATGAAACAGCTAGTGGAAAAAATCAAGGGGCTACTAATACTATGACTATTTAGAGATGTGCATTCTCAATTAAAAACTTCATATCTGCCCTTTGTGAATCCTTCATTCTAAGACCCCAGAAAGAGACGTGGTAGATTCTTGGTTTTGTCTTTGATCTAAGTCAAGGGAACTAAACTTTTTGCAGCAACTCAATTCTTAAGCTTCTGCTATGACCACCTGACATAAATTTCATACTTTGTAAAAATGTATAGAATCTTTGAACATATTGATTTATTTTTAATGTAGTTGGCACTACATTAACTTGAATAGGAATGATATTTGAGTTGTGTTAATAAACAAGTCACAGTCACAGTCAGACCAGGAGCTGACTGTGGCACAGACCATGAACTCCTTATTGCCAAATTCAGACTTAAATTGAAGAAAGTAGGGAAAACCACTAGACCATTTAGGTATGAACTAAATCAAATCCATTACAATTATACAGTGGAAGTGAAAAATAGATTCAAGGGATTAGATCTGATAGACAGAGTGCCTGAAAAACTATGGAAGGAGGTTCCTGACACTGTAAAGGAGGCAGGGATCAAAACCATCTCCCAAAGAAAAGAAACGCAAAAAGGCAAAACGGATGTCTGAGGAGGTCTTGCAAATAGATGTGAATAGAAGAGAAGTGAAAGGCAAAGGAGAAAAGCAAAGATATACCTATTTGAATGCAGAGTTCCAAAGAATAGCAAGGTGTGATAAGAAAGCCTTCCTCAGTGATCAATGCAAAGAAACAGAGGAAAACAATAGAATTGGAAAGTCTAGAAATCTCTAAAGAAAATGAGAGATACCAAGGGAATATTTTATGCAAAGGTGGGCACAATAAAGGACAGAAATGGTAAGGACCTAACAGAAGCAGAAGATAGTAAGAGGTGGCAGCAATACACAGAAGGACTATATAAAAAGAGTCGTCATGACCCAGATAATCACGATGGTGTGATCACTTACCTAGAGCCAGACATCCTGGAATGCAAAGTCAAGTGGGCCTTAGGAAGCATCACTACAAGCAAAGCTAACAGAGGGGATGGAATTCAAGTTGAGCTTTTTCAAATCCTAAAAGATGAAGCTGTGAAAGTACCGCACTCAATATGCCAACAAATTTGGAAAACTCAGCAGTGGCCACAGGACTGGAATAGTTCAGTTTTCATTCTAATCCCTAAGAAAGGCAATGCCAAAGAATGTTCAAACTAACACACGATGGCATTCATCTCACACGCTAGTAAAGTAATGCTCAAATTTCTGTAAGCCAGGCTTCAACAGTATGTGAACTGTGAACTTCCAGATGGTCAAGCTGGAATTAGAAAAGGCAGAGGAACCAGAGATCAAATTGCCAACATCCTCTGGATCATCGAAAAAACAAGAGAGTTCCAGAAAAGCATCTATTTCTGCTTTATTGACTATGCCAAAGCCTTTTACTGTGTGGATCACAACAAACTGTGAAAATTCTTCAAGAGATGGGAATACAAGACTACCTGACCTGCCTCCTGAGAAATCTGTATGCAGGTCAGGAAGCAACACTTAGAACCAAACATGGAACAACAGACTGGTTCCAAATAGGGAAAGGAGTATGTCAAGGCTGTATACTGTCACCATGCTTATTTAACTTATATGTAGAGTACATCATGAGAAATGCTAGGCTAGATGAAGTGGAATCAAGAGTGCTGGGAGAAATATCAATAACTTCAGATATGCAGATAACATCACCCTTATGGCAGAATGTTGAGAAATGCTAAAGAGCCTCTTGATGAAAATGAAAGAGGGGAGTGAAAAAGTTGTCTTAAAACTCAACATTGAAAAAACTGAGATCATGGCACCTTGTCCCATCACTTCATGGCAAGTAGATTGGGAAACAGTGGAAATAGTGACAGACTTTATTTTTTTCTGGGGCTCCAAAATCACTGCAGATGGTGACTACAGCTTGGAAGAAAAGTTATGACCAATCTAGACACCATATTAAAAAGCAGAGACATTACTTTGTCAACAAAGGTCCATTTAGTCAAAACTATGGTTTTTCCAGTAGTCATGTGTGGATGTGAGAGATGGACTATAAAGAATGCTGAGTGCCGAAGAATTGATGCCTTTGAACTGTGGTGTTGGAGAAGACTCTTGAGAGTCCCTTGGACTGCAAGGAGATGCAAACAGTCCATCCTACAGGAAATCAGTCCTGAATATTCATTGGAAGGATTGATGCTGAAGCTGAAACTCCAATACTTTGGCCACCTGATGTGAAGAACTGACTCATTTGAAAAGAAGCTGATTCTGGGAACAATTGAAGGCAGAAGGAGAAGGGGACAATGGGGAATGAGATGGTTGGATGGCATCACTGACTCAATGGACATGAATTTGAGAAAACTCCGGGAGTTGGCAATGGACAGGGAGGCCTGGCGTGCTGCAGTCCATGCAGTTGCAAAGAGTCGGATACAACTGAGCAACTGAACTGAGCTGAACTGAATAAACAAGCACTAGCCAAAATTTCTCTTGACTTCAGTTCTCTGAGGACTTAATATGGCTTTCTTACTTAGCTGCCTTCTTCATAATACTCAGTTTAGGGTTAGTAGTTTTCATAAGCATTAAAACAGTTCCTGGTATAATAACTCTAAAAGTTTTCTTTGCTGAATTAAAATGAAAACTTTTAAGTAGAATGCTTCCCTTGTAGTTCAGTCAGTAAAGAATCTGCCTGCAATGTAGTAGACCTGGATTCAACTCTTGGCTGGGAAGATCCCCTGGAGAAGGAAATGGCAACCCACTCCAGTATTCTTGCCTGGAGAATCCCACGGACAAAGGAGCCTGGCAGGCTACACTCCATGGGGTTGCAAGAGTCCAATACAATTTAGCGACTATACCACCACCACCATCCTCATAAATGGGGTTTCTCTGGTGGCTCATCAATAAAGAATCCTCCTGAAATGCAGGAGATGTGGGTTCAATATCTGGGTTAGGAAGATCCTTTGGAGAAGGAAATGGCTACCCACTCCAGTATTGTTTCCTGGGAAATCCCATGGACAGAGGAGCCTAGCAGGCTACAGTCCATGGGGTGGCAAAGAGTCAGACTTGGCTTAGCAATGAAAAAACAACATCTTCATAAAGGCTACCCTAACACAATTTCTACATGTTTGGAGAAGGAAATGGCAACCCACTCCAGTGTTCTTGCCTAGAGAATCCTGGGGACAGAGGAGCCTGGTGGGTCCATAGGGTTGCACAGAGTCAGACATTACTAAAGTGACTTAGCAGCAGCAGCTACATATATGTGGGCAGAAATATTATACGTTTTTTACAATTCATTGTCATCTCAGTTAATTTTTCAGTTTTCTGATCTTTCAAACAGTAGTTAATGTTAAATCAATCATTAAGAAGTATTCTCCTGTTGTTGTTCCACATTAAGCAAGCATTATGAAATAACAAAAACAAAACTTATTTGAAGCAATAAATTATTCACAGGATTTATGTTTCATCATACTGATTAACGAGATTCCAGTAGAAAACAATGCATACCTTATTAAACAAATTATGTATAGTATAATAATTCAAGAGCCACAAATCTTAACCATAAGCACTCACAGCTTTATTTGAATACAAAAGTTCTGCTGCATTATAATTAGTCTTCATTGAAAGGTCGCTCAGTCATGTCCGACTCTTTGTGACCCCATGGACTACATAGTCCAAGGAATTCTCCAGGCCAAAATACCGGTATGGGTAAGCCTTTCCCTTCTCCAGGGAATCTTCCCAACCAAGGGATCGAACTCAGGACTCCCGCATTGCAGGCAGATTGCTTACCTGCTGAGTCACCAGGGAAGCCGATATACCTTTTAACACAATGGAAATAAGACAATCCAAAGTCCTGATCTTAACCATAAGCACTCACAACTCTATTTGAATATAAAGTTCAGCTGCATTATAATTATTCTTCTTTGAATGGGCTAACCTGAAATGTCATAGCCATGCCAAATGAGAAGATAAAATTAAAGCATTACTATTAAACTACATTTTAAAGTAACTACTCATCCAATTTTCTTATATAACATCTCATCTATAACAACTGATTCCTTACTTTTAAGTATGTTTGTATGTGTTTTATTCCAGTTATTTAAGGCACAATTTCCACTAAATTCATTAGTTCTGAGGATGTTTAATTGCATTATAATAGATCTCTTAAGCTTAAATTACCAAAACGTCTTAGCTTTGAAGAGAACACTCAGCATTTTGTTTTATAATCCCTCTTAGCACTTTGTACAACCAGTTCAAGAGATTTGCATATTTAAACAATCTTGATAGCAGAAGACATATCCATAGACTTCCCTGATGCTTCAGCCAATACAATATTGAAATTAAAACATATCAATATGGAGGCATACATTTCATTCAATAAATCATTTTGCTTAAATAAAAGAGCAAAAATTATAGCAGCAAAGATTATTTCAACAGAGCAGAACCTCAATAGCAGCCTATTTATATTTCAGATAATCATTTTTGTTTCCTGAGGACTTAATTAATCCATAATAAATATGTACAACCAAATGCAATTTTTATTTGAATTTTGTGTTTGATATACTTGCTTCACTAAAAAACAAGCAACAGAAGAGTTCAACACTGGTCACTTTTTATCCACATTGGCCTGCTTTCTTTGTCCAAAGTAAATATGCACACACACAGGCACACACACACACACCCATATACATACCTGCATATACTCACACCAACACATGCAGACATTCAGACAGATATTCAGATATACACAAGCACACATAATTATTATTTGGTTTTAAAGAAGTTCAAGTGTGTGGTAAGTTTTAAAACCCATATAAGATGTCTATAGTCTAGCAATATTCTATTAAGTAAATATTTATGTATAAATAAACATTTGGCTCCCTAAAAGGACAGTTAATTGAATAAATTGTATATGTGCACGTGTATACATGCATGCATGTGTGTTTGTGTGTGTGTAAGCCTCAGATGAGGTAACTGGAACATAGTCTCCTCGATTCTTTCCTCCAGGAAGATGCATATTTAAAGTAAGAAATACACATCTTTTATATGTAAAACAATCATGGTTATTGGGAAATTACCACAAAATGAGAAACACTATTGTCAAATAATGAGTTGGCTTAAGAATGTTTATCACTACATGTCAATCATATTAAAATACAGGCATGCATTAAGTCAACATGCTATACCCCTTTAACTACACAGTGTTACACTTCAAATATATCTCAGTAAAAAATATTTTCTATCAATTCTGAAGTAGCCTATCAGAACAACATAAATATATATATATATATAATTTTTGTCCCAGAATTTTGATTACTAGGCTGGTAAACATTTTTATTTCTAAATATTTAGTAATACCTTGGTACTATTAACATAAGCGCTTGCATGCTCACTCTAGGTCATGTTATATTATTTATTTTTATTATATCCCATTTTTATTTATCTCATTTATTTTATAATTATAATGCACATAATATGTGGATATATACATAGGTATATATGTGCAATTCTTCATTTACATATCTGTGTCTTTACACCTTCTTCACTGTTTTCTTCCTAAGTTATGGGGATTTAAACGGTTAAGACAGTGTGTCTGAGGTCTCCTGGCCAGTGTAGTTTGTGTTGGAGCACCCCAGGGGAAGAAAGAAGGCACTTTCCTATGAACAAGACGATGACAATCCTCCTAGCAATCTAACGGCATTAACTACTGTAGTAAGCTTGTCCATAGCATCTCTTCAGTTACTGTACCTCACTGTCTGAGGCAATGGTTAATAAACTGTAATGTGCACTTACTGAGCAGTATTCCCTGAAAAACGTGCTGTATGCTATGTAACTGTATGATGATAGGGAGATATTTATGACCAAATATTACCCCTGCATTAGTTATCTGGCAGTGACCTTTACTTAAAGATCCCACATGGTAACTAGATTCAGAATGACTCTCACATTACCAGAAAGGATCCAGGAAGCTGCTGGAACATCTTAGACCTCTCTCTGGCCTGTCTATGTCTCCTGATTATGTATATTCTTGAAACTGTTTATTAAACTTGAACCATTGCATACTGAACATTTGGCTACTTTTAAAAAATGGGTTTGTATTTATCTTTAGCCAAATTTCTATTCATAAACTCTTTGTTGATAAGACCATGAGTTTTTGTGGTTTATAGATTATGCTGCTAGAACATAGTCTTACACTGAATTATTGAGTGTCCTTCATTACCATTTTGGCATCACATAATATAATATGATGTGACTATTTTGGCTACAAAAAAGAGAAGAAATAGAGAAGAATTCATATATTTTTTAACAAATGCTTACATGTCTTTGGCTTTATTCTCAGTTAATTTCATTTACATAACACACTACTTTAAGACTGAAGTGTTATGTAATCTCTGTTTTAAACAGCATTTATTTAAATGTCACAGAAAGATGCAAAAATGAAAAGTTTTTACTGGTATAGGTATAAATGATGGATAATCAGGTATCAAGGAGGACAGTTAATTTATCTTCAATTATTTAATCACACTGTCCTGGAAAACCTGAGGGCATTTTTAAAGTTCTAAAATAACAATGTCTAATGTAGAAGATCACACAGACATGAAGATACTGCTTTCTTTTTTGCAGCATGCATCTGGTACATCAAATATCCATAAAAGCACTAACCTGTTTTAGGGTCTACGGAGAAGTAGGGCTGTCCCTGGAGAATACTGTAAACCACTCGAGCGCTGTTCCCATAGGTAGGGTCATCTGCATCAGTAGCTGTCACCTGTAGAACAGAGGTACCTGTGCATTCAGGAAAACAAATGATTAAGCACATGATTAATTTGTACCCAGAAAAAAATGTTTATGCTGAAACATTTGTGGAAAGTGATAATGTCTTATATTTCTTAGATCATCCTTCAAACATAATCCTCGCTTTCTTTCTGTGCAACCAGTTGTTCTAAATGAGAGCCCAGGATGGAGCATTGGGTTTCAGTTATTTTAATATGATTCTTTATGTGATGATACCATTATGAAGGGTCTGTTTTAACCTTCATGTAATCAGGGTGGGTTGGGTCTATTCTCAAGAATCAAATTGGTGTTAACTGGCGGGGGAGGGGGATAAAATCAAAAGTATTTTGTGGGTGTACAGTTGAGTCTTGAACAATGCTGGGGTTACTGACAATTTTTAATTTTAATAATTCAGTCAATGATTTAGGCCCAACACATCTATAAAGAGTCTAATATCTACTTAACTACAAAGTTTTTTACTTCCATGTTGAAATTCAGACACGACTTTAAGCAAAACTAGTTCTGTACCTTCAAAGGATCCTAGAAATAGATCCTCTGAAGGGACAGACCTGGTTAATATAGAATGCCAAGTTCATCTGACAATCCTTATTAGCAGATCATACATATACAGTTGGCCCTCCATATATATGATTGCTCATATATTTGATTGAGGGCAGGAGAAGGGGGTGAGAGGATGAGATGGTTGGATAGCATCATTGATTCAATGGACATGAGTTTGAGCAAACTCCAGGAGACACTGAAGGACAGGGAAGCCTGGAGTCCTTCAGTCCATGGAGTTGCAAAGAGTGGGACGTGACCGAGAGACTGAACAACAACAATATTTGGTTTCACATCCATGGATGTAACCAACTGCTAATCGTGTTCTATGTTCTGATCTGCAGGGGTTGAATTTCTGGATATGGGACCATGGATATGGATATTGAGGGCCAACTAAAGGACCTGAGCATGTACAGGTGTCCATGGCAGTGCTGGAACCAATTCCCTTCAGATACTGAGGAATATATATAGACTTTTAATAAAATGCCACAATTTTGGCCTCTAAATAGAATATTTACATTGAGATGCTAAGTAAAAATATAACTAGTAATTATGCACACTCAGAAGAAAAGGACTATCATATACATAAAAGAAACTTTTAATTGTGGATAATAAAACATAATAATAGTGACACCAAATTCCAGTGAGAAATTAGGCCACTCACACAAAGCTGGTGGAAATGTAAATTTAGCAAATTCTTAAATAAACATACATTTACCATGTAGCAGCAACAAATTGTATGCTTGGGCATTTATGCTAAGGTCATGAAAATATATGTTCACATAAAAACCTGTTTTACAAATATTCAGAGATATTATTCTTAGTAGCACCAGACTGGAACACAGCTCAGATATCCTTCAATGGGAAAATGATTAAACAAACTATGCTACAGTATGATTGAGGAATACTACTCAGCAATAACAAAGAACAGAATATTGATATAAAAATCAACTTGGATAAATCTTCAGGAAATTATGCCTAGAGGGTGGAAAAAGACAACCCCCAAAGTCTATTTACTGTCTGATTCCTTTTATTTAACATTCCTGAAGTGATGCAATTTTAGAAATGGATGACAGATTAGAGTTGCTAGAATCTGGGGGAGAAGGAGTGGAAAGGTGTGGGTTTGGTTATAAAAGGGCAACATGAGGGATCCTGATAAAGCTGCTACTGTTCATTATTTTGATTATGGATATACAAGAACTAAATACATGCATAACACACAGGTAAAA
Source organism: Cervus canadensis (assembly GCF_019320065.1). Taxonomy (NCBI): domain Eukaryota; kingdom Metazoa; phylum Chordata; class Mammalia; order Artiodactyla; family Cervidae; genus Cervus; species Cervus canadensis. The sequence goes on along the minus strand of NC_057401.1, from coordinate 50,573,775 downwards.
CTAGGGAAATATAAGTAAGATTGGTAAATCATTTCAATAACCTGGTTATGATATTGCTTAATAGTTTTGTAGGATGATAGCATTGGGTTAAATGGGTAAAGATATAAGAAATCTATTTCTCATGACAGCATGTGAATCTATGATGATCTCAAATTTTAAAGGTTAAAAAATATATCTTCTTGCTTCACTGCTAGTCCATTCTTAGCCCTATTTGGTCTTGGATGTGTTTTATATATATATATATATATATTTTTTTTTTTTTAACTGTAGCACTACAGTGTCCAGCTTGATAAACTTTCCAGAGCTAGTCACATGTAGATGATGTCTTCCATCATTAAGTATAATTACTACTGTGGAACATTAAAGACTTTTGTTGTGAGTTTCAACAAACTCACAGTACCTATATTCATCTCAGTACCTATATTCATCTCTCCAAATTGGTCAGAGAAAACCAGTAGGTAGGTATTTATTCAAAACATTGGTATAGGAGGGAGGTATTTTCATTTAGTACCTCCTTAAATTGCAGAAATTAAAATCTATAGTAAGTACCTGGGTCAGACTCTAAAAAGGTAAAAAGCCCATACTGTGTCCAAAATATTGCAAAATTATAACAGCCAAATCTTTGATCTTATAGGAAAAATGGTGATCATACTGGGCATATAGGAATTATTTAATACTAGGAGTCAGGAAAAAAAAGTATAGATAGAAAGCAGTAAAATAATGGCTATCTTTTAAGAAAACACACTTACAAAATTTTCAGGTTTTAAAACTTGCTGTGGCCTTACAACACTGATTTAGGTCTAAATAATGTTAATGTCTTAAAAGCAGCCCCAGAGGAACCATTCCATTGAAAAAACTGGTTAAGGCAAATTTTTCAAGATTATACCTGATTTACTGTGATAGGCTGGACCACCACAGGAAAGCAAAAGAGTGTTCTGCTTGGCTTGAGCTGTCTTTAAAAGCTCAGGCTTGTGAGGTGAAAGCTGAGACATATGAATGGAATGACAGGTGAGAGAACAATGAGAAAAGGAGAAAGAAAAGAAAGAAAAGCATCTTGGTGGTGTTGAATAAGTGACGGTTGAAAGTACCAAAAAAAAAAAAAAGTGGGCAGAGCAGAAAAGAGATCCAGAGGAGTGAAAGAAAACATACTAACTCTCTACCCTAATTCAAAAAATATGGCAATTATCAACCACAGACACCTCAGAACAGTTGGTCTCATGGGTTTCGGGCAATCCTAGTTGTGCATAAAGCAAAGGACAGTAAACGTCCTCTATCATTGTTCTTTGGTGGCATCTGAAGGTAGCAGGCTGCCACTTCGCGTAAACAGATTGCTGGTTGAGGGAACATAGGTATATGTACAGCACAGCTCAACCAAAAGTCAGCCTGCCCTGAACACATCAAGAGTAGAATTAAACAGCAGGGGTCAAAAATAAATCCTGAGTTTACTCAATTGTTCAAAGATTCCCTACCAAGAGGTTTTAGACCAAAAGGAAAACATATACTTTTATTTTCTTATTTATTTGGAGGTTTGATGGGAGCATTTAAAGAACTATTGTTACTTTTGGAAGTTTTGTTTTTTTTTAATAAATAAAGAATAAAAACATAGACTGCTTTAGTGTGTGTGCTATGTGTTGAATGATTTTCACTCCAAGTTCATATGTTACATTTTTAAACTCTAGTTGCTTAAATAGTGACGATGGTGATGCTGCATCGTGTATCTTTGAGACACTACAGACTATAGCCAGCCAGGCTCCTCTGTCCATGGAATTTTCCAGGCAAGAATACTAGAGTGGGGTGCCATTTCCTACTCCAGGGGAAATCTTCCAACCCAGGAATCAAATCCATGTCTATTGCCTCTCCTGAGTTGGCAGGCAGATTCTTTACAACTAGCACCACCTGGGAACCATATAAAACTGAACCACATAAATATTTCCCCTACTTCCTTCATAATGTTTCAGAAAATGAACTGAGACAGTTTTTTGTGTTAGTCATCAGGTCTCTTTTTTTCACAATAGATTGCTCACCTGGGCAAGGAGCTTGCTTATCAGGCAGCAGTTTATTTTTCATGGTTCACTTTACCCAGTCTCTCTCCATCTGTCTCTGGCCTGCATGAATGCTCAGTCATGTCTGACTCTTTGTGACCCCATGGACTTTGTAACTCACCAGGCTCCTCTGTCCATAGGATTCTCCAGGCATGAGTACTAGAGTGGATTGCCATTTCCTACTCTGGGGGATCTTTCTGATCCAGGGATCCAACCTGCATCTCTCTCACCTCCTGTATTGACAGGCAGATTCTTTACCACTGTGTCATTTAATAGGTGAAATAGGGTCACTATAGATGTAATCAAGATGAAGTCATACTGCAATAGTTTGGGCTACTGACCTCGTATGACTGCTGTCCTTATAAAAATAAGACACTTGGAAAAGATGGATACGCACACACACACCCACACGAGAAGTACATTATGTTGAAGATGAAGGCAGAGATCAAGATGATATTTCCATAGGACAAGGTAAGTCAGATTACCAGCACAGCACTAGAAGCTGGAGGTGGGGGCTTGAAAAGACCGTCCCCCAGTTCTTTAAGAGGGAATATGGCCCTGCTAATAATACCTAGACTGTAGACATCTAACTTCAGGAATGGTGATAACAGAAAATGCTTAGTTTTTAAGTTTGTGATCCTTTGGTTTAGCAGTCCTAGCAAACCGATACATTGTGTTATAGCTGCAGTGGGAGGAAATGACATTTATTCTCAGAATTTGCAGTTGTTCTTTAACTGACTCTGGATAAGAGTCTGAAGTTAAAAGCCACGAAAAAATGATAATATCCTCTTTGATGTGAGATACATCATAAATGAGATACAATCAAAAATTAATTTCACAAATAGACAGAATTAGGTAGAAATGAATGTTATTTGATTTTTTGAAATATTAGGCATTACTAGTGATCCAACTTTTGGCCTTTCTAAGTAAATTAATTAGCTATATTGGTTATTTTAATGAAGACTTTTTATTCCTGGTTGAAAAGTTTAAATGAAAAAAAAAAATCCTTATGTTATACCTATGTCTGAGAAAAGTATTCCACGTTGGACCATTCAATTCCTTTGTTCATGCTATCGGCCCTAACTGTATACACAATAGAAAAGGATTATTATCCTCTACAGTGCTAGATCTCCAAAGAAAAATATGGGAAGTGATACCTAGAAACCCATTATTCTACTAGAATATTAAAATAAGTATCTAATTTTCTCTGGAAATTATTATATGAGCTTGGTCAATAGATACTAAACTCACAGTCCCTTCCCGAAATAACTGGCTTCCAATCAAAGAAAACTTTAAAAAGTGCTACATAAGTGTCTTTCATTTTTACAACTGTTTTCATTAAAAGCAATAACCGCAGAAACATTGCATTTTAAAGTTTCATTGGCTATTTAGTGTACTATTTATTTTATTTTCACATTAAATATTTCCTACAGTGCACACTTAGGTAATCCCATGCTAGGGATTATAGCCTCTCAGTTGATTTTTGAAACAAAGCTGAAAAGATTCAAGTACATAGAAAAGCTTTCAAGATCTCTTTTCTACAATAGAATTCAAGTCTTGCTTCCTTTGGGGACTGCCCTGTGCCATTCTTTTCATGTGGTCTCCTCTTGTCCTGCTGCATTATAAATAGCACACATTTTGTAACATTACATATCAATGAGAAACAGAGTGGACTTTCCCAAAAGCCTCTAAAGACCAATTTGAAATATTTAATAAGGCATTTTAATACCAAGCAAATATTCTCTGAGATTGCAAATCGTTATGCATGACTTGTCAGAGCTCACAGCTCTGTTAACATCTCAAGTGAATTAACATTGAGCAAGAACTTTGAGTAAAAATAAGCTGGAGATTTGTGAAGGCGGAGAGTAGCTCTCTGAAGGAATCTCTCAGGGCTTAATTCTCAGAAGATTTTTTTCCAGGGACTGTGAAAAAGTAATAATCATCAAGATACAACTTAAATTTCATTCTACACAGGAGGACTGTAATTTCAACAATGGAGAAATAACATAGTATTCCAGCCATCGTGTAATTTTATAAAGCTTTGAGTAGTCACCCAAGAGTCATTGGATTAAAAAAAAGAAAATCCTCTCTAAGTACACTTATGAAACATCTGGGTAACAAAGCAAAATTCACTATTCTAATTACATATTTTTAGTCATGGCTATTGCTAGTTTTTGTATAGTCTCTTATTTTTAAGATTTTTTAATGATGTGGCTGATTTTTTTTAAAGTTTTCATTGAATGTGCTACAATATTTCTGTTTCATGATTTGGCTGTTTGGCCAGGGGGCATGTAGGACCTTAACTCCCTAGCCAAGGATTGAAACTGTACCCTCTGCATTGGAAGGTGAAGTCTTAAGCACTGGACTTCCAGGGAAGTAGCCTGTACTTCAAGTAGAGATTCAATTATATTTGGTTAGATCCTTTTTATGGAACTACCTAATGTGAGATTTGATATTACTCAAGTAAACTTTTAATCATATACCATAAATGAAAATAATAAGGAAATAATATGCATATACTGCCAAGGATGTGGGATCCCTTTGCTATATGTCATTTAATATAACAATAAGATGCATCTATTGAGAAAATTACATTCAATGCCATTTTACAGATAGGAACGTTGAGGCTCATTAAGGTAATATAGTTGACAATTTGAGAAGGCAGAATTCAAGCTGGTCTTACTGTTTTCCTATGTGATATTCTTTTCCATACTTCATTGCCCCCTCTAGTCATGGGTGGATACAGTTACAATAACTAGTTGATAATACAATATCTAGTTGATAATAGTTATAATATCTTCTACCTTTTTCTTGTCTGTTTGCTTGGTGGAATGTAATGGCTGTCCAGATGCATCTACTTAAAGAGAGGCAGCATTATACCACCCCCTCACTCCCACCCAAACCATAGCCAAAGTACAAGTCAGTAAATATATTTTGTCAGGTGAAGGTGTGTGTAAAATACATAGGAAGAAGCAACCTCCAGGTACCAACAACAGTTTGTCTTCTGTAGCCTTACAGAATGCTCACAATTCTCTTGATTTCTGTACAGAGTAAATGGTTGCAGTGAAAAGTGACTAGACTGCCGTAATCCCACCAGCTTTACGAATCTTCTAAATGCATCTGCATGCTATGCTCACATTACTTTCCCACCCTGCGCTGCAGAAATCTAACATTCATCAGTAATTAGTGTTTCCCATGTTTGTGCATTAAAGCACAGCTGCTGGGGTCAGGTAACACCACCCTCCCAGCCTAGCTTCACTCCTTCAGTGGTTGTCTCACAGTCCACTATTTGGTTTTCGCTTCTCTTACCATTTTCTTAACTTGTTCCACCAATTCAGTCCCTTTTATTGAGCTAAATGACAGTGGATCTGATTTTTCCTGATTAAACTCTAATGCAAACAGAAGGTATTGACAGGTTTCTCCCCAACTACCTTTCATTTCTTTTCTGAATAATGACAATACAAAATATGATGATTAGGCTCTGTATTTGATTCGCCTATAGTTACTACTTTCAAATAGGAATCTAGGTAGGGGTGTGTGTGTGTGTGTGTATGTTTACATTCAATAACTAGAAATTACTTAACATATTGGAATCTGACAAATACATCATTTGGAGAGCTGCCTGTGTGTGTGTTCTCAGTCATGTCCAACTCTTTCTGACCCCATGGACTGTATCCTTCCATGCTCCTCTATCGATGGAATTTTCCGGCAAGAATACTGAAGCAGGTTGCCATTTCCTTCTCCAGATAATCTTCCCAACCCAGGGATCAAACCTGAGTTTCCTGTGTCTCCTGCATTGGCAGGTGGATTCTTTACAACTGTACCACCTGGGAAGCCTAGAAAGCTGCCTTCTGTATGCAAAATAGACTTTAGGATAGAATGCTTTTTAACCTGGAGGAAAATGTATATGTATATATAGTTTGTCTATTTATCTATTTAAGTAGCACATAACACTTCAATACTTAATTTCCTCGTTTAGCATATATGACAAATAAGTCCATTTCATTTGCTGATTTTATATCAACTTCTCATCAAAAATTAAATTTGTATCTATAAGTTGCTTTAATTTCCACTCAGGAAAAGAATTCCATTTAAAAATAAAAGTTGTTAACAAATTCAGCATTATTCTGAATAATACCTTATATTTCAGCTAAATTTTCATTCAATAAAAACAAGAGAAAAAAATAAAATCAAAACCAATAAACAACAAAACATCTACTACAGACTAGAATACCAGACACAGAATTATTTTTTCCTTCTTTGCTCACCAAAAATTGGTAATAATGTTTCAGAAGAGTTTAATAAAAGATAATATATATGCTCTTACTATATATTATGTATATGTACATATTTAAAGTTGACATTGATTTCAATTATTGAGGAAATAACTCCAATTTATTTTTTACCAGTTAGCTGAAAAATTTATTTTAAACATTATAATAGCCCAGTGTATATATTTTACAGTAACCAAAAATAAAACATAACAATATAGATATAAAATTAAAATCCTCCTTAATGAGTGCTAAGTTGCTTCAGTTATGCCTGACTCTTTGCAACCCTGTGGACTCTTACCCCCAGGCTCCTCTCTCCATGGGGATTCTCCAGGCAAGAGTGGGTTGCCATGCCCTCCTCCATGGGATCTTCCCAACCCAGGGACTGAAACTGCATCTCTTTTGTCTCTAACATAAGAGACATGTATATATATGAAGACTGAAGATGAGACCTGGCGGCAGAGACTTATTAAATGCTGCTTGGAATCACCAACTTTTCTGTGACTCTGTCAGTTGCTATCTCAGTAGCTGCTTTAATCACACAGACTATGAGTCAGAGTGTAAATTTATTTACAAAGCAACAAAGCAGTTCCCAAACAGGTGCTGTTACACCTCTTTACTGAAAGAAAAATACAGAAAACTCCTGCTCAATCAATCTCTTTATTATTAACTGCATTTATCTTACAGAATATCTTCAAGAAGTCAAATATGATCTTAGTAAGAAAAATACAACTCCTTTAACCACTCCCCTTAAGAAAAGCAATGTTAGAAATGTCTTACATGTCTTTTCATAACTGTCTCCACTCATTCAAAGGTCTATCTTGTAGTTGTGTACATATTAAACAGAACTCTATACAAATTTTTCTGTAATAACAGAACATGTCATGGACATTCCCATGCCAGCTAGGTAAATACAATTTTCATAGTCATATGAAATTCCATACTGTTTACTGATGTGCATTTAGATTCTTCTATTTGAGTTCCTTTTTTGTTTCTGATAGCAACTTACCACAAACAATTGGGTAAAACAAAGAGTATATATTCTTATATTTGTGTTTGCTTCTCCTTCGTCATGTATGCATTTCATGCTGTGATAAACTTCTATATAAGGAGCACAAATTTTCCAATATTCCATGGTGCTATGTGAAACAGCAGTGGAAGATTTAATGAGACCATTTAGTCAGACTTCCACTAATGGACACATCAGTGAGAATGGGGAAACATTCCTTTGCGATGGCCTCAGGTAAATGGAATCATAGCTTATATGGTTCCTTTGCCAACTATTGTTCAGTGTGCTACCAAAAATTCAATACTAATTTTCTTCCATGAAGAGGCTCAATAGCAAAGTCAGATGAGGATTGGTTTGCTAAAGTTTAATAGCAGATTTCTACCAGAGTCTAGATCAAGATAGCAGAGGATAAAAATCCTGAGCTTACCTTCTCTGACAGACGAACTAAAATTACAGTTACATATAAAACAACTGTCTTCCCAGGTGGCTCAGTGGTAAAGAATCTGCCTGCCAAGCAGGAGAAGGCAGTTCAATCCCTGGGGTGGGAAGATCCCCTGGAGAAGGACCTGGAAGCCCACTCCAGTACTCTTGTTGGAAAAACCCCATAGACAGAGGAGCCTGGTGGCCTACAGTCCATGAGGTCAGCAAGAGTCGAACACAGCTTAGCTACTAAACTACCACCACCACCATATAACCACTATCTTTGAGAAAAACCTGAAGACTAGCTCAGTTGGTAAAGAATCCCCCTGCAATGCAGGAGACACCAGTTTGATTACTGGGTTGGGAAGATCCACTGGAGAAGGGATAGGCTACCCACTCCAGGATACTTGGATTTCCCTTGTGGCTCAGCTGGTAAAGAATTGGCCTGCAATGCGAGAGACCTGGGTTCAATCCCTGGGTTGGGAAGATCCCGTGGAGAAGGGAAAGGCTACCCACCCCAGTATTCTGGCCTGGAGAATCCCATGGACTACATAGTCCATGGGGTCGCAAAGAGTCGGACACAACTGAGCAACTTTCACTTTCACTGAAGACTAGCAGAACAGATTTTCTACAATTAAGGATTTCAGAAAAGTCCACATGGAGACCATAGGAGGGATAGAGATGCAATCTAGTCAAATCTACACCCCGGTGCGGCAGTCCACAAGTGAGAGGAATATCACAACTTCATAAACTTTCCTGAGGCATGAGCCCATAGTGTGCGCCCCAGTCTGGGAGATGTTCATGGAGAAGATAGGCCTTCATAATGTCTGGATTTATGAAAACCAGTGGGGCTTATGTCTAGGACAGCCAGAGGAAACTGAAACATCACTATTGAAGAGCTTACATACAAACTCACCCCAAGTCCTAGCGCAGAGGCAGCAGCTTAAAATGTTCCTGGGTCATGTGAGGAGGAGATTCATTGACTAATTTTAGGACATGTACTGAGAAGGTATGGAGGAGGTGGAACTTTCTCCAGGGACAGAAATGCTGGTGGGCATTTTTATGTTTTAAACTCTCCTTTCATCTAGCTGGCCCAGCACTGGTGGGCACCCTGTCTGTGACTCTCCACTAAACTAGTTAACATCATGGACCCTGCTCATGTGTTCCCCTGTGGACTGACACCATCACCCCTCCAAAGTACTTCTCACTCTACCCCACCAAGTGTGCGTCTCCAGCTCTGCCAAACTTTCCAAAACAGCTCACACTGTGGGGTCCAGCCTAGCACACCAGCAACTGTCGTCCAGCCACGGTGGGGCCAGTCCAATGCATCAACCACCCTCGCGGCAGTGGGGATGAGAGTGGCGACGCAGCTCTCAGTCAGCCCATCGGGGGGTCAGTACTGGCCAACAGCATGCCTACACTAGTCATGACTGGGTCTCACAAACAGCCAGGCAAATTAAAATGGAAAAATGATGTTCTAAAGTCTAGCAGATCCAGCAAAAGCAGGTCAAAGAGGGAAGTTTTTATCAATAAAGATCTATCTCAGGAAGCAAGAAAAAATCTCAAATAAACCACCTAACCTGACACCTACAGGAACTAGAAAAAGAAGAAAAATAAAGCCCAAAGTTAGTAGAAGGAAGAAAACATTCAGATCAGAGAAGAAATAAATGAAATATAGACTAGAAAAACAATAGAAAATATCAATGAAATGAAGACCTGATTCTTTGAAAAGATGAAGAAAATTGATACACATTTAGCCAGACCCATCAAGGAAAAAAATAAAAAGAAAACACCCAAATAAAAAAAAAAACAGAAATGGAAAAGGAGATATTACAACCAATACCACAGGGATAGAAAGCATCATAAGAGAATATTATAAGTTGTAAATCAACAAATTGAACAACTTTGAAGATAAATTCCGACAAATATGCAATCTTCCAAGACTGAACCAAGAAAAATACAAAATATGAACAAGTTAAACACTAATAACAAAATTGAATTGTTAATAATAAAAAAACAAATCAACAAAAGCCCAAGACCAGATAGTTTCACAGATAAATTATACCAAACATGCAAAGAAAAATTAATGTCTATCATTCTTAAACTATTCCAAAAAATTGAAGATGAAGGAATGTTTCTGAACTCATTGTACTAGGTCAACATCACCCTGACACCAAAGTCAGAGAAGAAAACTATAACACAAACATACACACAAATATAGACCAATATCACTGATTAACATAGGTGCAAAAATCCTCAACAGAATAAGCAAATCAAATTCAACAATACATTAAAAAGGTCATATATTGTGATCAAGTGGGATTTATTCCAGGAACACAAAGATGGTTCAATATTTGCAAATCAGTTAATGTGATAAGCCACATTAACACTTTGGAGAGTAAAAATCAAATAAGTAGATGCAGAAAAGGCATTTAAAAAATTCAACATTACCTCGTTTTTAAAAAACCTGAACAAAGTACATGTAAAGAGAACATACCTCAACATAATAAAAAGCACAAAATTTTTTAAAAATAAAGAGGTAGACCATTTAGCTTATGAAAGCATAAAAGGTCTAGACTGATCTTCACAGAGTTCTCTCCATACCAGGTTATGAGAGCAAGAAAATATTTTCCATTTACTAAGATAGGAAATGAAATTTATCTGAGAGAAACTCAGTGGATCACAAAAGGACTTGCAATTAAGACCAAGAAGAGGCAACCATGACCATCATGGACTGAGACCTGAAAACCAGTGGGAATAAAGTCACCTGGTAGACAAGAGCAGAAATCTATGTGGTCACTATGGCTTCTCTAGCCTTGGTCACTGTATAATCACTGTATGCCCACTTTCTGGGCACTGGGTATTTATTCTGGACCTCTTTGCTGGGCATTTTCTCCATACCTCATGCTGAACCTTCTCTGTATACTTGAACGATGAACATGCACCCAACTCCTAATCACTATGCCTTTACTCTATAGCTGATTACTATTCTTTCACTCTATACCCAACACCTAGAAAATGGCAAAACCACACCAAAGTGTCTCAAAAAAGAAAGCTGCATTTCAAAATAAAATTAGAAATCAAATTCAATTAAAGGTGAGGTTAAATGCACTGCACATGAGTTTTTAGAATGAAATTTCAGCATTTTAGAATGAAATTTCACTCTTGAAATATTTTTATTTTATAATATTCCATAGTAATTTCCATTTATGAACTTTTATTAAAATATAGGGGCAATAGAATAGACTAATTAATATTACAAGTGGTAATTGAGTAGTGACCAGTGTCTAACATGAGATTTTTCGTTTTGGTGAATTTCTCCAGAAAGGAAAGAATGAAGAAAGGAGAGGGAGAAAAACAATAAAGTGGCCATAATTATGATACATTTATACTCATAAATATTTTTAAAATATCACATGGAATAATACCTCTTCATATTCCATATAAAGACAAATTATAATGTTTTATAGAGGTGAAGAGCTATTATTCCATGTGATATTTTTTTGTGTATTTTTATCACATAAACATTTATTAATTTCCTTGTTAAAATTATTCTTAACATTTGGAAACATTTACTAACATTTTATAAAAATGTATCATAATTATGGCCACTACTCTACTTTTGCTGTATTCTATTACTGTAAATCACTTTATTGGGGAATTCCAAATCTAGTCTATGTTCATAAAAAGTAAATGGAGAAACAAAGGAATCTGAAGCAGCATAAAATGCAATCTGGTAGATTATATCAATAATTGGATAAAAGTGAGAAAATAAATTGGTTTTGGGGTCTTTCTTGAAACACAAGAGCAATTATTTATAGGAAAATAAAGTGAATAATTGCTCCATAAAATAATAAAACTTTTTTTTTTACCAGTTATCAGAACAATGATGTTCTAAACATTAAGGTGGTGTATTTTTACAAACTCTTTTCTCTAGACATAAGTGTAGGTAGACAAGACTGACACATAATTATTCAATAAATATTCACAGAACATTGTTTCAAGTGATTTACAGTAATAGAATACAGCAAAAGTAGAGTAGTGGAAGTTCTGAGCCTTGTCTTCAAAAACATTTGAGGCTTCTGCTCTCACTCTCCTGAAATGCCACCTTAAGAATAAACATGAAGCATTTCCCACTACACAGGTTGCCTTTTCTTTGTGTTGATGGTTTCCTTTGCTCTGCAAAAAAGCCTTTTAAAGCCTCACTTGTTTATTTGTGCTTTTGGTGTCAAATTGAAAAATCCATCACTAAGATTAATGTCAAGTTTACCCACTATGTGTTCTTCTAGGAGTTTCTTGGTTGTGTCTCACATTCAACTTGTCTTCAATTCATTTCGAGTTGATTTTTGTGTTTGATGTAAGACAGGGATTCAGTCTTGCATATAGCTATTCAGTTTTCCTGACACCATTTATTGAAGAGACTATACTTTGCCTCACTATATATTCTTAGTTCTTTTGTCAACAATTCATCAACCACATATGAATGTGTACTTCTGAGCTCTTTATTCTGTTCCATTGATCTATGTGTCTGTTTTTATGCCAATGCTGTGCTGTTTTGATCACTACAGCTTTATAATAGAGTTTGAAGTCAGGAGTGTGATGCCTCTACATTTATTCTTTCTCATGATTGCTTTGGTTACTTGGAGCCTCTTGAGGATCCATACAAATTTTAGGATTGTTTTTTCTATTTCTATGGAAATAATATTGAGGTTTCCATAGGGATTTTGTTAAATCTGTAGATTAGGAAGTATGGACATTTTAACAAAATTCTCACAATCTATGAAAGTGGAATATTTTTCCATTTATTTGGTCTCCTTCAATTTCTTTCTTCAATGTCTTATAATTTTCATTGTATAGATCTTTGACCTCCTCTAGTATATTTACTCCTAAATATTTTATTCTTTTTGATGTTATTTTAAATGGAATGCTTTTCTTAATTTCTCTTTATAATGTAAAATGAATGATATTCTGAGCCATAAATTCTGGTGTGGTTTGTTACGAAGGAAAAGCTAACTGATGCAGAGGAAAAGTTATGAGAAGGAAGTTAAGAAGGAAAATTTTCTCCAACATATGGTTCATCACTTGTTCTATACGATTGTTCATATTCACTCTGATCTACATGTGGAATTGTAATGTCAGCTTCACTTTACTGAAATTATCTTATCCTGAAGTTATGCCCCAGGGTAATAATTTTAAAGTGGCTACTAGAATCCTGGCAGATATCCAGGTGAAGCTCCCAAGATGTTTGGGCAGAACTAAATCAGTTCCCCAACAAGCAGCACAATAAAATAAGCACAGCTGGTGTCTCTGCTTGTTGCTTTGCAACAGAGAACACAGCTGCAAATGGAAATAGGTCTGGGGCTTAGAGATTGGAAGGGAACAGAAAAACATGAAAAGGATTAGAGATGTTTTACTACATCTACGAAGACAAGGGACCTTACAGAATATAAGGGTCATGCGGTAAAATTTAATATCCTCTCCTTATATGCCAAATTAAGTTCTAGTACTCCACTGAATTAGAGTTCATAAATTTCATATTCATAATTTTATAAAATATTTTGTTCTCCCTCCAATGAACTAAAAACAATTATTCCTATAATGTGTTACAATTTTAAAATGCTTTCAAGTAAGGTTTATTGTTGTATATTTTATTAGCATACAGAAGAGAATAGGTAGAAATTTATTTATCTCCTTAATAGATACATTTCTGTGAAAAGCAAAGATGTAAAAATTATTTCCAAGATTGTGATCTGGTATGGTTTTCTTTGAAACAATTTCTATGCATAATGCATATTTTAAATTTAAGGTGATTACAACGCAACAAAATTAATGCTTTAAATTTTGTACTAAAATCTTCTGATTCCAGGCAAAATTAAGACCAGAATTGCAGAAATGTGGGTATACTTACATAAAAAAGAGACAAAATTATGTTTTTTTTAAAGAGATTTACCAATACACACAATTTTTAAAAAAGACCCTTATTAGTTTTGTGATAATGATATATGCTATTGTAATATCACTAAATATCTTAAAATAGATGACATTCCATCTGAGAACGGCAATACCATTTACAAATAAGATTTATCCATTCTCTCTTCATTTCCCAAAGCCACTCATGAACCTGAACACTGACTCTAAAAACAAAAATAGTTTCATCTCATGTCTTTTTCCCTCTTTATTTGCTATGACAATCAGTAATATTAACTTTTAATCATTTCATATTTTTTAGGACTCAGTTCTGAGCAACTAGACTTTTAATAAACTTATAGAAAATCAAATTAAAGAAGTGCTTCTGTAGAGTAATGGATCGGAAATGGTAAAATCATCAAGACTGGAATGATAATAAACCACATACCACACACAAAAAGAACAAAAAGTATGTTAAATGTGTACTGATAAAATGCATACAAGTCTCATCATAGCCCTCTGAGGTTACATTTTCCCTCTATGGTATTATAATGTCATTCTGTCCACATAAGTTCATTTTGTTGAAGGCAACCACATTTTTAGATACGTTTAAGAGAAAGCGAAATGATAGCCAATAGCTTACTAGACACCCATCATAATCCAAAGGGTTCTTTTTTAAATCAATGCTATAAAAACAGGCAGTTTTTTTTTTTTTTAATGAGAACTACAATGACTCTCATATAACCACATTGTTACTGTTTCTATAAGCACAAATACTTTAACTTTATGCAGTGGTTTTCCTCGCTATTTTCATAAAGGTATCTATTCAAATATGACAACTAACATCTAAACATGAAAACTGCTTACCCGGCAGATAGAATTGGTTTTGGTCACAAGTATATAGCACGAGCATTTTAACACTATGGGATTTTCTTTGGCAAGTATTATTTCTTAATAAGTATTATTTCTCCCATTCATGTTTCTACTTTGAAATTGTTTTATTCTTTTATCTTGCATGTTTCTTAGGAGAGTGATTCTCAGCTGTGAGCAATTTTGGCCTCTAGAGATCTTCGGGCAATATCTGAAGACATCACAGTATGGCAGCAAGAGGAGAGATGCTGTTGGAATCTAACCAATAGAGAGACCAGGGATGCTGCTAAACATCCTGCAATGCACAGGACAGCCCCCTACAACAAAGAACTATCCAGTCCAAAATGTTAGTAGTGGCAATGCTGAAAAACCCTGTTTTGGGAGGATATGATTCCCTGGATAATAGCTGAAATTACATGGTGTATGGAAATGCAAGAGATAAAGAAAAACCTTATATTAGAACATGCATCAAAAAGCACTTCAGTTTATTTTGCATCTTTCTTTATTAAAATATCCAGAATGTCAAGACTTTGTCTGCTGATTATTACTCACTGACAAGACATATACAACCAAATCATGCTTTTCTCACAGGCAATACAACACACAGCAATTACGGGGAGGGCTCCACAACTATTTCTCAGCACTGTGGATGTACAAGAAACAGCAACCTGATAAAAACGTACATGCATGAGAGGTCCCTGGAGCTGCTTTCTCTTGCCTCCTCTGTTTCCTCAGAGCACATTTTGCAAAGCTCTACAGGGAACCCGTCAGTTGCATGATGATTCTGCTTATTCCTCCTTAACCACACAGACACACACAGATACACACACACAGACACATACACACAGACACACAGACACACACTCTAAGCTATATAACTCCGCAGGGAAGGGAGAGCAATGTTTTTCATCATGTGTCCTTTATGCAAAATGCATTTTTTTTTTCTCCTCATCTAAGCCTAAAAAAAAAAAGGTCCATGTTTTATGTAAGATTCAGAGGATAACTTCTCTGTCAGCAAGCAGGGCTCTCAGTCCAACTGTACTGTCCCTCTATTTTTTGCTTATCAAACACCATATTGAAAATTTGTTTACACATCTGCAACCTGCTCAAATGTAGGCACTTGTTTTTTTACTGTTTTATTACTAGTCCATATCGCAGTTCTAAGCATACTAAGTGTCTTCCCCCTCTCTCCTTATTAGAAGAATTAGACAGCTTAAAGGATAAAGTTTTTTTTAAGGACTGGATGATCCAAAGCTCAATTAATGTGCATAAGGTAAAAATAATGATCTTATTAGGCACCTTCTATTGTGAAAATTTTGTTGTCAACTATCCCACTCTTGTAAGCTATTATTAGTATTGGAAATTGATATAGCTTTAAATGTGAATGCTATTATTTTTTTATGATCACATATCATTTTTTATCATTATTTCATAAATAACATATATATGTACATATATCAGTTTAATAAAGAAGAATCATGACATACTTCTGTTATACCAAATAAAACTGCAGCCTTCTTTTTTTAGAAATAATCGCTTTCACTGATGTGTGTGGTGGTCTCCATATATTTCTGTGTGCATTTGTATTCAGGAACACATATTCATTAAAAGAAAAAAAAAAGATGCTATTCCACACAGATTTCTGAAAACTTTCTCACTAAAATACACTGGATCTTTGAATGTCAGCATACACAGTTTAAATTCATTCATTTTAAGCCTGCCTAGGGTACCACTGTATGAAGAATAATTTGAGAACTTCACTGTACTTTAAGTATGATTTCTATTTTTCACCTCTGTGAGCAATACTACAATGGGCAACTTTCAACATATGACTTTAGATATCCATGTCAGTATATCTATAAAAGAGTCTTCTAAAAAAAAAAGAGTCTTCTATAATAAACATACGTTCTTTTAAAAATTTTGATAGATATTGCCAAACTACCCTCCAAAAATCTATGGAAATCAACATTTCTGTTAATAGTTCTGCACATTAATAATTTTGTGAATTATCAAATTTGCATATGGGATAGCTAAACATTGTTATCTCTTTTTGCTTTGTGGTTTTTAAATTACCAGTGAAATTTGAAATGTTTTAATATAATTAACATTTATTTTCCTATGAATCTCCTGCTAATGTAATTTCCCCATGCTCATTTGATTGTAGTGCATTTTTCTTATTATTGAAACAGTTCCTTTTGTTGTATTTAGTTGCTCATTCGTGTCTGACTCTGTGTGACCCCACAGACTGTGTAGCCCACCAGACTCTTCCGTCCATGGGGATTCTCCAAGCAAGAATACTAACGTGGGCTGTCATGTCCTCCTCCAGGGGATCTTCCCAACCCAGGGATCGGACCCAGTTCTCCCACATTGTAGGGGAATTCTTTACCCTCTGAGATACCAGGGAAGCCCAAAACAGTTTCTTATGTAATGAAAATTAGTACTTTGTCTGCCCTATGTGTTTGTATTTTAGTTTATTATCTTTCATCTTATTAGAATTAACATAATTATTTGATATCTTTATTTTCAACTGTATATTCACTTAAATTCATATCTTATTTCTTACTGAATATTGGATTCATATCTTACATTAAAAATCCTTCATCACATTTGTTTGTTTTACTTTTAAGTGGTTGCATTTTTATAAGCATATTGAATGTTTCAGTTTTATATACCTTAAAGTGAAGTCGCTCAGTCGTGTCTGACTCTTTGAGACCCTACGGGCTGCAGCCTACCAGGCTCCTCTGCCCATGGGATTTTCCAGGCAAGAGTACTGGAGTGGGTTGCCATTTCCTTCTCCAGGAGATCTTCCTGACCCAGGGACTGAACCCGGGTCTTCCGCATTGTAGGCAGACACTTTAACGTCTGAGCCGCCAGGGAAGTCCTATGTACCTTAATTATGGGTTTATTTACCATTTATATTGTTCTTAAGTGTTGGGGAAAACAATGTTTCACATCACCCAACACTGTAACCATGCCTTGTCTGAACTCCACTCCTTTGCTCAGTTCATACTGATACTTTCCACTCAGAAAGTGGCCCTGGATTATTCCATTCACCTCACTGTCCACACCATCTGGGTTATCAAGATTTTTCAGCTACCTGGAGCTTTTTCTTTCTCCACACTATTTTTTTCTCCACACTATATCTGATGTATGTATTTTGGGGTTGTTAGAGGGATTTGCATAAAAAAGTGTTCCCTTATTAGACCCCCTAGGGATTAGATTCTAGTATAAATGAATAGCTATTCCTTAATTTCCAGGCAGTATTGGATGAATTTTCCTTTGTATGGTATGTTGATGTTGTTTAGTCGCTAAGTCATGTGTGACTCTTTTTAACCCCACGGACTGTAGGCTCCTCCATCCATGGGATTTCCCAGGCAAGAATACTGGAGTGGGTTTCCATTTTCTTCTCCAGGGGATATTCCTAATCCAGGGATGGTCACCATCACAAAATGCTCTCTTGAACAAGAGGAACATTGTAATAATATCAAATCTATTCCAATGAATTAAAAAAGGGACCCTTACTTCTAGCCCAGTAAATTGTATGGATCCTGGAACACAATTTTCCTTGTTATAAATATTCCACAAATAGCTTGATCTAGATTTTGTGTTTTTGTAACTGTATTGAAAATGAGAACTCAAAAGCTGAAGCTTAGACATCTTTTCCATTTGCACTTCTTACTAACCCTGTGATCTTGGGAAAATTAATTAATTCTGTATTATTAGATTTATCCTCTGTAAAACAAGAATAATTTGTAATGCTGACCTCAAGATGATACAAGCATGGAATTATTACAAACGACATGCAGTGTCAGACACATAGTAATTGCTCAATAAATATTCCTTGGAGTTGTGTTCAATGATCCTTATCACAACTACTGTGACATCATGTGGCCTCAGACTTCAACAAAACTAACTGGATATTTTAGAGTAATCAACTTTTGATTTTTTGCAAATCTCAAAGTCAACATTCAAAATCTCAATCTCTTTTGATCCACTGATCAAAACTTTATGGAGTCAATCAGTTCTGTAGTTGACAGGAAGCAAGATTTTGTTATCTGAAATCAACTATTAGCTTCACCATGGACAGATAGAAAAACTGCTGCCCCAGCAAAATCATCTAGCATCACAATTATACAGTAGAGATGGTAAAGAAGGATGATTTTATGTATCATTCCCAAATCAAGCAACTTAATACAACCATGTTGTATTAACAACATCATTGTTATGTGATGCTAAAATCTTCCTTGCCATTCTTTTGTATTCAGTGTTAGATTCAATTCTTCGGTTACTGTGCTATGTGCAGGACTTAGTTGCTCAGTTGTGTCTGACTCTTTGCGACCCCATGGGCAGCAGCCCGCCAGGCTCCTGGCTTCATGTTAAAACCAAGAATTTGTCTGAGTACAATTCAGACTGAATGCAGCTGCGTGCATCTGAAATCCAACTCGATAACATAAAAAGACGAGATTTACTTTCTTAAGGAAGCTCTTGGGATTCACAGGCCAGGTCTGGAGCATCATTTCTGAGATGGATCATCCTTCTGGGCCCTTTTATCTTTCTGATCCATCTCACTTAGCAACAGGCTTTCATCTTTATGGTTGCAAGTGGCTGCTGCATTTTGAGACCACATCTGCTTTAGGCAACGAGGAAAATGGCAGTGGGTAAAATACCTGTGCCAGGTGTGTCTTTTTGGCAAAAAGCCTGTATCTTTCCTGAAAGTTCCACCAATGGCCTCCACTTAACATCCTACTACTTAGAATTACATCACATGGTCATTTTCAGATGAAAAAAAAAAAAAATAGTAGTAAGTGAACATTTAATTCTGCATAGTGTCAACCTGAGCAAACTGTAGGGAAAGAGAGGCTGGATATTAGATAAGTAACATCATTTACTTAAAGGGAAGAAGCATGATTCTATTGTTTGTGACAAATGGCATATTCTTTAAATTTTCACTTTTAATTAGAAGATAATTACTTTACAATATTGTGATGGTTTCTGCCATACATCAACATGAGCCAGCATCAGGTATGCATATGTCCCCTACCTCTTGAACCTCCTTCCTACTTCCCTCCCCATCCCACCCATCTAGGTTGCCAAAGAGTGCCAGCTTTGGGTGCCCAGCATCAAATAGCAAATCCCCACTGACTATTTTACATATCACAATATATATGTTTCAATACTACTCTCTCAAATCACCCCACCCTCTCCTTGCAGCAAATGCCATGTCTATCAAGAGTGTTAGAGAATAACACTCTCTTCTAATTGTTCCTCCTGCCTCCAAGTTTATTCCTTAAAACCTCTTACATTAGAGGCTGGCAAACTTTCCCTGTAACAGGCAACACAGGAAATGCTGCAGACTCTGAGCCATAATGTTGGCTGCAAATACAGCTCTGCTACCACAGTGCCTAGGCAATCACTTAAATGAATGGGTACAGATTTGTTCTCGTAAAATTTTGTTTACACAGTGAGAACCTACTGTATAGCACAGGGGACAAAAAGAAGGAGGAATCTGTTTGGAAAACAAATACTAAGTTAATCTTAAAAAATTCATTGCAGTATACATTAGGTACACACACGTACTATTTGATTTCACTTTTACGAGGTACCTAGAACTATCAAATTCATAGAGTCAGAAAGTACATTGGTAGATGCCAGGGGCTGGGTGCAGGAGTCAGGCGGGCGAATGGGGAATTAGCGTCGAATGAGGACAGGGCTCCAGTTTTTCCTCTGTGCTCAGTCTTGTCTGACTCTTTGTGATCCCTGGGACTGTAGCCCTCCAGGCTCCTCTGTCCATAGGGTTTCCCAGGCAAGAAGGGGAAGCCCCCAGGAGGGGGCTGTCATTTCCTCCTCCAGCAGATCTTCCCTACTCAGGGATCGAACCCTCGTTTCTCATGTCTCTTGCATTGCTAGGTGTGCATTCTTTACCACTGTGCCACCTGGGAAGTCCCGCGTTCCAGTTTAGGAGGGCAATAAAGTCAAGGGATGCATGATGGTGAGTGCTGCACAATGATGTGAATGTATTTATTGCCTCTGAACTGTACAATTAAATATGGTTAAAATAGCATGTTTTATATTATGTGACTTTTACTACAACAAAATAGAAACAAACAAACAAAAACACAGCAGGCTGGATTTGTGTCCACTGACATGGTTTGCTGGTCCCTCTTGTACCATATTCCTAGCTATTTTGTGGTTGTCTTTGTGTATTTGTTTATTTCTAAAATCAGAGGCAGTGCAAATATCACTTATTCTTAAGCCCACAATGTAAAGCGAATTCTTTACTATGCTAACATCCATATCACTTTATACATGCTCATATTACAAATGTGCAGTAGATGCTATTATGATGTTTTATGTGTTTATTTTTCCACAATGAGTTCAAAAACACACACATACACACACAATATGATTTCCAATATTCAGCCTATGGTTTGCCATACTGTTTCAACAGAAATCATGCCTGGACCCACAGTACAAGACAGGCTGAAAGCCTACTCTGCTTTGTTCTTTTTCTCCGGTACTTTCAGGCATTAAATTTTCTCCTTCAACCAGGCTTGTTTCTATAAAAGAACTTAAAAATATAGTTGATCTTGGAACAGTTTGGGAATTCCAGACACCAACTTCCCTCCTGCAGTCAAAATCCATACGTAACTTGTTGCAGTTGGCCCTCGTATAGAAGGCTCCTATAAGGGGACTCACACAGTTCACACCCGTGTTGCTCAAGGGTCAGCTATACTAGTATTGCCCATTCCTACCCTTCTCTCCGAGTCTTAGATGAGGGCTAAAATGTTTTGGCTTGCTCCTAAGTCCTTCGGCCTTTGCTGCAATGATTTCTTTAGGCTTTATGATTCCTTAAAAGCCCAGCGTCATTCAACACACTCACATGTACTCACTTAGCTTTACCTGTGTTCACACACAGGTATATATTTTAGGTTGCACTTATAATAACTTTTTTCTCCCCTTATTATTTTCTTTGGCTTTTTGATCTCTGTTTTGATTGAATTTAACTATTTTCTATGTCAACTATTTTCCCAAGCATTTCTCTAGATAAAGTGGGAGGATGATATGGACTACCCTGGTGGTTCAATGGTTAAAACTTCACACTTCCAGTGCAGGAGATGTGGGTTTGATCCCTGGTCAGGGAGCTAAGATCGCCCATGCTGTGTGGTGTGGTCAAAAACATTCTTAAAAAGATAGAAGGAAGATATACTTTCTGGATTCCTTTCTACATATTTCTTTCATGCTAACAGATATATCATGTTTTTGATTGAGTGAAGGATTTGTTGTTCAGTCTTTTCTCTGAAAGTTGACAATGGTATTAAATTATTAACCACATTCCAGTATTTCAAGTGACAAATATGATGTGGAAATAACTTTTCCTAGTAAGTAACTTTTAAAACTCTGAAGTCTATATAATTTTCTCTTCATTCATAGGCTTTAGGAAAACTTTGCCAGCATCCACCTAAGTTTGATTCTTTCCCAATTAACCCTTCCTGAAATTCAGAAAGTCTATTCAACTTGTAAATTCTGTATATTCTTCACCTAAAGGTTAGAAAAAAAAAAAAAGTTACTGTTCCTCTCCTTCATCTGCTGTTTCTTGCATTCTGGGAACATATGTTATTCCCACACTATGTCTAGTTAATATATCCTCTAAGTCTCATCTCTTTCTCACAATGGCCATATATTTGTAATTTTGTTCTCTGAGTTTTAGCTCCTTCTTCCAGTCTTGGAAGTTCTTAAGTTCCAGGGAAACAATTTGGTCTTAGTGTCCCCATGTGCCTCAAGGCGCTATTGATTTCGTCTGTTTACTTATTGTAGAAAACAAGGCTTTGAGTTACAGGAATCTCTCAGCAGTGTGCTTAAAACACTAGTGCTCAGATCACCTAGCGTTCAGTACTCGTTTTGGTAATGACTGTTGTGCCTGATTTCCTCTTTGGTGCTCTGCCCTCCAGAGTGACGGTCAGTTTCCAGTGCTCCCTGGGGGTCTTACGAGGCCCCTGGCAGTACCTTCCAGCGGCATTCTCACAAGTGATGGAGTCACAGAGCTCTTTGCTTCTGTAAGGAGATGATCGGCAAATGTGCTGTCAGTCCCTTGACAAGGCTCCAGAAGAAAGTCTGTTCTGGACTTTTTACACAAACTTTCTCCTGCCAGAAATAATGGTGGTGAGTCTCAGCTTTTTCTGTGGGTGTGGGTGGGTGGGGGCGTATTCCTTGTGGCTTGTGGGATCTTAAAGGTTCACCAACCAGCGGCAGAACTTAAGCTCTTGGTAATGAAAGTGTGGAGTTCTAATGACTGGACCGCCAGGGAATTCTCTTCAACTTTCTTAAGAGACCGATGAGCCTGAGTGTCTTCGGGGCCTTTCCACCGGCTCTCTGAGACTAGACCCTGCATTCTACTCTGGTCTCTGGGGAATCCATTTGGCAATTGCTTTCTCCCCCGAGATTCTGTTTAAGAAGGAAAACTGACTCTTTCTAACCTGATTCCCCCACAGCTTAAGGAGCTATCTGCTTATCTCAGGAGAATTAAAGTAGACTGGATTGGGGAAAACAAAAGAAACTGCAACCTCCCATTAAAAAACCTTCTATATATGAGACAAAGGATGTTAACAAAACAAATTGCAGTAATCATATCATAACAGATGTAAGTTAAGCCATCATGCTGTTCGTCTTCAATTCATAAATGCTGCATATCAATTATATCTCAATAAAACTAAATATTTTCCAAATTTAAATATATATATATATCCATTTGCACAGAATGGTTTGATTAGCGACTATAATAACCTAATTCAATACCCATATATATAAACTTTAGTATATAAAACATTTACTCAAAATATATCTAAATCCAAACTTAGGGCCTCATAGAGGTAATGAAAATATTTTCATTATAGTTGAACTTTATTTTAATTATATTTAGGAAATTCATCTTAGATAAAAATAAAATAAAATAGCTAGGCATCAGAAATAACCAGAAGATTGGAAATCTCTATCATGACTTATGAAATACAGTGTAAGCTCTGTATTCAGGAGACTGGGGTCAATTTCTTCATGGCAATTCAGGAAAGCACTTGAGAAAATTACTTATATATTGTATACCAGTTTGTATAGCTTTAATGTGGCATTTTGGAGAAAGCAATGGCACCCCACTCCAGTACTCTTGCCTAGGAAATCCCATGGATGGAGGTGCCTGGTAGGCTGTGGGCCATGGGGTTCGAAGAGTTGGACACGACTGAGCGACTTCACTTTCACGCATTGGAGAAAGAAATGGCAACCCACTCCAGTGTTCCTGCCTGGAGAATCCCAGGGACAGGGGAGCCTGGTGGGCTGATGTCTATGGGCTCACACAGAGTCGGACATGACTAAAGTGACTTAGCAGCAGCAGCAGCAATGTGGCATTTAAAATATTTCACAGGGTTATCATATATTTTAAAATAAAGGATGCAAATGCTTAGGGGTATCTGCAGATTTTACTGGTTAATGTAACTATTGCTTGTACTATCAGTACTATTATAATTTGATCATAACTTGAAAGTTGAAAAGACATAGCAATAGATTTCCAACTTTATACTGTACTTATTGATACAAACTGTCACTGATTGTGTTGGTATGGTAAAAAAAAAATACACCAATTAAGCAAGAATTGCAAGTATTTTCTCATGTATGAATGGTTTTTCCTTGAGATCAAGATGTTACTTACACTAACAACTTCAAATATTTGTTTTAATAAATACTAGAACAGTTAGCAGAAATGTTCTTGAAAACTTTAGGCCATAGGAAATTATTAAACTATTTGGAATTTCTTCAAATTTCTTCACATCCCCCCAAATATCTAAATATTAGTCTTCAAAATATTATTTCCAGATCTTCAAAAATATATTAACTTCCAAAATATAAAAATGATTTATCTTACCCATATCTGACATTTCAGGCACAGTTACAATGTACGGTCCATCTGTGAACTTTGGAGCATTGTCATTGATGTCTTGCACTTTGATGATAAACTCGGATTCAGGCTCAAGGGGCTTGTTTGTTCGTCTGTCAATAGCCTGAGCATGAAGTACATAGTGGGTCTTCTGCTCCCTGTCTAGGCTTTTTGTTGAGTGGATGTCACCCGTGGTATCATCAATGATAAAAATAGTCCCAGCACCTTCTCCAGTAAGGATGTACTTGACAGACCCATCACCTTTGTCAGAATTGGAGTGCAGCTGTAGACAAAGATGGAAAATTTTAATATAACATTATATCCAACCTCACATGGTATTCTCTGAAAATTGCCTATCTATAATTTAATACTTATTTTGGTTATGACATTTTTCTTCTCTCCAATGTACCAGGCATTGCTAAAATCATGTTTATCTGCAGTTTTTCTCTACTTGGGATAAACAGGGATATTTTATTATGCTCTAAAGATTTAATTATTGAAGAAAAATTAATAAGCAATACTTATTAAAAGAATAACCCTTGCTGTCATTCTACTAAATCAATGTTTTTCTACCTATATAGAATAGAATTGTAAAAGAAACTAACAGTAAATCACAGTT
The DNA here is from genome assembly GCF_019320065.1 of Cervus canadensis. Taxonomy (NCBI): domain Eukaryota; kingdom Metazoa; phylum Chordata; class Mammalia; order Artiodactyla; family Cervidae; genus Cervus; species Cervus canadensis. Next base: position 50,548,715 of record NC_057401.1, on the reverse strand, counting down.
GTCTTCCATATTTCCACAGGGAATTAAAAAAAAAAAAAGAATTAACTGCTTACCATTATATTTCAATATTAAAATTAAAAAATACTACAGTAAAAATTGAGATTCAAATTATTTATTAAAATTTCCACAAAATGGACACTTATTTATCACAGAAATGTTAATTTTATACTTTGGAAAAACAAATATCTTCCAGATTGTTAAACTAGAAAACAAACAAACAAATAAACAAACTTGTGATGGAATGTTTTCTTTCTTGAAAAATTATGAAATTTACACTCAAAATTTAAATGGCAGTGATAGATTTAATCAGTAAGTAGGCCCTGATTTTTAATTGAGATACACTAAGAAATCTCATTTATAAAACTAAAATGATTGAATTGTCTTTGAATAGACATTAGAGGGGTAATATTTCAGCAGACATCTTCAATAAGAAAGATAAATAATGTACATTAAGGCAATTAAAAATCTTTTTATCATTTAAATATTAGCAAATGCTTTTAAACTGCATATACTTCACACAATGTCTGGCTGTAACATAACATCAAAGTTCAGTTAATATTTCTATGAATAGCATTGCTATATTTCTAGCTAAGAACATCCACAGTATTTTCTTAAATCTCAAACACATACTTGAAAAATTGTTTCTTCCAAGAGATCTGAAGAGTTATCCTTCACATGAAACCTTTTTGGTCACATAACCTCAACTACTCACCTTTTGCACATTTCTGACACTCTAAAACACTGAAAATATATAACCTTGTTCACATAGCATTTTGGTTTCTAGCCAAAGTAAAAATTTTCAAGGTTTATGTTAAAGTCTCTGAACTCTTAGAAGACATTTTTAAAGATAAAATACAGAAAAAAGATAATAAAAGGAAAGGACTACTTCAATGGGAAAATGAAGTGATCTGAAACATAAATAACAGTACATCAGGAAAAATTATACTTATTTCTTGAAAATACATAAGCCATAAGGATAAAATTTTGATAGGCATCACTCAGCTAGATTCAACAAATTAAATCATTTCCAAACTGATTTTTTGGAGTTTTTCTAAAAAGGAGTAAAACTACACTAGTAGAATATGAAAAACACAGCTTTCAAAGATTCACACTTCATTAGTAAATTAACTACTAAAAGAAGCAGTAGAATGAGTTGTGTGGAGACAGTTGTATGTATGCATGAAAATGAATTTATTCATTTATTTATGTCTCTTTATATCATTTTAGCCCCTACAAGAAGAGATTTATCATTTATGCATCAGATGCCTACAAAATATCGATTGACCAGTCTGTTTCATATCCTCCAATTTTGCATCTTTCCATGACCAAAACAGCAAAGTAAAGGACCAAATTCACTGAACAAATGCTTCTAAAAGCTTTTCTGGAACATGAATGTTATTAAAATAACAAAAGGTAAAGTCATTTTAATAGTTATTGCTATATTGTGTATGAATTATAAATCTATATATAATAAATATGACTAATTAAAAACACTGACAGAAAGGGTTAAACCTTCTAACAACTAACTATTGAAAGATATGACAATGGTGAAAATTGACTCTTAAGGATATTACCATGTACTATTATATTTTTAGAGTGGTTAATTTGAAATTATTTAGTTTTAGATGAAAGGTTCACACTACAGTTAACTATATGTATTTTTTGGAAAGGCATATGGACATAGATCAGCAACAGAAGTATGTAAAAGAAGTAGTAAAGTTGTCAATCTAAAGCATCTGTTAAAAATTTATATGCTTTATGCTTTATATGGATTATGATAAATAATTCAATTAAAGATAAATGCCAGCAAATTTATGGCTTTAGATTCTAACACTTGAATCTGACTCCACATTTGTAAAGTTTTGAGAATTAATATAGCACTTAGAATAAATGTTTCAGAAGTTATGTCTAACTAGATAGTAAATGTGCAGTGTGTGCTAAGTTGTTTTAGTCGTGTCTTACTCCTTGGGATCCTATGGACTGTAATTCACCAGGCTCCTCTGTCCATGGGATTCTCCAGGCAAGAAAACTGGAGTGGGATGCCACACCCTTCTCTAGGGGATGTTAATGACCCAGGGATAAAACTTGCATCTCTTAGTCTCCTGCACTGGCAGGTGGGTTCTTCACCGTTAGTGTCACCTAGGAAGCCCCCACAATGTGCAGTAGTCAGTGAATTATAACTTCAGTTCAGTTCAGTCACTCAGTCATGTCTGACTCTTTGCAACCCCATGGACTGCCACACACCAGGCTTCCCTGTCCATCACCAACTCCCGGAACTTGCTCAAACTCATGTCCATTGAGTTGGTGATGCCATCCAACCATCTCATCCTCTGTCGCCCCCTTCTCCACCCGCCTTCAAACTTTCCCAGTATCAGGGTCTTTTCCAAGGAGTCAGTTATTTGCATCAGGTGGCCAAAGTATTGGAGTTTCAGCTTCAGCATCAGTCCTTCCAAAGAATATTCAGGATTGATTTCCTTACTTTGAAGTATTGATATTGTACAACACAGTCAAAGGTACAATGAAATACTATAATAATGCATTTAGATTACATAAGTTGTTGATAATATTTAGTTTGAGTGTTTTAGTTTTTTTTTAATTATTTTTTTTGAGTATAGTTGATTTACAATGCCCTGTTAGTTTCAGTTGCATACCCAAGTGAATCAGTTATATATATATATATATGTATATATATATATATGTATGTATATGTACATATATAGCCCCCTTTTTTTACATTCTATTCACATCTAGGCCATTACAGATTATTGAGTAGAGTTCCCTGTGCTATACAGTAGGTTCTTCCTAGTTATCTATTTTATATATAGTAGTGTATGTCGATTCCACTCTCCTAATTTATCCCTCCCCTGTTTATTCCCTGGAAAACATAAATTTGTTTTCTATATCTGTGACTCTATTTCTGTTTTGTAAATAGATCTAGCTTGAGTGTTTTACTAATGGAGATGACCATTTACTCAATGGATTTTTAAAATTTCTCATCTGGCCTTGAAATGATAGTTTCCATGTAACACTAATGGAAACCCATCACAGTAGCAGTAGGTCAATCAATAAATACTTTACAAGACTATGATGAGAATTATTTGTGAAACAACAAAGTGATCCACCCTCAGGATTGCCTCTTCTCTATTCAACCTGTTCTTAAAAATTTGTTTTTGTTTACAACATATACTCCAACAGAGATTAGGGGAAACACTAACAAGTAGGTTTTAAGATTCTGGAAGAACACAGGTTTTATATTTGGTTTTATAAGGCAAAAAATGATGAATGAGTAAATGAATGAATATTTTGAATGAAATGGATGAAGAGTAATGAGTGTAAAGAGGTAGAAATCTTAAGACATGGAGAGAAAGCTCTTAGATACAGATGAGCAGGTTACACAGATAATCAGAATAGAAATGTGTTATCTTTTAGGGTGGGCAGCAATGAGACATCAAATGAAAGGAACTGGGAAAAGAGTCATAAAGTAGGAATGCTCTGGATGCTTCACTGGTGGCTCAGATGGTAAAGAATCTGCCTGCAGTGCAGGAGACCTGAGTTTGATCCCTGGGTTGGGAAGATCCCCTGGAGAAGGCAGTTGGAACCCACTCTAGCATTCTTACATGGAAAATTCCATGGACAGGGGACCCTGGCAGGCTACAGTCCATGGGATCATAAAGAATTTTATATGACTGAGCAGCTACAACTTTTTTTGAAATATTGCATTGTAAGTTTAGCTAGCTTGCAATGCAAGCATTGCATTGCAATGCAATGAAATATTGCATTGTAAGTTTAGTTGTATTGAGAGATTTCCATCTTTTTTCCATTAAGATATTTTTTAAAAATTGGAAAATAAAGTTGATTTTAGTCACACATAGTTCAGTAACTGTACAAAGAGAATAGTAGAAGGATCTTACATAACCCATAGTGATAGGAATATACTTATAGAATCATGAGATTTTGCAAAGTGAGTGATATTTTTATGCTAAAAGAGAGCTATTATACTGTCCTAAAGCAAGAATAAAATATCCTTGTGTATCTGATCACATAGTTACATAGAGTTAATCAGTTGTTCTTTAAAGAACAGAAAAAGGAGGTGAAAGAAGAAAGAAAAGAAAATACAATCACCCAAGTGAAGCAAAATGAACTCTTGTCTTGTATTCCTTTAATAAATTGTCTCTTCCTTGCTGTTAAGGAGTAACCTATAGTACTTAGAAAGCTAACATGACTCACATGAATTTCTCTTAGAAAACTATTTATTCACCCTGGACCACATTTGATTGGGACCTAAAAATTTATAACTTTCTTCCTAACGCAGAATTCCTCACTGAGATAATATTTTATCCTTTGGGGAAAAATAACTTTAAAAGGTTAAGAAGATAGTGTCAGAGCAATTAATTTTGAAAGTGGCTTCTAGTTAGGACTTCAAGCTATGTTATAAAGATACTCCACTGACTTAAAATGTGATATTTTGGACTATGTAATTTATGCATTTTTATGAATAGGAAGTTTGTATTTACCATGTTCCAGTAGAAATCAGAAAGAGTGATTTTATTATAATCATTTTTCCAGCACATAAAATACAGGTGATATAACGTTAGAGCTTTGTGAGGATCATAGCAAAGATATGTCATTAAAACTTACTATGCATCTCTCATTTCAGGAGATGCTATATTTTAAACCATAAGCAGATAAAACAAAAATCAATTGAACTCTTAATAAGTAATTGATGCAAAGAAAAAACATATCAAATGTTTTTACCATACATATTAATTACTATTGGTAATTAACACATCAGTCTCTTCATGCAACACCACCACCAAAAAAAGAATATAATCATCAGACTTAATCATGCCCCAATTCATATGTAAAAAGTTATGCTAAATGCAGTATCAGTAAAGTATTTTGTTCAACCACAAAGCTAGTGTTAATCAATTAAAAGGTTAAGAAATTAGATGAGGGTAAGAAAATAAGGATTGCATTGATTTAACTAGAAACATCCAAGGTCCTTGCATACATGCAGAGGTTTCATGATTGAATTTTACTTTCTAGCTTTTAACAGTTTTATTGGTAGTCTTAGAAAAGAAAACTAGTAAATGAAAAAGAGGAGGAGGAAAGGAGCAAAAAGGAACACATGTTTTAACTATTATATCCCCTCCCCCCGAATCCCAGATTAGGGGTGTTAACTACAAAATATCTCTACAGTTTGAAGTTGTCAGAATCCCATGCCCATCAGCTCTACTTCAGAGAGATTCATTCAGTGTGTCAAATATTTGGCCACTGCAGAATACACTCGTGGGTTGAGAATTTCACTATTAATCGCTGTGTAGCCTCAATAAGTGACCAATTGATTAGAATTAAAGTGAGAAACATAAGGCACCAGAAGACATATTCCCTATTTGAGTTAATGTCTTCTTTTATCTTCTGATCAATATCTAGTTGAGAACTGCTATGCTTAAAACGGGTAACCAACCATGACTTAGTGTATAGCACAGGTTCCCTTTGCTCAATGTTATGTGCCAGCCTGGATGGCAAGGAAGTTTGGGGGAGAATGGATACATGTATATGTATGCCTGAGACCCTTCCGTGTCTACCTGAAAGTATCATAGCACTGTTAATCAGGTATGTTGTTGCTGTTTAGTCACTGAGTTGTACCTGACTCTGTGACTCCATGGACTGTAGCCCGCCAGGTTCCTCTGTCCATGGGGTTTTCCAGGCAAGAATACTAGACTTGGTTGCCACTTCCTTCTCCAGGAGATCTTCCCAACCCAGGGATAGAACACATGTCTCCTCCACTGGCAGGTGGATTCTTTATCACTGAGCCTTCTGGGAAGCCCCATTAATCAGTTATACTCCAATAAAAATAAAAAGTTAAAAAAAATAAAAAGATCTAGTTGAGAAAGGGGTGGCTCTGTCATCTTCTTTAAAAAAAAAAAGAAAAACTCAACGTATACTAAAAATTAATACAATTCCATAATATTACTCACCTAAACCACTGCTCACACTCTCAAATGTGTTATGATTTCATCCCCATTTAAACTATTCATTTTAGCACCTTTTTATCAGGAAAGAAAATAGCAATTGTATATAGAAGTGAGGGAGGAGAAAGATAATGGAAGTGAGAATGACTTTGCTCCTTTGGAAATGTCATCTGACAATAAAATCTAAGATTATTGTTTGATCCATCAGTCATTTTTGGAGTTTTTTCATCAGAGAAAAAGAACACAACTTTTTTTTTTTTTTTTTTTTTTAATATCCACCATGGATCAGTCATGGTACTCAGTACTTAAATCTATCACTGAACAAGAAGGCAGAAATTTTTGTCTGGGGAGTGCCTACATTCATTCCACTGGGGAAAAGCAGACACTAAGCAGAAAACATGACCACATACAATATGCAAGAATCACACTTTAAAAGGAGAGAGAGAAAAAGTAAAGAAGTAATATCAGAAGAGATCAGGTGGTACACAGAAGTCATGATATTAAAGTGACATTAAATTTGGTAGGTAGATTATTTGTCCTTCAACATGTGTCTTTATTCTGGGAAACTCTGAATATGTTGCTTTTCAAGAAAAATAATTTCACAAATATAATTGAATTTGAGGTCTTTTGAGATCAGGAAATACCTTTAATTTCTTTAGATTGGACTAATCTGACATGTGGCTTCTTAATAGGGAGGAATCCTTTCTAGCTAGGTGAGAGAGAGGGAGAAATGGAAGTGTGAGGAGTATTCAGTGCCTCATTGCTGGGTTTGAAATTTAAGAGTCTTTGTTGAAGTCCCAAGTAACGTCTCTACCGCCGCTGCTGCTAAGTCGCTTCAGTCGTGTCCAATCCTGTGCGACCCCATAGATGGCAGCCCATCAGGCTCCCCCGTGCCGGGGATCCTCCAGGCAAGAACACTGGAGTGGGTTGCCATTTCCTTCTCCAATGCATGAAAGTGAAAGTGAAGTTGCTCAGTCGTGTCCGACTCTTAGTGACCCCATGGACTGCAGTCTACCAAGCTCCTCCGTCTGTGGGATTTTCCAGGCAAGAGTACTGGAGTGGGGTGCCATTGCCTTCTCCGGTAACGTGCCTAGAAGCAGGAAAATCCAAGAAAAGGCATTCTTCCCCAGAGGATTTTAGTGTTGTGGGAATTATATTGACCTTCTGACTTTAGGGCTTCCCTTGTGGCTCAGTACTCAAGAATCTGCCTGCTATGCGGGAGACAGGTGTTCGATCCCTGGGTTGGAAAGAACCCCTGGAGAAGGGAAGGGCTACCCACTCTAGGATTCTGGCCTAGAGAATTCCATGGACTATCCAGAGTTGGGGTAGCAAAGAGTCGGACAGGACTGAGACTTTCACTTTCACTTTGACTTTAGGAAAAAATCTGTGTTGTTTTAAGCCTCTAGTCAGGGAGTTCATTCTTAGGTAGGTTGATAAAGAGTCCAAGGAGGAAAAAACGGACAAACTTTTTTTTTTCCCCACATTCCTTTGTCTTATTTACATAAGACATATTTTTTCTTAAGCTCTGAACTGTTACACAATCTATTTCTTCTAAGATTAACTTTCTTTAAGCCCAAAGCTAATGATCACACAACAAAACAACACAACTTCTTCAAGGATATGTTTTTCCTTTAAGCTCTGTACTAATGACAATATAACAACATATCTTGCTCAAGATATGTTTCTCCTTCTTAACAGGAGCCTTCTGACTAATCCTGTAATCTTAAAATGTATGTTTTAGAGTGGGTCTTGTTAGATGGTTCTACTGTTAGTAACCAATTGAAAAAGTATATAAGGCCTTGATAAGACTTAGCAAGTGGGGTACTCTCTGCCCCCTTCCGATGTCTACAGCAGAAGTTTTCTCTCCCCGTTTTTCACTGCAATGAATCTTCTGCCACATGAAGCTCTGAGTGACTGAAGCCATATGTTTGGTTCCAAAATGAAATTTTCTCTTTCAGAGATCATGAATCTGACATTGTTCACCATAAGCTATCACTAGTTTGGTGGTGATTTGTTAATAGCACAATGAGAAATTAATAAAGGAATCAGGTAAGGCATATTAAAAAGATGATATTTTAGCAATTCTGAAAGAAGGAAAGGGAGATGTCTGAATGCATATTTCAAGGAAGAGTATTCCAGGCAGGGCAACAAAGAATGAAAGCACCAAATAGGAATATTACTAGCACGTTCCAGAAACCAGGAGGAGGCCAGTGTGACCAGAGAAGCACAGGCAAGAGGAGTGGTGGAGAAGAGATCAGAGAATCAACTGGAAGTGAGATCATGAAGGGCAATCGAATGACATGTGGAGAAACTGGATGGTTAGGACAGTAGAGTGTCAACGTTCATCTCAAAAGGATCCTGCTGGCTTCATTATTGAGAATAGGAAACACGAACCAAAGTGAAAGCTAGGATAACCGATAGAAAGCTACTGCACTAACAAGATGACTGATAACAGCACAGACCAAGGGTAGTAGTAAAGATGGTAAAAAATGGAGCGATCATGAACATATTTTGAAAGTGAAGTAAACATCACCAAAATAATAATAATAAAGCGAAAACAAAATAAGCAAGTAGGACTTTATCAAATGGAAAAACTTCTGCACAGTAAACAAAATTATCCACGAAATGAAGAGGTAATCTAGGGAATAGTAGGAAGTATTTGCAAATCATATCTTTGGTAAGATGTTAACATCCAAAATGTGCAAAAGGGCTAATACAACTCAACAGCGAAAAAGAAACCAATCCATTTCAAAAATGGCCAGAGGAACTGAAGATATTTTTTTCCAAAGATGACATACAAATGCCCAACAAATACATAAAAAGGTATTCAGTGTCACTTAATAATTAGGGAAATATAAATCAAAAATACAGTGAAATATTACCTCACAGCTATTAGAACAGCTATCATCAAAAAGACAAGTGATAAGTATTGGTGAAAATGTGGAGAAAAAGAAGCACTTTAGCACCATTGGGGGAAAATATAGTTTGTTACACTCACTATGGAAAACAGTATAGTTTCCTCAAAAATTAAATATAGAACTCCAATATGATCCAGCAATTATGATTCTGGGTATATATATATATAAAGCAAATGAAACTGAATCTTGATGATATATTGACAATCCTAAATTCACTGCAGTTTCATTCACAATACCTGAGATACTAAACAGATATTGTTTGATATCACTTATACTTAAGATCTAAAGAAGCTGAAGTCAGAGAAACAGACTAGAGTGGTAGTTACCAGAAACTGAGAAGTGAGGGAAAAGAGATGTTGGTCAAAGAGTCCAAACCCCCATCGATAAGATGAATACAGTCTGGAGAGTCTAAGGTATGACATAGTGATTATAACTAATAATAGCCTATTAATACTTGAAAGATACTAAAAGAATAGATCTCACATCTTCTCACCACAGAAAGGAAATGATAATTATATGACAGAATGGAGGATTTAGCTAAGGATATGGTGGTGATGGTTTTCTGATATACAATTGTATAAATTAACAAGCTATATACCTACAACTTCGGAGAAGGCAATGGCACCCCACTCCGGTACTCTTGCCTGGAAAATCCCATGGACGGAGGAGCCTGGTAGGCTGCGGTCCATGGGGTGGCGAAGAGTTGGACATGACTGAGCGACTTCACTTTCACTTTTCACTTTCCTGCATTGGAGAAGGAACTGGCAACACACTCCAGTGTTCTTGCCTAGAGAATCCCAGGGAGGGAGGAGCCTGGTGGGCTGCCGTCTATGGGGTCGCACAGAGTCAGACACGACTGAAGCGACTTAGCAGCAGCAGCAGCATACCTACAGCTTATGAAATGTCATATGTCAATTATTTCAGTAGTGCTGGAAAGAATGAAAGAAAGTGAAAGAGCAGATGTTTCCTAAAAAGAGAGAGAGAGAATATGGGGTATAAGTGAATGGAGAAGTGAAGCACAGATGTTAGGTCTTTAGCTATAGTTACTAAAAGCAAGAAGTTGCAATCAACCAAGAGACTGATTATAGTCCATGGGCTTCTCTAGGCCAGAAAACTGGGGTGAGTAGCCTTTCCCTTCTCCAGGTGATCTTCCCAACCTAGGGATCGAACCCAGGTCTCCTGCATTGCAGGCCAATTCTTTACCAGCTCAGCCACAAGGGAAGCCCAAGAATACTGGAGTGGGTAGCCTATTCTTACTCCAGTACATCCTCCTGACCATAGAGAAAAATAAATAAATAAATAAAAATGGAAGGACTGATGGACTGAAACCCATAGGGTTTTGAAATTCAAAAGGCAGAAGAACCAGAAACATATCAACAAAGAGAAATCAGTAAAGCTTGTTAGTGTCCTGGGGTTGGGGAAAATTAAGCACCTGTGTATAAGGATAGCTATAAGAAAGTAATAATTATTGACTAGCTTAGAGGAAAAAAACGTATCTAAAGATTCAGCTGGAGGGAGATTGTTTTATAAATTATGAATTATCATTAAAATAAAAATATGGATAATTAGCTTTGAAGAACTATCCATAATTTGTTTTTCATTGAGAGAAATCATATTGTTGAATAATATGCAAGATAACACCTTATTTAGATAAAAAGTATAAATAAAAACAAAATAATAAATATAATATATTTCAGTTTATTAACATAGAAAGTTAAAGAAAAATATAATTCAGGTATCTTACGCTTGAGGGAAGTCAGAAAAAGAAGTTACACTGTCGTAAGCTAGTCAATTTTCTTTACATATCTTTCAGTTTTAATTTATTGAATGAGTATCCATTACTTTTTAGTATAAATGTCACTGCTATTATTAAATGAAAATTCTGAGTTTTATTTAGGCCAATTATGTGGAAAATTCATAATACACTGCAGCCCTTTCTCAAAACAGTAAGAATCACTAGAAAATCTCAGGTACCACTTCATCTCCATGAATAGCCTCTAATCTTTGTTTGCTTCTCATTTTAAGATGTTTAAGAATTTGATCTTTCTTCTGGCCATGCCTCAGGGTGTGAAATTCTGTCCTGAATTTAGCCACATTTCTCATGCTATTGCATTGAGCTACCCAGGTATGGGCTTTCCTGGTGGCTCAGACGGTAAAGAATCTGCCTGCAATGTGGGAGACCTGGGTTGGATCCCTGGGTTGGGAAGATCCCTTGGAGGAGGGCACGGCAACCCACTGCAGTATTCTTGCCTGGAGAATCTCTATGGACAGAGGGGCCTGATGGGATACAGTCCATGGGGTCACAAAGAGTCAGACACAACTGAGCGACTAAGCACAGCCCAGTATTGCTAGGTAAAGCTTACTCATAACTGCCTGCATGTCTTGTCCACCTTTAAATTTTGGGATATGTATCTTCCCATCTCACAGGCCCCTCACCTAACCTCTATAATTTCTATATCTGTATTTAGCTCTCCCTCTGGCCTTATGTTTATTCAAAGTTAAAAACCATTTGATGTAATTAAATGGAAAAAAAATGCAACCCCACTATGTATATGTACCAAACTGTATGCTGAGACAAATCATATAGAGTCTACCATTATAAACTTTTTTAGTGCAGTGAGCAAGAAAGATCATAAGACTCACATAGTAGTCAGTATATTAACAGAGACATGAGTTGAAACTACCTTTCTCTTGTTGGGACAACTCTCAAAGGAAAAACAAAGGAAAAAGCAATGACTCTCAATTTATAGGTATATTTCTCCATTTCTATAAAATGATGAAAGTTTTTCAAGATTTAAAAAAAAATTCTCATCAAGCTTTTCTTTAATCATTTGCATTCTGCATTTAACCTTATCACTCAACAGAAATTGTTCTAAGGTCAGCAAACATTATTGAATATTGTTTATTGTTATTTAAACAATTTATTTTATTGTTATAAAATTTATTGTTATTGAATATGTTACTGAATAACATATGTTTAAGGAAAGGGCTGATTTAAGAACATGATAACACAACACACGAGCCAATGAAAACTCTGAAATATTAAGTATTCACTCTGGAAATGCAGAAGTGGGAATAGTGAAGTTTTTTTAATGGAACACATTGTGGATTGAGGATTGATGAGGAAGACAATATAAGCTATCTTGCTATTTTTCTGTGCTGGAATATGGAGTTACTGCACTTGAGCTAAGCTCATATAATCTGCATGTTGAAATAAAAACTGCAGTCTTAGTTGTGCACAAATTTTCCTCATAGTTAGGCTTGCTAAGGATAGAAATGTTATTCAGAAATTTTTGAACAATAAAATCCAAGTTGCTCAGTTACAAGCCTGAACTCATTCTGTTTCTCCTGTTGTGTTTATCATCAGATTGAATAACAAGAGCTGACCTACTCTCCTGTCACTCAGAATGAATTTTATGCGTTAATGTTGACTTCTTTCTTCATTTCTCCTCATTTGAACTTTCTAAAAGCTTTTGATTCCATCTCCTTAAAATCTCCCACCCCCACCCTCTTCTCTACATCACAGTTAGTACTGAATAATTCATGCTTTTGTATTCTCTTAGATTTTTGCTGTTATCCCCAAGTGCTCTCATGATCTCTTTCTGATCTATCCACGTTGTATTCGCAGTATAGTTCAGTTTGTTTATAAAATCTGAATTTGATCATTTTCTGCATAAACCACTTGAGAGGGCCCCACAGCCTTCAGCTGGAATGCCTCTCCATTTGGCTTTCATTGGTGTATCCAACCTGATCTTTTCTCACGTCACCATGGACACAGAATTTCAGCCAAACTCAAGTAGACAATCTGCCTCCGAAAACGTCAGACCGTCCATGCTAGATCCATTTCAAACTGGACATTTTCTATTTGTCTACCCAGAGATTAGTACTTTCTTATGTTTTGTGAAGTTTCTTTTAATATTTCATCCAAATAAGCTGCCATTCCTTTGTGATTCCAAGAACCCTTTGCTTATGTGTCATTCAGCACTCATCACTTTTTTCAATGACGTTCCCCACTTTATTTGACTCTCATTGAGGGCAAGAGCCACATTTCACTCATTTTTAAGTTTCCAGTACCCAATATATATTTTTTCAATGAATATCATTAAAGAATGAAATATTATTGATATTTTCATAAATAAGTTCCTGATATATTACAATATATCAAATAGGATATAAAGGAATTACAAAGTTACAAAAGAAAGTCAAGATATTAAAATAATGCCAAGAGGAAAGTTGGTTTAATAGGGAGGAATGACAAGATCTAAAAGTGTACAGTGGAGAGGTAAATATTTTCGAAAACACTTAAAAAATCAACTTAAACAACTGACTATTTAAAGCAAGGTTAATAACACTGTAAGATGGGTTTTATAAGGCTATCTGACTAAACAGTATGACAGAAGTAGAAATAAATTGAATGGGTAGATTAATGTCATTATACTGTTGTAAAACAAAGTATGTGACTCACCATCCAGTTCTACAAGGATTAGGTCATTTGCCACTACAGTCACTGGTGGACCCTGCATCCTGAAAGGAACTCAGGATTAAAAACAGGGTGAGGTATTCTGCGCTTTGGAAAAACAGGCCCCTTAGATAGTTAGATGTATATGTCAGGAAGCATTTTACTGAACTCAGATTTTTGCACCTCTTCATATATTGAAAATCATGAAAACATTACCTGAGATATCTGTTCTTTGTTAATTCATGCATCAGATTGGCAAAGATCAAAATATTTAACAAGTAGAATATGAAAGGAAGTTCCTTTTGGTATACAGTAGATCCTTTCAGTTACTTCTTTTATCAAGTAGTGTGTATGTGTTGTCAATTACACATTGAAACATGCCATCTACCTCTAAGGGATTAAATCGTGTGTTGATGCACCTGTTGATTTTCAACACCCCCTGAAAGCAGTTCAGGGTGGACAGCAAGAATGAGGCACTCTGTACTCTGGGAAACACCAGCATAATGGGTCCTCAGATAGATATTTTTAGAAGATTTGATAAGCCCAATTCTTGGATCTCCTCATATCTAGAAAATTACTAAAACCATCAATGTTAATGTCTTCTTGCTACTAGCAGTAAACATCACAAGACTAGCAGAAAACTTCTGTAAAACTATATATGCTTAATTACATGTACTCCCCCTTCACCAAAATCACATATATACTTACTTCTTCCCTATCTCTTTGGAGCAGTGTCTCAGAGCTATCTGAAATGCTATCCCCCAGGTTAGAGTCTTCATTTTGCCCCAAATGAAACTTAAATCACAACTCTCATGTGGTGCATATTTTAAAGACATCAGTATCAATCCCAGTCTTCCAATTTATCCCTTTCCCCTATTCAGTCAGTTCAGTTCAGTTCAGTTGCTCAGTCATGTCTGACTCTTTGTGACCCCATGAATCACAGCACGCCAGGCCTCCCTGTCCATCACCAACTCCCGGGGTTTACTCAAACTCATGCCCATCCAGTCGGTGATGCCATCCAGCCATCTTCTATTGCTGCTGCTGCTGCTGCTAAGTCACTTCAGTCGTGTTCGACTCTCTGCGACCCCATAGATGGCAGCCCACCAGGCTCCCCCGTCCCTGGGATTCTCCAGGCAAGAGTACTGGAGTGGGGTGCCATTGCCTTCTCCGCCATCTCCTATTAGGTCCGGTCAAATTGCCAACATCCACTGGATCATCGAAAAACCAAGAAAGTTTCAGAAAAACATCTATTTCTGCTTTATTGACTACGCCAAAGCCCTCGACTGTGTGGATCACAATAAACTGGAAAATTCTTCAAGAGATGGGAATACCAGACCACCTGACCTGCCTCTTGAGAAACCTATATGCAGGTCAGGAAGCAACAGTTAGAACTGGACATGGAACAACAGACTGGTTCCCAATAGGAAAAGGAGTACGTCAAGGCTGTATATTGTCATCCTGCTTATTTAACTTATATGCTGAGTACATCATGAGAAACACTGGGCTGGAAGAAGCACAAGCTGGAATCAAGACTGCTGGGAGAAATATCAGTAACCTCAGGTATGCAGATGATACCACCCTTATGGCAGAAAGTGAAGATGAACTAAAAAGCATCTTGATGACAATGAAAGAGGAGAGTGAAAAAGTTGGCTAACGCTTAACATTCAGAAAACTAAGATCATGACATCTGGTCTCATCACTTCATGGGAAATAGATGGGGAGACAGTGGAAACAGTGTCAGACTTTAATTTTTTGGGCTCCAAAATCACTGCAGATGATGATTGCAGCCATGAAATTAAAAGATGCTTACTCCTTGGAAGGAAAGTTGTGACCAACCTAGATAGCATATTAAAAAGCAGAGACATTACTTTGCCAACAAAGGTCCATCTAGTCAAGGTTTTTCCAGTGGTCATGTATGGATGTGAGAGTTGGACTGTGAAGAAAGCTGAGCACCAAAGAATTGATGCTATTGAACTATGGTGTTGGAGAAGACTCTTGGGAGTCCCTTGGACTGCAAGGAGATCCAACCAGTCCATTCTGAAGGAGATCAGTCCTGGGTGTTCATTGAAAGGACTGATGCTAAAGCTGAAACTCCAGTACTTTGGCTACCTCATGAGAAGAGTTGACTCATTGGAAAAGATCCTGATGCTGCGAGGGATTGGGGGCAGGAGGAGAAGGGGACGACAGAGGATGAGATGGGTGGATGGCATCACCGACTTGATGGACATGGGTTTGAGTAAACTCCGGGAGTTGGTGATGGACAGGGAGGTCTGGCATGCTGTGATTCATGGGGTCACAAAGAGTCAGACAAGACTGAGAGACTGAACTGAACCATAAATTCATTGTCTACATTTGTAACTCTGTTTCTAAGATGGTGTGTGACTGCATGTACCGCCTAGTCAAAAGTTATACATATCCTGGTTTCTCTGCTATTCCTTTGGAGCAGTCCCCTGGGAGGAGTTAAACTGCCGTCCATCTCCCAATGTGGTCCTCAGTAAGACCCTGAACAAAATGCAAATCACAGCTCTCCACTGCATGTTTTCCCTTGAGTAGACATAATCATAAAGGTATTGTATTTGTGAAGGGGAAAGTCTGAAGCATGAAGTAAAAGTTGAAAAGCCAGAAGTGTCATGCATGATGCAGGTAAAGAAAACAGTGTAGCAAACATGAATTGTCAGATGTGAATGGGTACGATAATGATTCCAAATAGACTTTTATACATCCTGAATGAATGTTGTTTGACACTAGAAGAAAAACATTGCAAATTAATAAAGTGATCCAGGACTCAAAAAGTCAATATAAGAATTAGGCAGAATTATAAAAAAAAAAAAAAAATGGAATAAGCAAGAAAAGGAAGAAAGGAATGTAAGAGAACAAAAACAGACAAGACAAAATAGGAACAAAACCAACATTACTAAATTCTACCAACCATATCATTCATTATATACACATAAATACACTGTAGATGTCAGCAAAATGGTGAAGGACCACTAAAATTTTCTCCTCCATAAAAGCAATGGGAATGCTGACAAAAAGTTGTAATAATCAACTTTTTTAGGGCTCTGGAAATTAACCAGTGACTTGCAGCATTCCAAGGAGATTGTAAACAAGAAAAACAGCTGAATCTTTGTGTGAGCAGTGAAATTTGTGCTGTTTCAACGCATCCTGTGGGCTTCCCAGGTGGTTGCTAGTGGTAAAGAATCACCCTGCCAATGCAGGAGATTTAAGAGACTGAGACTTCCCTGGGTCGGGAAGATCCCCTGGAGGAGGGCATAGCAACCACTCCAGATTCTTGTCTGGAGAAACTCATGGACAGAGGAGCCTGGTGGGCCACAATCCATAGGGTCGCAAAGAGTCACACACAACTGAAGCAACTTAGCACGCACAATGTGTCCTATTTACATCCTTCCTGCTTCCCTCAACTCCACAGTAGTCTTGAAAAGCAGTATCTTGAAATCACAGTGAAAATCCACAAGGAAATGTCTAGAGTCCAATAGTCTCATGGTGACTTTCACCAAACACTGAAATAATTAACATCACTCCTCTATAAACTTCTCCAAAAATTAATTTAAACTAATTTGTATGAGGTCAGTTTATATCGACACCAAAACCTGATAGAAATATCACAAAAAGAGAAATCTACAGGTCAGTTTACCTTACAAATATAGGATACAACAATCCTTAACAAATACTAGAGAATCAAATCTGGCAACATATAAAAAACATTATACACTATAACTGTGTGGTTTATTCATAGAAGAAAGTTAGTTTAAAACATATCAAAATCAATTAATATAATACAACATACCAGTATAATAAAGGAAAAAAATTATATAATTATTTCATGGATTCTAAAAACCATTTAGGGCTTCCCTGGTAGCTCAGACAGTAAAGCGTCTGCCTACAATGCGGGAGACCCAGGTTCAATCCCCGGGTCGGGAGAAAAACCAACACCTTTCACAATAAAAACAATAAATAAATGAGGGATAGAAGGGAACAGCTTCAATCTGATAAGATAGCCATCCCTTCTCCAAGGGGAGATATACCCACAATAAATCAACAGGTAACATCATAATTAATAGTGAAAGACTGAAAGTTTTCCTCCAAGGATCAAAATCAAGACAAATATCCACTCTTGCCACTTCTATTCAGCCTTACACTGGAGGTTCTAGCAAGGATAATTAAGTAAGCAAAGCAACGCACCCACTTTAGAACCACAAAAAAAACAAAAAGTGCCTGTATTTGCAGATGACATGATTTTTCTTATATATAAAACCCTAAACAGACCGTCAAAAATTATTAAAGCTAAAGAAAGTAAATTTAGCGTATGTTGAGATATAAGATGAATATAGAAATATACATTTTATTTCTATATGCTTGAAATAAATAATCAAAATTTAAATTAAGAAGTCAATTTAAAACAGCATTAAAGACAATAAAGTATTTAGGAATAAAAATATAACAAAAGCGGAGCAAATGTAAACAATGAAACCTATAAATTATACCTGAAAAAAATTAAAAGATCCAAATTATTTGTTGATATGAAAATTTAATATTGTTGTGCAGATGTGCTCAGTCATGTCTGACTCTTTGCGACCCCATGGACTGTAGCCCACCAGGTTCCTCTGTCCACAGAACTTTCTAGGCAATAATACTGGAGTGGGTTGCCATTTCCTTCTCCATTAATATTGCTAACCATGCAATATTTATTTATTTTAATCTTTACCAAAATCTTCTTTTTCTTGGAAGATGAGTCATTCATAAAATTCATATGGAAATGTAAGGTAACCTTAACCTAAATAGCCAAAACAATACTGTAAAAAGACAACAAAGTAAGAAAATTGTATATACTAGACTTCAAAACTTAACACAAAACTACAATACACAAGAATATATGTGAAACTAGGATGTGGAGAGACATATAGATCAGTGGAATAGAAATGCAAGCCAAGTTCCAAAATAAACCCTTACATTTAGGGTCAATTGATGCTCAATATATGTGTATGCAGATAATTTAATGGAGGACGAAACATTCTTCCAGACAAATTTGGAAGGACTACAGATGCAAAAAAAATGAAATTTCCTTCCAGGCTCACATCACATATAAAAACCAAGTCAAAGTGAATTAAAAAACAAACAAGCAAACAAACCAAAAAACTAAAACCAAGACCAAAATTTGGAAAACTCTTAATATAAAACTGAGGCATAAATTCTGTAACATTGGGGTAATCAATGTTTTCTAGCTATGGCACTAAAATCAAAAGGAACCAAACAACAACAACAACAAAATGAATGTACCAACATTAAAATATCTGTTACATCAAAGCATATCATCAAGAAAGTGAAAAGAAACTCACAGATTGAGAGAGATATTTGAAAACCATATATCCAATAAGAGTCTAGTATCTAAAATTTATAAATGACACAAACTCAACAATAAAAAGACAAATAGTTCCATTGAAAACTGTACAAAAAACTGAATAAACATTTTTCAAAAGAAGATATACGAATAGCTAGTAATTATACAAAAAGATGATCAACATCATTAGTCATTAGAGAATGAAAATTAAAACTACAATGAGCTGACATTTCATACCCACTTGGATGGCTAAAATTTTAGTAAGATATAAAATACAATTATAAGCAAGGATGTAGAGAAATTAGAATGCTCATACATTGATGACAGAATTATAAAGTGATGTCATTTTGAAAAATATTTAACAACTCTTCAATGTGTTATACATATACTTAATATGAGCTAGTAATACTAGCTGAAGTATGTACCCAAGAGAAATGAAAACAAATTTCAAACAATCTCTAAACAAATATTATTGCTATAGACTGGGGGTCAGAGGAGAAAAGGAGAGTGACTCCTAATGAGTATAAGGTTTCTTTTTAGGGGTGATGCAAGTATTCTGGAGTTAGAGAGTTGTGATGGTTGCACACATTTGCATATATATTAAGAGACAAAGAATTGCACATTTTCATAAGGATGGATATTATATTTTGTGAATATCACAATAAAAACTAATAAACTACATAAATGTACTAAATACACCAACTAAAAGGCAGAAATTTTAGATGAAATTAAAAAAAATAAGACCCAGCTACATGCTGTCTGCACTAATGTACTTTAAATGAAAATACATAAAAAGGCTGAGAGTAAAAGAGGAAAAATGATATACAGGCTAATTATAAGTATATAAAAGCAAAGCTAATGAATATCAGACAAATTATACTTCAATACAAAGTATATTACAAGAGACAAAAGAGAGCACTTCATGATTCATCAAGAGCAGATAAAAAATCCAAAATATGCATAAACCTAATTAAAGAACACAAAAATTCATGCAGCAAAAATTGACATAATTAACAGGAGGAATAGGGTAATACAATTAAAGGTGGTATATTTAACACCTCACTCTCAATAATTGATATAACAAATACACAAAATTACAAAGGAGAGAGAAAACTTTGATTGTGCCATCAATCAAGCTAACCAAACTGACTACAAAACACTGCTTGAGAACTGTATAAAACATATTCTTGTCAAGCTGACAAGGAATGCTCTCCAAGAGAGAATCATATGCTTGATTATATAAGTAACAATACATTTCAAAAGCATATAAACTTATAGATTATGCTAAGTGATAAAAATGGAAAAAAATACAAATGAACGAAAATAAGATATAGAGAAAAAAATATTTGGAGTTGAATAACACATCTCTAAATAAACCAGAATCCAAAAGAAGTCAAAAGATTTAACATAGTAAATATATGGGACTATATTATGGTAAAAAACTCTTATACAATCAATAAAACTATCAACAAAATGCAAAATACACCTACTGAATGGGACAAAATATTTGCAAACTATTCAATATATACCTAATAAGGGTTTGATATCCAAAATACATAAAGAATTCATTCTATTTAACATCAAAAAAACCCACTTATTAAAAAGTGGGCAGAGGCTCTGAATAGACATTTTTTCAAAGAAGACATAGAGATGCTCAACAGGCAAACAGAAAGATGTTCAATATCGCTAAACATCAGGTAAACAGAAGTCAAAACCACAATGAGATACCACCTCACACCTGTTAGAATAATTCTGATCAAAAGCACAAGTATTTGCAAGAATTAGAAAGTGGAAACTTCATGCCCTTTTGGTAGGAATGGAAATTGGGGCAGCCACTATGAAAAACAATATAGAGGTTCCTCAAAAATTTAAAACTAGAACTATCATGTGATCCAGCTTTTCCAAACCTGGGTATTTATCTGAAGAAAGTGAAAACACTAATTTAAAAAGATGTATGCAACCCTATGTTCACAATATTATTTATAACAGATAGGTTATGGAAACAACCCAAATGCCGATCTATTGATGAATGGATAAAGGAGATGTGGTCTATATACATATGCACAGTGGAATATTAGTCATAAAAAAAGAATGAAATCTTGTCATGGGAAGCAACAGGGATGGACTTGAAGTCCATTTTTATGCTAAGTGAAATAAACGAGACTGAAAGAAACAAATACTGCATGATTTCACTATATGTGGAATATAAAATATAAATCAAATAAACAAAAATAACAAAACAGAAGCAGATTTGTAGATACAGAGAACAAACATGTGGCTGCCAGAGGGGAAATGATGGATGAAGGAAAGAAGACAAGAAGAGGGAGGGGGATTAAGAAGCATAAACTTCTACCTGAGAAATGAATGAGTCACAGGTATAAAATCTAACACTGTGGGGAATAGGGTCACTAACTATGTAATATATTTGCGTGGTGACATATAACTAGAGTCATCATGATGAATATTTTGAAATGTATAGGACTACTGAACCACTATGTGCATACTAGGAACTAACATAGTGTTGAAAGTTAATTATATTTCAGAGAAAATAAAGAAAAAAGCAAAATCTTAATGCTGTACTTATTTCTTGTTGTTCAGTCATGGCCAGTTCTTTGCAGTCTCAAGAATGGCAGCATGCCAGGCTTCTCCATCCTACAGTATCTTCTAGGGTTTGCTCAAACTCATGTCCATTGAGTCTGTGATGCCATCCAATCATCTCATCCTCTGTTGCCCCCTTCTCCTCCTGCTCTGATTCTTTGCCAGCCTCAGGGTCTATTCCAGTGAGTCGACTCTTCACATCATGTGGGCAAAGTATTGGAGCTTCAGCTTCAGCACCAGTCTTTCCAGTGAATATTCAGGGTTGATTTCCTTTAGGATGGACTGCTTTGATCTCCTTGCTGTCCAAGGGACTCTTAAGAGTCTTCTACAACACCACAGTTTTGAAAGCATTAATTCTTTGGTGTTAAGCCTTCTTTATGGTCCAGCTCTCACATCTGTACATGACCACTGGAAAAACCATAGCTTTGACTAGACGGACCTTTGTTGGCAAAGTGACAGCTCTGCTTTTTATTAGACTGTCTAGGTTTGCCATAGCTTTTCTTCCAAGGGGCAAGTGTCTTTTAATTTTGTGGCTACCGTCACTGTCTGCAATGATTTTGGAACCCAAGAAAATAGTCTTTACTGTTTCCATTTTTTTCCCTATATATTTACTTGCCATGAAGTAATGAGACTGAATGCCGTGATCTTACTATTTTGAATGTTGAGTTTTAAGGCAGATTTTTCATTCTCCTCTTTCACTTTCATCAAGAAAGTCTTTAGTTCCTCTTCACTTTTGGCCATTAGGGTGGTGTCCTGTGCTGTACATATATAGTGTGGTATACCAATTATATCTCAATAAAACTAGAAGAAAAACAGGAGAACTAACAAAGTGTTGATGAAAATATAAGGAAAACACAATATATTGAAAAGTAGGGGATACAGCTAAAGCCAACTTTTGAGAGAAATGTATGGTTTAACATATAGGAACACAAGTGATTTCTGTGTATTCATTTTGTACCCTGCGACTTTACTAAATTCACTGATCAGCTCTAGCAATTTTCTGATAGTATCTTAGGGTGTTCTATGCACAGCATCATATGTTTTGCAAATAGTGAGAGTTTTACATCTTCCTTTTCAATCTGGATTCCTTTTATTTATTTATTCTTCTCTGATTGGCATAGCTAGGTCTTCCAAAACTATGTTGAATAACAGTGGTGAGAGTGGACACCCTTGTCTTGTTCCTGATCTTAGAGGGAATGAGAAATATATGGTTTAAATGTATATACAACTGACCCTTGAACAACGTGGAGATCAGGGGTGCTGACTCTCCACACAGTTGAAAATTCACAGATAACTTTACAGTTGGCCTTCCATATCCATGATCCTACATCTACAGATTCAGCCGTGTGTTATGTATTTATATAGTATTTATTGAAAAAAAAAAATCCATGCATAAATGGACCTATAGAATTCAAACCCATGTTGTTCAAGGGTCAATTGCATTTAGAAAGTGCCCAAAAACAGTGATTTAAATTTCTACATTAAGAAGAGAGAGAGAGAGAAAAAAAAAAAGAAAATTAAACTTTAGGAATGTAGACTAAAAAAGCAAAAAAAAAAAAAAAAAATACAGTCAAGAGAAGACATTTTAAAAAAAAAGACAAATGACTATTTTAAAAGCCAAAATTTAGCTATTACAACAATTTTTTAAATCTATAAAATCTTAGCAAGACAAAAACAAACAAAAAAATTAAATAAAGAAAAAAGAATTTACCAATAGCAGGAATATATAAAGAATCCCATGACAGATAACACAAGCATTAAAATGTCAATAAGGAAAAAAAATAAGCTTTTGCCAAAAATGTTAGCTCATTTAAAATGGACAAATTTCTTAAAAGCACAATTCATCAAAACTGAATAAAAGTAGAAAAAAGGTAAATAGTTTATTATATTTTAAAGCAATTGGTTTTATAATCTACATCCTTGCCATAAAGAAAACTCTATGCCAATATTACACAGACTAATATTTTGATAAGCTAAACCACGTCATTCTTTACTGAGGGAGCCCATACTGCACATTTTGCTGTTGGATGTTGACTAGAATTTGTAGCCTGTCCCCAGTGTGTGCAGTAGCATTTCCCCCAGTCTCTAGACATTTCCAAATGTCACCTGAGAAGCAAAATTCCCACCAGCTGAGAACATCTGCTCGAGCCACAGTTTCACCGGCGAATGTTTTTAAACATTTAGGCAAGAGAAAATGCCAAAATGGCATAGCCCCTTCCAGAAAATAGAGACTGCTACCAAATATATTCCATGAAAACTATTATTCTGATATCAAACAAGGAAGCTATGAGTCCAACACCCCTTATAAAAATACATGTACTATTCCTCATTACGTATTAATTAGCAAATCCAATACAAACTTACATGAAATGAAGAGCATGCCATGATAAAGTGAAGTCTATCATGTTATTAAAAAGTTTTACACTCAAAACCAAACAATGAAATTAACCACTTTAACCTAATTAAGGAGAATAATTATATGGTTATCTTATTAGTGCATAAAAGGCATTTAATAGAAGTCAGTGTGCATTCATGACACACTCAACGTATTAGAAATACAAGGAAACTCTCAACCTCATGATCTGCACTTACAGAGGTAAAACTAACCATCAGACTTGGTTATGAAAGACAAATACCCAAAAGCCTTTCCTGCTAGGATTAAGAAGAAAGTAACTACATGCATTTGTACTACTTATATTCAGAATTGTACTGAAAGCTTTAGACATTACAATAAAACAAAAGAAAAATATAAGAAAAATTATACAGATTAAAAAGAAGTAAACCTCCCTGTACCCACAGATAATATGCTCATCACTCTGTAAAATACTAAGGAATTTTTGTATATAGACACACACAAACACACAGAGTAACTACACTTTGGTAACTTTAACAAAGTCAGAGGATTCAAGGACAATATTTTAAAACTGAATGCATTTTTATACACTAGCAATAAGCAAAATTAAGGCATTTATAAAACCACTCAACATGAAAAGGCTAAGTATTTAGGGATAAGTTTTTAAAAAGATATATGAGATCTCTTTCCTGAAAACTACAAATTACTGCTAATTTTTAAAATCAAAATAAAAAGTTCTAGCATATCCATAGATTGAAAGTTGTCTATTAACTGTCGTTTTTTTCCTAAAATTGTTCTATAGGGTATATGAAATTCTAATCAATATACCATAGGCTTTTTTTTTTTTTTTTTAGAAATTGACAAGCAGTTTCTTAAAAAGAAAAATGGAGATGGCCCACGACTTATGATAGTCAAAGTAGTTTTGGAAAAGAGAAATATAATCTAATTGGGAGATTCTGAGAAAGTTAACTTAAAGGTTGATAAGGAGTCCAAGCCTAAGGTCCCTTTAAGGAGGAGGTGAACATTCTTTTTTTTTTTTTTCACATTCTTTTGTCTTAGATACACAGGCCTTGTAGGCAACAGTATCTCATGTTCAAAGACATGGTTTTTTTTTTTGAGCTCATAATGTATATTATGAGAGAAGATCTGGGTAAAAGTTCCACAGTCTTGAGCTCTTGATTAACCCATTCCTTCTGACTAATCTTCTGCTGATGTTATCCCAGGATGTATGTTACAGGCAAGGGTCTAGGCAAAAACTTTCACGGGTTTTTTGGTTTGTTTGTTTTGTTTTGTTTTTTCTATTATCAACAGCTGGCAGAAAGGTATGTAATTCCCTGCTTGAAACTAGCAAGGCAGTTAATATTTCTACCCCCTTCTGATGTCTAAGTAAGAAGCTTTTTTCTGTCACTAACACTTTAATAAAATCTCTACTACAGGAAGTTCTGAGTGACTGAGACTGCTTTGGGTCCCGGAGATAAATATTCTCATTCTCATTTGAAGACCACGAATCAAGCGGAACACCGTAAGCTTTGATCTATCATCTTGGGGACTCATCTGGGATCCCAAGACAATGTGTAAGCTATCAATTTCCACTATTTGATTTCAGGCCTCAAAACAAAAATACATTGGTGTAAATACAGATATACAGATTAAAGAGACAGCATAGAGAGTCAAAGAATAGACCCTACATATATATTAATGAGAATCTGAATTTCAACAAAGGTTATAACATCATAATTTAATGAAAAGTATAATTTAACATGGATATTTCTTCAAAAATTCAAGGAAAAGAAGCTGATGGATGTCCAAAATTCTAATAGCAAGATTTCAGCTAAGAGAAAAACCCATCTCACACACATTCTAACTTTAGTACAAGAGGAAGGATGACATAGTCTGAGGAAAAGAGAATCCTGAGGGTAGTATCACAAAAAATAATAATAATAATTCTGACACCTCAAGACCTAATTAAGGAATTTCTAGTATTTGCCTGAAAAAATTTCAAGTTTGCTATGGACCAGTAACTCCTTTGCATCTCCAACTTTGTTCTTTATAAATATGTATTAGTTTTCTTATGCCTTTCCCATCCCTGTGTGTGTGGTGGGCAAATGACATCTTTAGATTTTTATAGGATGGCAAATCAAGAGACATTGTACCGGAGGATACATACTTACAGATCCAAAGAACCTCATCTATAGCTGGACTTGAACTGGATGATGAAATTCTGGATGTTGAGCTAACACTATAATAGGATGATCCTTGTTGGGACCTTGGGTGGAAATGAGTGTACTTTGTAGGAGAAACACACATCACTGGGGCATCAGAGAGCAAACTGTAGCAGGCAGTTAATGGAATGACCCATAGTAATTACAATCTCCTGCTGTTTACACACTTATATAATTCTCATCCTGAAGTATAAGTGGGACATAGTAAGCCTTTCCAAGTAGATAAAAGTGATCAGATGTCATTTTGAAAAATATTTATGAAAAAGACTGGTTTTTGTCATACATGTCCATTCTTGCCATGTATAACTCTTCGTTGCTTTCTCTCTTTCTTGCAGCCCTAAGAATAGCATGCGATCATGTATCAGAATCCATACAGAAAAGCTTACGCGGCAAAAAGCTGACATTTCTGGCCAGTAGACAGCATGGACCTGAAGTCTGCTAGCAGACATGTGAATGAACTTGGATGTGGATTTTCTACAAACTTTTCCCTTCAGATAACTGCAACCTCAGCAGACAACCTGATCATAGCCTTATGGAAGATTTTGAGTCAGAGGCACCCAGAGAAGCTAAGCCTGAATTCCTGACTTGCAGAAACTGTAATAATTCTCTGTCATTTTTAAGCCACTGAGTCCTTGGGAAATAATTAATCCACTAGTAAAGCATAAGGGTGTATATCAAAATAGTGTGCTGAATAAAATGATCCAAACACAAAAAAAGCACATTTTTTTTCACTTGTATAAAAGTATAGACATGACTGAAGTGACTTAGCACACATAGACTAGATAAAACTAAGTTATTTTAGACAGATGAGTGGTTGTCAGGATGAGGTGTGCAAATGACTGAGTATAATATTTTCATTATCTTGACAAGAACGGTTCAGAGAGTTTTCAAAGGACTTCAAAGTATGAATTTATTATATGCCCATTAATTTCATGTAAAGTGTACTTTTTATATTAAAAATTATAAGAATGTATTAAGCATCAAGAATTTACTGCAATGGTTACTACACAAATCATAATTATTGACATAGCATCCCCGCCATTGCTCTTACAATCCCAAATGAAATACAAGAATGTAGTGAGCTTACCTCAAAATGTCCTTAACCTATGTTGTGTGTGTGCTCAGTCACTATTCTTAGCAACCCCATAGACAATAACCTGCCAGGGTTCTTGTCCATGGGATTTTTCAGGCAAGAATATTATATTGTGTTGCCATTTACTCCTCCAGGGAATCTTCCTGACCCAGGGATCGGATCTACATCTCCTGAATTGCAGACAGATTCTTCACCACGGAGTCATCAGTGAAGCCCACCTTCAACTCATTAAATGGTTATTTTGGCAAATGAATAAGGTAAAATTACCTATTATTTCAGGTGCAATGTTAATAAAGCTTTGAAAATGATTCATTTCACGTGTACTCAGTTATTTCTCTCAATTATATTAGTCTTGGCAAAAAAAAAAAAAAGAACACTTAGAAATTTGGTGAGAAAAATAATCTCAAATTGTCTTGAAGGACTTAAAGCTTGAAAATAAAATGTCTATTTTCAAAAGTAAAAGTTTACAATTTCTCTATAGCTTACTAGATAAAGAAATGTACAGATTCTTTTTCCATTCTGTATTCTCCTTGTGGAATCTATTTAGAGAATCTTCCTTTAAAATGTTGCTCCTAAGCTCTTGTAAAGCTATGGTCCTACAACTAATTAATTAGTATCTGGAGTCCTATTTAGCATGATAGAACTTACTGTTACACATTTTTCCTACAAACAATAAGAAATTATATTTGTCTGACACTTACTATACACTCCAAATGTCCATGTCCTATTAATGTTGGTGGCTCAGTTGGTAAAGGATCCGCCTGCAATGCGGGAGACCTGGGTTCAATCCCTGGGTTGGGAAGATCCCCTGGAGAGGAGAAAGGCTACCCACTCCAGTATTCTGGCCTGGAGAATTCCATGACTGTATAGTCCATGGGATCACAAAGAGTCAGACACAACTGAGTGACTTTCACCTCACATAAAAAAAAAATTTGCTGATATAAAAATCTTAGGGGAAGATAGTCCTGAATTCTCCCTATGTGCCCAATGTAACAAGTGTTCTTGAAGGAAAGAAGCAGGAGAGTCAGATAAATATATGATGACAGAAGCAGAAGTCAGTGAGAGATAGAGACACGTGGAGAGAAATAGTTGAAGATGTTATACTGCTTGGCTTAAATATCTCAGAATGGGCTACAAGCCAAGGGAAGCAGGCAGCTTCTCAAAGCTTAAAAAGAAACAGATTTTCCCCTGAAGCCTCCAAAAGGAATGCAGCCATATTGCTACCTTGATTTTAAGACTTGTGATTTTCAGAACTGTGAAATAATAAATATGTGTTATTTAACCACTAAAGTTTTGATAATTTGTTACAGCAGTGGTAGGAAAATTATACCATTGCATGTGTCACATATCCTGTTAAAAGATTAACATATATCTTCTTATAGTATTTTTTTTAATTTTTAAAATTTATTTATTTTAATTGGAGGACAATCACTTCACAACACTGTGGCGGCCCCTACCACTCATCAACATGGAGCAACCACAGGCGCACATGCGCACCACCCGCATCCCGAAACCCCGCCCACCTCCTTCCCCACCCCATCCCTCTGGATTGTCCCAGATCGGTGGCCTACTGCACGCATTGAAGTTGCACTGGTCAGCTATTTTACATATGGTGATATACATATTTCAATGCTGGTCTCTTGTATCATCCCACCCTCACCTTCTCCCACATGATTCAACAGTCTGTTCTTTACATCTGTGTCTCCTTGCTGCCCTGTACATAGTATCGCTGTTACCACCATTCCAAATACCATATATATGTGTTAATATACTGTATTGGTGTTTCTCTTTCTGACTTACTTCACTCTGTATTAGAGGCTCCAGTTTCATCCACCTCATCAGAACTGAACTCAAATGTGCTCGTTTTTATAGCTGAGTAATATTCCATGGTGTATATGTACCACAACTTCCTTATCCATTCATCTGCTGATGGACATCTAGGTTCCTTCCATGTTCTAGCTATTGTAAACAGTGCTGCAATGAACATTGGGGTGCTTGTGTCTATTTCAATTCTGGTTTCCTTGGTGTGTATGTCCAGCAGTGAGATTGCTGGGTCATATGGCAGTTCTATTTCCAGTTTTTTAAAGGAATCTCCACACTGTTCTCCATAGTGGCTATGCAAGTTTTCACTCCCACCAACAGTGGAAGAGGGTTCCCTCTTCTCCACACCCTCTCCAGCATTTATTATTTGCAGACTTTTTGATGGCAGCCATTCTGACCTGTGTGAGATGATACCTCATTGTGGTTTTGATTTGCATTTCTCTAATAATGAGTGATATTGAGCATCTTTTTATGTGTTTATTAGCCATCTGTATGTCTTCTTTGGAGAAATGTCTGTTTAATTCTTTGGCCCACTTTTTGATTGGGTTATTCGTTTTTCTGGCATTGAGCTTTAAGAGCTGCTTGTATATTTTGCTTCATTTGCTATTATTTTCTCCCATTCTGAAGGCTGTCTTTTCACCTTGCTTATAGTTTCTTTTGTTGTGCAAAAGCTTTTAAGTTTAATTGGGTCCTATTTGTTTATTTTTTTATCTTATTTCCATTACTCTGGGAGGTGGGTCATAGAAGATCTTGCTGTGATTTATGTCAGACAGTGTTCTGCCTATGTTTTCCTCTAAGAGATTTATAGTTTCTGATCTTACGTTTAGATCTTTAATACATTGTCAGTTTATTTATGTGTATGGTGTTATTGTTCTAGTTCCATTCTTTTACATGTGTTGACCAGTTTTCCAAGCACCACTTGTTAAAGAGATTGCCTTATCTCCACTGTATATTTTTGCCTCCTTTGTCAAAGATGAGGTGTACATAGATGCATGGATTTAACTCTAGGCTTTCTATTTTGTTCCATTGATCTATATTTTCTTATAGTATCTTGAGTTAAATATTATTACCTCCATGTTTTTTAATAAATAAACTGAATAATGCTGCTGTTAGTTAATCTGCCCAAAACT
Source organism: Cervus canadensis (assembly GCF_019320065.1). Classification (NCBI taxonomy): domain Eukaryota; kingdom Metazoa; phylum Chordata; class Mammalia; order Artiodactyla; family Cervidae; genus Cervus; species Cervus canadensis. The sequence continues at coordinate 50,518,787 of NC_057401.1, read as the reverse complement.
ACAAAGCTATTAAGTAAGATAATTTAAACATCTTGACTTCAGAACTTGGACTCTTACACTATAATAGCCCCAAAATTACTTTACACACACACACACACACTTAATGAAAAAGTCTAAATGTCCTAAACTATATATACATTTTCACATCTTCTGCAATAGTCATACACTAAATATCAAATTTAAGTTTAAACCTTAGTTATACGGCTCCTCTTAAATAAATGTAAACAGTCAAAGGCTGATGAATTGCTGCACAATATTTCTATTATACTTTTCTTCTGATATGCTGTATACTTTATATAGATCACATATATATACATGATTGGAGGGTACATTAAAGTGATCTCTTGTGTATATGTTATATGTCAGCAGTTATATATTGAATACTTACTAAGCCCCAACTAATGGACTATGAAGGACCAGGCAATATAAAAAAGTGCAAACTCAAGGACAAATAAAATGGCATCCATGCTTAAGTTCCAGAGTCTACAAGACAAGATCAGATCGGATCTGAAAAGGTTGGTAGGGCTCAGATTCTTCAAGGATGTCAAGGAGTTTAAAGACTTTTATTGAAAAGAGAAGAAAACCTAAGCAAATATGTTGACCTTGAAAGTTAGGTATATATACATATGTGTACGTGCTTGTGTGTGTGGTTGCATGCTCAGTCATCTCTGACACGTTGTGACTCTATGGACTATCTAGCATGCCATGGGTGGTAATTAAATCCAGCAAACAGGTAAGAAAGCCAAAAATACTTCTAAACATGTGAAAATAAATCAATATTTAAGGAAAAAGCAGGCAAACACTCACCCTCCTCTGCACACACATATATATTAAAAGATAATAGAAAGAAATTCCTAGAGCATTTTGTGAAACGCTTACTTTACTTAACAAGATCCAGAGTATAAACCGTTGGGAGATACTGCTGGTATTCAAGGACCCCTTCAGAACAACAAGAATTTAGGATGCGAGGGAGGTGATGAGAAGCTAAGCAGGCAAATGCATATATTTCAGAACCCAACATCCAGGGCTCAAAATCGTCGGAATCTCTGGGCACCAGAAAGGTAGTCAGAGCCAAGGTGGCAGATGCTGGAAGGCAGGGCAGGAACAGCAGTAGATGGGGGAAGTCAGTAGCCAGAGGGCCAAGGATTCGGACTGCAACAACTGGGCTGTGAAGATGAAGTTGACTGGAGTGGATTCTGTACCAGCTCCCTGACAAAATTCCAGGGAGCGAGTTGAGTTGAAGCAGTTCAGGGACAGGAGAAGATGAGATAGACGCACGTGCTCTGTAGAAGAAAGGTTCACTAAGTGGGGCCCCCAGGACCACTACCCAGTGAGACTAAGTAAGTATTCACAACAACAAATACATGCAAAGGCATCTGGACGAGCACAAATGAAAAATGAAGCTGAGAAGCAGCTGAATTTTAATGATCAAAACCTGCAGATGTACAATCAGACAAGATAAAGATTATACTGAACACAAAATGATTATAGGAATAAAGGAGTTAATTACAAAGATGCTTGAATAACAAGAAACCACTAGGAATGAACAGATATTTAAAAACATACTATCTGTAAATAAAAAAATAGTGAAGGAATCAGTCTTAGTGGATTAATTAACAGTGGGGTGGCTCAGTTGGTTAAAAACTCTGTAATGCAAGAGACACAGATTTGATTCCTGGGTTGGAAAGATTCCCTGGAGGAGGGCACAGCAACCCACTCCAGTATTCTTGCCTGGAGAATCGCATGGACAGAGGAGCCTAGCAGGCTACAGTCCATGTGGTCACAAAGAGTCGGACACAACTGAAGTCACTTAGCATGCATGCAGGGATGGACAAGGGAGGAGGTAAGGGGAAATGCATACATGGCACAATGATAATACTATGCTCAAATTAAAATGGAAGAAAATGGAGTAATGAGCAGTGTCATATATTGTCCATGAGATATTTTAGAAAATGAGAAGATTTAGAACAAGTAGGATATATTTACATTAAGTAAGCACATAGACGTTACTCTTACATAGTAATGACAAGCTGTTATTCTTCTTCAGGATTAAGTGACGCCAAATTAAAATATGACTATATAAGTGGGTGCTTACAGGCTATGATATCCTTGCAGTACTGAACAATGGAAATATTCTGTAGTTTCCTTTTTCTCACTGAAAAAGTATAAGCAATAACAACAATCAAGATAATCATAAAGATAAAGTGTCATGAGATGCCAGTAAAGTATGTATCATAATGCCTAGTAACAAAAAACAATTCCCTCCAAAGTAGATGGTATTAATAAAATAGTATATAACATATCATAGTCATCCCTTGGTATCCACAGGGGATTGGTTCTAGGACTCACCTCACATATCAAAATCCACAGAAAACACATCCCAGAGTCAGGCCCTCCCATCTGTGGCTTCACAGACCTAAATTCAACCAACCATGGGTGTTAAACACAGTACAGCATCCACAGTTGCTTGAATCTTCTCCTGAGGATGTGGAGGGCCTGACTGTGTATTTGTTGAAAAGAATCCATGTGGCAATAGACCTGAGCAGCTCAAATATGCATTGTTCAAGGGTCAACTGTACTTAAATATTCACATGTTTCTATCCAAGTGTTGAAAAAAATGCAAATATTAAATCATAAACAGGTTTATTTGGAAATCTTTGCTTTTATTCTATGTAATGCAAATTAGAAGTGTGAAAAAGAATAAAAGAAACCTCATTTAAAATGGAGTTGTGTGCTGTTCACCTGTACCATTTTTCTAGATTCCACATATATGTGTTAATATGCAATATTTGTTTTTCACTTTCTGAGTTTCTTCACTCCATACTGTAGGTTCATTCACATCTCTAACAATGGGCCAATTTCATTCTTTTTCATGGCTGAGTAATATTTCATTGTATAGACACACCGCATCTTTTTGTCCATTCATCTGTCAGTGGACACCAGGTGGAAAGAGGAGAGCGGCACAAACTGGGAGACTAGGGTTGATGTATTTACACTACCATGTGTAATATAGATAGCCAGTAGGAACCTGCTATAAAACACAGGAAGCTCGGCCCAGTGTTCTGTGATGACCTAGACTAGTGGGATTGGGGTGGGGAAGGGAAGTCCAAGAGGGAGGGGATAGTTAGGGGAAACTAACACAACATCATAAAGCAATCATATGCCAATTTAAAAAATAAAATGGAATCATGTGTGTTCTAGGGGGAACTCTCTCCAACACATCACACTACAACTTGCAGATCCCATCAGGAAAAAACAAGCAGCTGCCCACTTGCCTGCAGCCAATGAAGAACCACAACAGTCCTCCCCAAGATCTCTCTTTCCTGTATAAACATAGCCCCTCTCTTCTGTTCATAGACCAGCCTATGTTTCAACAGAGTCTGCTTGTCCCAAATTGCAGTTCTCTGCTATTTCCAAGTGAACTAATTTTGCTGGTAAAATAACTGGCCATTTGGTTTTAAGTGGACATAGAGGTTCACTTAAAACCAATGATTTTAATGGTTTAAAATTTAAATTAAAATTTAAAATCAGGAACCAATGATTCCCTGAATCAAGTTTCCCACTTGAACACTTGGTGCTGTCAGTATATTTGTGGTCTTTTTTCCTTTCTGCTTGGTCAGTGTCTCATTAGGTTTGAGCTCCCTCCTTTTGTTTGAGCTCTGATTTTACTCACGATCTGTTTAAAGGTTTCATCTTTTCTGATGAGTACTCATTTGTTCTTTTTGAACCTCTAGTTTTGACTCATGGGATCGCAATCTGCTAATTTCACTCAGGAGAATTCTCCTACTGGAAACCTGGCCAGTTTTATTTTTAAAACCTTAGGTCCTTCCTCTTGCACATTTTTAAATTAATTGGACCAACCTACCCCGAAATAACGTAAAGCTCTAATGGCCATTATGGGGAAAGTGTGAGCTCCCCAAACTTTTCATAAAACCAAATTAGAAGACCGCAGCTCTAAAATAAAATCAGCTGAAAGGGAAGCCTATTTCAATCGGTATCTTGAGGCTTTCTAAGCCTATACAGGGCTCTAGAATGGCCTCTTTAAGAAATCCAGTTCTAAATTAACTGACATCAACAGACAATTGAAAGAAAATAAAGCAAAACAAAAAGTCTAAGGCCTCTTTTTCTCCTCCCCCATTCTCAAATTTCCATCCTCACATCCTTCATACTCTGCCTCTCTCCAAACTTCTCTCTGCTCTCAATTTCTCTGAACCCATTAGAGCCTGACCCTTTAAAATACCCTGTGAGGATTGTAATACTAAAATCTCAGGTCTTCTGAACCAAGCCAAAGTAGAAGCCATACTCTGAGGTGTTTGTTTGAATAACTGAGGTTCCCCATAGATATGCCAAGAAACTTAATATTTAAACTCACCAATCAGGTTGCCAAGAATAGTACCAGTAGTGCATATGCACCCTGGTGAAGGACAAGCCCAATACTACTAAAAACTGCTAATAGGAATAGTCATTAGGAAATGACAACCCACTCCAGTATTCTTGCCTGGAAATTTTCATGGAGAAAGGAGCCTGGCAGACTACAGTCCATGGGGTTGCAGAGAGTCGGACAAAACTGATCGTCATACATATATACTGAAATCTCTCTGAACCTGCAAAGGAAAGACCAGCATCAATCCTTGTCAAATGATTGGGCTCAGCAGTCACAGCCTCACTTCACCTGGAAATCCCTGGGACTTTCCCAAAACCTGTTGACAGAAGTAAGATTCAGGCTTATCCCTAGAGGTCCAGTGAGCCCATAAATGACTAATATACCCAACTCCAAATTATTTTTAAGGTAAATTCTGGCTTTGCTTCAGGTCCTGAATCCACTCATGTAGCCTTCAACTCACTGTTCATTAAATGGCTGAAACTAAATCTTTCCCATCTAGTTAAAAGGACCAGAATAAAATGGGAAACAATATCCCCTCCAGCTTGACTTAATAAAGCAAATTGGCTCACCCACACCCTGGAGGATTCAACTCAAAGGAAGACTATTAAAATCCTTAATTTTAAACTGCAGTAAGTAGAGGTTTCCAAACAAAATCAAACCCCTCTTGGTGTTTGTTATTATTGCAGAAAGTCATTGGGAAAAAGACTGTTATAAACTTAACTTTGTCTCAGGTACTTTCCGATCTCTAGTCAGCCTTTCCAAATGCCCTCTTAATTCCCTATTATAGAACTCTGGGGCTTCCCAGATAGCTCAGTTGCTGAAGAATCTGCCTGTAATGCAGGAGAAACAGTTCAATTCCTAGGCTGGGAAGATCCTCTGGAGAAGGGATAGGCTACCCATTCCAGTATTCTTAGGTTTCCCTGGTAGCTCAGCTGGTAAAAAGTCCACCTGCAATGTGGGAGACCTGGGTTCCATCCCTAGGTTGGGAAGATACCCTGGAGAAGGGAACAGCTACTCACTCCAATATTATGGCCTAGAGAATTCCACAGACTATATAGTCCATGGGGTCACAGAATCAGACATGACTGAATGACTTTCACATAAAACTCTGAGGAACTTTAGGTATTTTTCCCAATCCTTCCTCTTAACTAGCTAGGAGGAACAACTCTCCAGGTGGGAATGAAACTCTCTTTGTCCTTTATGACACCAAAGCTGCACTCTTGGTGCTCAGCCCTACTGCTATTCAATGGCCCCTGACTTGGGGTACTAACATGATATATAACCTTTAACAGGTTTATGCACGTGTGTGTGCTCAGTCACGTCCGACTCTTTGTGACCCCAAGGACTGTAGCTCTCCAGGTCCACCGGATTATCCAGGCAAGAATACCAGAGTGGGTTTGCCATTTCCTCCCCTGGGGGATCTTTACTACCCAAGGATTGATCACACATCTCCTGCATCTTCTTTACCACTGAACCACCTGGGAAACCCCTTTTTTTTTTTTTAAACAGTTTCCTATATTTATCCTATTCCCTTTGCTTTAGACACTCTGAGAAATATTCATCCTTTTCTCCTTAGTTTCTCTGCCCTGTTCGTTTATTGGGCCAAGATTTCTTAGGCAGAAATCAAAGCCAGAATTGCTTTCTCATAAAAGCAGAGAGAATTCTGGAAATTGATAGTTGAAAGCAAGATATTCAACAAGATGAATCGAATAATCCCTAAACATATTTTATTTGTTCTGTCTCTGACAGTAAAGCTAATTTTAAGGACGAATGCTAAATTGCTTCAGTAGTGTTCAATTCTTTCTGACCCTATGGACTGTAGCCCAACAGGCTCCTCTGTCTATGGGGATTCGCCAGGTAAGAATACTGGAGGGGGTTACCATGCCCTTCTCCAGGGAATCTTCCTGATCCTGGAAAGCCCAATTTTATGTCTCCTGCATAATTCTATGTCTCTTCTATACTGGAAGATACTCACTTTATTGGTAAAATAAATGGTTCTTTTGCTAAGATCAATAAAAATGATATAGGTTCAAAGGCTAAAGGATGTGAATTTTGGGTAAGTTAGCCAATATAAATAGAATTGAAATGCACTGCTATATTGGTACAGATTATATCTAAATAAGCTAAGACAACCAATAGCAGAAAGAGTCACATGGGTTGGCTTGGACCTCACAGAGCTTATCCAACAGGTACTGTCCCTAAATTAGGGACTAAATTGTTGGCATTATTGCAGGTTAATTTGAATGAAATAGTATTGACATGAGTTATATTCCTTTTTGATTAAAGAATAAATACAGAGATGGGTAATCACCAAATATCATATAGCTCTAAGTTGTCTTGAAGACTGATCTTTAATTTCTCCTAAATTTCAAAAGTAAAGTAGGTTTATATTTGATGTTATTCAAAATCCTTGGGTCCTCATGAAAATTAGGAAAAGTAATAAAATGAATAAAATTTTATCCAGACTAAGGAAAAAGAGGGCAAAAATGATCAATATTAGGAATGACAGTTTATTTAAATTCTACAAATAGTAAAAAGATAATACGAACAACACCCAAAAAAGATGTTCTTTTCACTACAGGGGACGGAAATGCAAAAGTAGGAAATCAGGAAACACCTGGAGTAACAGGAAAATTTGCCTTTGAGTATAGAATGAAGAAGGGCAGAGGCTAATAGAGTTTTGCCAAGAGAACGCAGTGGTCATAGCAAACACCCTCTTCCAACAACACAAGAGAAGACTACACATGGACATCACCAGATGGCCAACATTGAAATCAGATTGATTATTTTCTTTGCAGCTGAAGATGGAGAAGCTCTATACAGTCAGCAAAAACAAGACTAGGAGCTGACTGTGGCTCAGATCATGAACTCCTTATCACCAAATTCAAACTTGAATTGAAGAAACTGGGGAAAACCACTAGACCATTCAAGTATGACCTAAAATAAATCCCTTATGATTATACAGTGGAAGTGAGAAATAGATTTGAGGGACTAGAGCTGATAGAGTGCCAAATGAACTATGGATAGAGGTTTGTGACATTGTACGGGAGACAGGGATCAAGATCATCCCCAAGAAAAAGAAATGCAAAAAAAGCAAGATGGTTGTCTGAGGAGGCCTTACAAATAGCTGTGAAAAGAAGAGAAGGGAAAAGCAAAGGAGAAAAGGAAAGACATATCCATTTGAATGCAGAGTTCCAAAGAAGAGCAAGGAGAGATAAGAAAGCCTTCCTCAGTAATCAGTGAAAAGAAATAGAGGAAAAGAATAGAAGGGAAAGACTAGAGATCTCTTTAAGAAAATGAGAGATACCAAAGGAACATTTCATGCAAAGATGGGCACAATAAAGGACAGATGGTATGGACCTAATAGAAGCAGAAGATATAAAGAAGAGGTGGCAAGAATACACAGAAGAACTGTACAAAAAAGATCTTCACGACCCAGATGATCATGATGGTGTGATCACTTACCTAGAGCCAGACATCCTGGAATGTGAAGTCAAGTGGGCCTTAGGAAGCATCACTATGAACAAAGCTAGTGGAGGTGATGGAATTCTAGCTGAGCTATTTCAAATCTTAAAAGATGATGCTGTGAAAGTGCTGCACTCAATATGCCAGCAAATTTGGAAAACTCAGCACTGGTCACAGGACTGGAAAAGGTCAGTTCGCATTCCAATCCCAAAGAAAGACAATGCCAAAGGATGCACAAACTACCACACAATTGCACTCATCTCACATAGTAGTAAAGTATGCTCAAAATTCTCCAAGTCAGGCTTCAGCAATACATGAACCATGAATTTCCAGATGTTCAAGCTGGTTTTAGAAAAGGCAGAGGATCCAGAGATCAAGTTGCCAACATCCGCTGTATCATCAAAAAAGCAAGAGAGTTCCAGAAAAACATCTGTTTCTGCTTTATTGCTTATGCCAAAGCCTTTGACTGTGGGATCACAATAAACTGTAGAAAATTCTGAAAGAGATGGGAATACCAGACCACCTGACCTACCTCTTGAGAAATCTGTATGCAGGTCAGGAAGCAGAAGTTACAACTGGACATGGAAAAACAGACTGGTTCCATATAGGAAAAGGAGTATGTCAAGGTATTGTCACCCAGCTTATTTAACTTATATGCAGAGTACATCATGAGAAACGCTGGGCTGGATGAAGCACAAGCTGGAATCAAGATTGCCAAGAGAAATATCCATAACCTCAGATATACAAAATGACATCACCCTTATGCCAGAAATTGAAGAAGAACTAAACTAAAGAGCCTCTTGATGAAAGTGAAAGAGGAAAGTGAAAAAGTTGGCTTAAAGCTCAACATTTGGAAAACTAAGATCATGGGATTTGGTCCCATCACTTCATGGCAAATAGATGGGGAAACAGTGGAAACAGTAGCTGACTTTATTTTGGGGGGTCCAAAATCACCACAGATGGTGACTGCAGCCATGAAATTAAAAGATACTTACTCCTTGGAAGGAAAGTTATGACCAACCTAGACAGCATACTAAAAAGCAGAAGCATTACTTCGCCAACAAAGGTCCATCTAGTCAAGGCTATGGTTTTTCCAGTAGTCATGAATGGATATGAGAGTTAGACTACAAAGAAAGCTGAGCACCAAAGAATTGATGCTTTTGAACTGCGGTGTTGGAGAATACCCTTGAGAGTCCCTTGGACTGCAAGGAGATCCAACCAGTCCATCCTAAAGGAGATCTGTCCTGAGTGATTATTGGAAGGACTGATGTTGAAGCTGAAACTCTGTTGGGGTCCTTTAATGGACCGGAACCTTGTGGTGCGGAGTCGACGATAAGAAAATGAAAGAGAGAAAGAGAGAGAGAGAAAGAGAGAGAGAGAGAGACAAAAAAGACCCGGGGACCTAAGCTCTGATGGAGCAAAGGTGCTTTAATGATTTTTCTATGAGTATATATAGGCTGCAGTACAAGAAACTTCTTTCGGGAATGATAGAGATCAGAAAACCAAACGTACAGCAACCGTTACCAAGGGACCAAGGGGTAACGTTAGTCACAAGGTCAGGACACAATCCATATCTCAAGTAAGGGGAAGGAGATTAAGCTGTTTTGTCCTAAGGAGAATGTTTACTAAAGGAGACTCATGCTTGCCTCACACAATGACCTCAGTCCCTGGGAGCAGCGTGCTGTTCCACTTGAAGAGGGACAGAGGACTCATGAGAGACAGCATGTAGGAATCCTCCCGTCAAACATTCCCATTCAAAACTCCTTTGAATCTACAAAAAGGTTAGAACGTATGTTTCTACACAGTTTACATCAGGAGTTTTTACATAGATAATAATAATGTCTGTGAATTCACAATTTTACTTTTTTCTCTTGGTACACAAAAATCAATTTTATATCTCTATACAAGTTAACAATAACTAAAATAAAAAATATTTGAATAGCATAAAAATATTGTATAGGAAAAATGTTTAAAATATATGAAGTACATGTACATTATTAAGAGAAATTACATGTGACAAAAAAAAGTAAATAGAATCTGATTAAAAGGAGAAATAACTGTAGATGGGTCAGAAGACTCGATATTTTTAAGTTGTCTAGCCTATAAAATTAATTCATAGGTTTGAAATAATCTCATTCAAACTCCCAGGAGGCTTTTGTTTTTCTATAAACCAACAACTGTTTCTAAATTTCATATGGTTCTTTCATATGTTCTTTCATACAAAGAACTGAAAACAACTAAAATCATATTGAAAAAAAAACAATTAGAGAGTTAACATTATTCCATTACAAGACTAATTATAAAGGTTTCATACTCAAGACAGTGAGATATTGCACAAATACAGACAGATACATTAGTGAAAAGCAACAGTGAGATCCTGAATAGATCCATAAATATATGGCCAATTGATTTTCAACAAATATGCAAAAGCAATGCAGGGGAGAATTGATATTCTTTTCAGCAAATGAGGCAGGAACTATTGATGTACATGCATAATTAAGTAAACTTCCTTCCATAACTCACATATATAAACAAATTAACTCAGAATAGACACAGTGTCAATACTAACGGTGAATCTAAAACTGTAAAACTTTGGGAAAATATTAAAAACAAAAAAACTTTGTGACCTTCAGTTAGGAAAAGAAAAAAAATCGTTTTGATATCACAACCAAAGCATGATCCATTCAGGAGTATATTGATAACCTGAACTTCATCAAAGTTTTTAAAATTACTCTTTGAATGATAATGTTAAGAGAATTAAGAGACAAGTTGTATACTGGGTGAAATTATGTATGTCTCATAATTCATAAAGGACCTTTCTCCAAAATATTTAAGAAACTAAATAATAATAATAAATAACCTATAAAACATATAAGTAAAATATTTGACCAAACAATTCACCAGAGGAGATGGAACATAAGTACGAGAGAACACACTTAAGATTATTGGCCATTAGAGGAATTCAACTAAAAATACCATGAGATAGTAAAACAAATGTCCATAATCATAATAAATACTGATCATGCCAAATGTTGAAAAGGATGAGAAAGAACACCGAGATTCACCTACATTACTGGTGAGAATGTGAAATGGTGCAGTTGCCCATTTCTTAGAAAAATTAACAAACAGCTACTCTGTGATCCAGCTTTGACACTCTTTTAAGTATTTTTCCAAGAGGAAGGAAAGCATGTGTCCATATAAAGATTTGTCCATACATGTTCTTGGCAGTTCATTTGTTATAGCCAAAAACATGATATAGCTCAAGTTTCTCTCCATTAACCGGTGGAAGAATAAACATATCATGTTATATACACACTGTCAAATCATTTGCATCAAGAACAAACAAAAACAAAAATTATAACTATTTATATATACTAGAACATGAATAAATTTCAAAGCAATTATTCTGCTTAAAAGAAATCAACCCCCCTGGGCCCCTCATAGTGTGGCATGCCAGATCATATTGGCCCCAAACCATTGCCTGGCCTGTGCCCATGTACTGCGGGCACTAAAGTGGGCTACACAGTGGAAAAAAAAGAAACCAGCCAAAATAAAGCACTTCCTTCACGATGCTATTTATACCAAACACAGGAAAATGCAATTTATTTATAGTAAATATGGAGCAGGCGAGAAGGATTCTCAAGTAGCATAAGGAAAGTTTGGGGTGGTGGATATCCTGATTTTTGTATTGTTTATTTATGAGACAAACCTTACAAATAACATGCTTAACTGAGCTTACCACATGTCACTTACACCTTGACAAAATGCAAAAGAGCAACAGAAGTGTTCATGAGGTGATAAACTCCTCATATTCAAAAAAACTATGTGAACAACACCTTGATAATCAATCATTCATCCATCTATTTAATCAGTCAGTTTCCCCATTCTTTTATTTACTTATTCATACATTTAATAATCACACATTTGTTATTTATTTATCCATTCAAAAATATTATTGAAAGTTCCCTCTGAAGTTACCTATTTTCTGGGCATATGATATTGAACACAGAAGCAAAATCTAGGTTAATGTTAGCTATTCACACTTAAAAGCAAACATAAGATTACATAACAGTAGTCATTTTTTGAATAACTTCTATTCCAGACTCTGCAATATGTAGTAGTAAGCCAACAAAGGTCTGTATAATCAAATCCATGGTTTTTCAAGTAGTCATGTACAGACATGAGAGTTGGACTGTAAAGAAGGATGAAGAATTGATTCTTTCAAACTATGGTGCCGGATAAGACTCTTGAGGGTCCCTTGGACTGCAAGGAGATCAAACCAGTCAGTCCTAAAGTAAATCAACCCTGAAGATTCATTGGGAGGACTGACGCTAAAGTTAAAGTTCCAATATCTTGGCCATCTGGTGTGAAAAGGCGACTCATTGGACAAGACCTTGATGCTGGGAAAGATTGAGGGCAGGAGGAGAAGGGGGCAACAGAGGATGAGATGGCTGGTTGGCATCACTGACTCAAGGGACATGAGTTTTAGCAAACTCTGGGAGATAGTGAAGGACAGGGAAGCCTGGCATGCTGTAGTTCAGGCAGTCAAAGAGTCCAACACGATTTGGCAATGGAAAAACAACAAAAGGTATTATTATTAATAGTTGAACCTGTGTGAGACTGGCTTTGCCTGGGAAACCTCTGGTTTTACTGCATGCCAGTCTTAAAGCAGAGTCAGAAAACTCTCTCTTTAAAGAAGTACCTACCTTCAGTGTACAGAGTCAAACTAATAAGCATTTTGAATAGAAACACAAAAGACAGTACATACAATGAAACACAGAAACAAAAATATTTTCCCCCTGTTTCCCTTAAGTCCATTTTGGACTCTGCAGCCAACAGGATACTGTTTTCTCTTACTAGTATCTTGTCTCCAGCCAGTGGATTTTAGGGAACAGCCCAGTTGCTCTTTTTCTATTTGTATTATGTAAAGATCCCTCCTCTTTCCACTGAACCCAGGGCCATCTTCTACCGCTCACAAAGGATATTCAGTACTTTTTTTCAAAACTTTTGTCTCTGCATATACAAAAGCTGTTCTCACTTTTGGCTAGGAAAAATACTTAAAGTTCATATTTTACAGTAATTTTAATATATATGGGCATACATTAACAGTCATTTTATGAGGTAGGCATTACACCATTTAATAGAGAGGAAACTAAGACTATGGAAAGTTAATCTGACCCAAGTAAGGCAACAAGTAAATAGCTAAGACAGATTCATACCAAGGCTTATGCAATACCAAAATCCATGACCTTAACACTCATAGGACTATAATCACCATAAAGAAGCTTAACGATGCTGTTGGTTATTTTCATTATCACATCACTACTATAAATTTGTTTTTACCTTTTTTGTCTAATGTGGGAACCTAGTAACAGAAGATTAAGAAACTTGCTTAAAGTCATTATTTTGAGTAGCAAATAAATTACTGTAACAGAGATAAACTACAATACCAGAGCAATTCTTTGTCTTGTTAAGTGCACAGCTAAGCAATCTATTTCTAGCACGGCAATTCTGCCTTCCTCAATTCATGTCTGGGTTCAAAATCCTCATTTATGCATTCACATGTCCCAGCCAAAAGAGGAAAGAAAGAGCAACTGAGAAACATACATGTGTTTTTCTGCTTAAGAGTCTGTAGGAAAGATGCACATACCACTTGGACTAACATTCAACATACTAAAACATAATCATGGCCAAAGAATGATGATTAAGATACCCCTTAGCTGGCAGACATATGTTATAAAAGGGACATTTTTATCATTGAAATGTACAACAGGCAATCAGACATTAGGGTACAACCATCAGTCTATCTGCATCATCATATAGCCAAAAATGTGTGACTCACAGAATTGAACACTTTGATTTCAAAACCAGAGTACTTTTTGACTCACAATATGACAATGACTACAAAGTTTATTTCTGTGCACAGCATACCAATATCTGGAAGATTCCATATAAACATGGCAACTTATGAATTATACATATGTCAAGAACTCAGGCATTCTTAGGAAAGATATAGAAGGGGACTGTTAATGTCTCTGCTTATATAATTTTCTTAATAAATGTAACCTTCTTGGCAGCTTACCAGTTTAAGAGGTGGGAACAGGGCAGTATCTGTTAAGTACTGTATAATGGTCTCCCTCTAGAAAGGACCTTTTGGAGTGTGCATTTGACATTTGAAAGTAAGATCAGGAGGGGAAGGTTTCATGTCTCCAGCTCTGCCTTAAACTCAATCCCTAAGCTTTTTTTTTTTTTCTTTTAATTTATTTATTTATTTTACAATATATTGGTTTTGCCATACACTGACATGAATCAGCCATGGGTGTACATGTGTTCCCCATCCTGAACCCTCCTCCCACCTCCCTCCCCACCCCATCCCTCAGGGTCATCCCAGTGCACCAGCCCTGAGCACCCTGTCTCATGCATCGAACCTGGACTGGCGATTCGTTTCACGTATGATAATTTACATGTTTCAATGCCATTCTCCTATGTCATCATGCCCTCGCCCTCTGCCACAGAGTCCAAAAGACTGTTCAATACATCTGTGTCTCTTTTGCTGTCTCGCATACAGGGTTATCATTACCATCTTTCTAAATTCCATATATATGCATTAGTATACTGTTTCAGTGTTTTTCTTTCTGGCTTACTTCACTCTGTATAATAGGCTCCAGCTTCATCCATCTCATTAGAACTGATTCAAGTGAATTCTTTTTAATGGCTGAGTAATATTCCATTGTGTATATGTACCACAGCCTTCTTATCCATTCATCTGCTGATGGACATCTAGGTTGCTTCCATGTCCTGGCAATTATAAACAGTGCTGTGATGAACATTGGGGTGCATGTGTCTCTTTCAGTTCTGGTTCCCTCAGTGTGTATGCCCAGCAGTGGGATTGCTGGGTCATATGGCAGTTCTATTTGAAGTTCTCTTTTCCTAGCAACTGGGAACCTTCACTCTCATAGAGTGGAAATCTGAGTCAGTGGGAATTACCTTGAAGTTGCTGCTATATAATCACCAAGCTAGGAAGGTAAGAGTTGCATTTCTTCACTATGTCTAAGGTATCACTTATTCATGTACCCTGGTATCTACTGCTCAGTAAATACTATCATCATCACCTGCTTTCTAATTGTCAATGTATAAATGTAGTTTTTATTTTTAACCACGAAAGCTTTCCATGTATTCATGAATAACTGACACTTTCACAAATACAGAATATTTTCATCATTTAACTGAGTATAGCTACAGATGCCAAGTTCACCTGCTATATTAGGTCTGAAGGTTCATTGCATATGGTTAATATCTAAGTTTTTGTCAATAAACAGTGACAATGATTCCCTATGATGCCAGTAATTTTCATGATGCAATTTTTGCATTCTTCATGAATCAACAATGTCTCATTTTCATGAACTACTTTTGTTCTGATTTCCTCAATACATTAAAGTATGCTATCACTCTATATTCTACATTAATTTTCACAACATATCTAAATATTTTTGTTCAGCTTACAAATTTAAAAAAATCTGTCTTGAAAACACCAGCCTTATACTGCTTGTAGATACATTTCCCCCTCCCCCTTGGCTATCTAATCTACCAAATAGCAGAACATTACAACCTGGTCCATGCCAATTTTTTTTTTTTTTTCATTTCTGCTTCAATATCTTCCCTGAAGAGTGAAATGATTTTCCATCACTAGCAGCAAACTCGCTGGAGACAAATTTACTTATATTCTCTGTAGGCTTATTGTGAATTCTATGTTTATTTCTATATGGCCACACTTTTCTAGATTGTTAATAATGCCTCCTACATTAAAATATGGGCTATAGTTACCTTCAACTCAGATTTTCTACTGGCTTTGGACAAAGGTTTGGTCATGGGAACCATAAAGTGTTGAGAAACTTATACTTTTTATAAGAGAACAAATGCTTTCAGTGATCAAATTAGGGCTTTTGAGTGCTTTTCTTATTGAATGATATAGAATTAAATCAAGCAAATTAAAGATTTAAAATGCCTTTAAAAAGAAAATGTGTTATTCCAAGGCACATAGCAGAAAAGTGTTTAAAATTGACAGATGAGAGGAAAAATAGCTACCATTAACTCTATAGAAGCTACTGAAAAATTGAACTGTATCTATGACCTAAAACTTTCATGAAGAATTAATTATGACCACTATTTTTTTAAAGCAATAAAAAGATAATGTGAGCAGTACCAAAATTCTCTAAAACAAGGCTCTGTGTAATTGCCAAGGGGACTGGTGGATTTACTGCTGTTGTTCACTTGCTAAGTAGTTTTTCTTGAACCCATGGCCTGCAGCACTCCAGGCTCCTCTGTCTTCCACTGTCTCCCAGAGTTTACTCAGATTCGCATCCATCAAGTCAGTGATGCTATCTGACCACCTCATGCTCTGTTGCCCCTCTTCTTTTGCTTTCAATCTTTCCCATCATCAGGGTCTTTTTCAGTGAGTCAGCTCTTCACACCAGGTAGCCAAAGTATTGGGGCTTCAGCTTCAGCCTTAGACCTTCCAATGAACCACTAGAGTTGATTTCCTTTAGGACTGACTGGTTTGACCTTGCCGTCCAAGGACTCTCAGGAGTCTTCTCCAGCACAATTTGAGAGCATCAGTTTTCTGGCGCTCAGCCTTCTTTATGGTCTGACTCTCACATCAGTACATGACTACTGGAAAAATAATAGCTTTGAATATACAAACCTTTGTTGGCAAAGTGATGTCTTTGGTTTTTACAGACTTATGAATATATTTTAACTAATTGTTGGATTATTTATCTTTAACTTATAAAATTAGGTTTTACTGAAACTGCTTTAAGATAACCTCTTACAGAGTGAAAAATTATTATTAAATGATTCAATAACTTCACATTTTTCAACATTAGAGTTTCTATCATATAAATTAAGAACTCATAATAGACTTAGTCCTGAGAGAAATGTAGGTGAAAATGGAAAACACATGTGAGCAGAATCTTTCCTTTTAAATGAAAAGTGAGAGGTAGCATTAAATTTTCCACATCTGTAATTTTTGGGGTATTTTCTGTATGTTTTCACTACATCTCAGGCATCCTACATTAATGAACACTGACACCAAACCTCTACTAACAAGAAAAGGTATTTCTCTTTAACATTAAAATCAGATAAATTATTTTCTGCAAAGAAAATATATATTATGGCCTAAAATCTGTTTTCATTTCAAGTATTATGACTTCCCTGGTGGCTCAAATGGTAAAGAATCTGCCTGCAATGTGGGAGAATAGGGTTTGATCCCTGGGTTGAGAAGATCCTAGGGAGAAGGGAATGGCAACTCACTCCAGTATTCTTGCCTGGAAAATTCCATGGACAGAGGAGACTGGCAGGCTCTTCCATAGGCTTGCAAAGAGTTGGACAAGACTGAGTGATTAACACTTGATAACTTAGAGGAAACATTAGTGAATTGGAAGGTAAAAGAATGATTACAGTCAAAGCTATGGTCTTTCCAGTAGTCATTTACAGATGTGAGAGTTGGACTCTAAAGACCGTTGAGCATCAGAAAATTGATGCTTTCAAATTGTGGTGCTGGAGATGACTCTGGAGAGTCCCTTGGACTGCAAGGAGATCAGACCAGTCAATCCCAAAGGAAATCAACCCTGAATATTCATTTGAAAGACTGATACTGAAGCTGAAGCTCCAATATTTGTGGCCACCTGATACAAAGAGCAGACTCACTGGAAAAGACCCTGATGCTTGGAAAGATGGAAGGCAAAGGGAGAAGGGGGCAGAAGAGAATGAGATGGTTTGATAGCATCACCAAAACTCAATGGACATGAATTTGAGCAAATTCCAGGAGACAGTGAAGGACAGGGATGCCTGGTGTGCTGTAGTCCACAGGTAGCAAAGTCTAACACCACTTAGGATGCCCTCACACACATCAAGCAACAATGTATCAATATTTGTTTGTATAAAGTATTAGTGTTCAATTTCAGTAAATGCCCCTCTTTTCTTGAGAGAAGTTCAGTATTTGCTGTAGTCTGAGACTTGTGAACATGACATATTATTCACAAATGTCAAATTATTTGAATAAAAATTCTTTGCTGCTCTAAGCTGCACTGATTTTGTCTCTGCCTAATTAATAGGGACACATACTGATAAAATCTTTTTTGAAAATTTTGCTGGTTTATGTATTAGAATTATAAATTAATCTGCACACTCCCATACAAAGCACTAAGGCAGGAGTCAACAGTGGAAAGAACATGAGCTTCCGTGCACATCCTGACTCCACCATTTATTAGTAAGGCACACTTATATAAGAAGTCTCTTAATCTCTCTGAAATGGATTCTATAGAGAGCTATGGATATGGAATTAATGGACCAGAAGAAATAAAATCTTGAAATCACAAATTTATATTGATAAATATCATATATACATACTATTGTATCATTACAACTTTCAAAGAGTGAGGGGAGATGGAACACACCTAGATTTTAAATCATCATACTTCACAACCCGTGGGCACTGACTGATGGCTCTTACATTCCAAACTAAAGACCATTTCAATTAGGAGTCTCTGGATGATAAAGACAAACACTTCTCTTGTCAATGAAAGCTCACTTAGCAGATGGGGCTACATGCACTTCTGTCATCTCTGCTCCTTCCCTCTGCCTCCTCCAATACTTTTAGGAATATTTCCATTTCATTTGCTGAGTATCTTATCTCCATATATCATGATTACCTTGGGAAAATGTGTAATGTCATGACACTGAGTGCAAATGATTAAAACTTACTTAAATTATACAAGAAGACATTTACTAGGGGATTTTATAATGATATAATTTTTTGTGATTAATGTGCTTTTCATGCATTTTACATTATTTTTACATTACTAATATTAAAATATCCTGTACTATTTGTTAAGTACCTACTCTTTGACAGATATAATCTGGTGTCCTTTACATACAATAACCATACAGGTAGCTATTATTTTCTTCATTTTATAGAGAAGTAAAAACATATTTCTGGGGTTGTATTAAATAAGTCTACTCATTTATTCATTCAATATTTACTTAAATTATGTGCCATGTGCATAATATGGTGCAAGTTTTTTTAACAAATTTGTTTTTTTTTTAATGCATATCCTGTATTTAGTAAAGATTACAATATCTTTAAATGTAAAATAATAGACACATGAAGTATATTTGAGTGTATGTTTTTCAGAAGTGTTAGAATTTTCCAAAATTTATAGGTCAGACAATAATTAGGAATAATCCAGAAAGGTCATTGATTTTCATTCTCTACAAACTAGCGATTCAGCTTACAGTTTTCTGACAAAGGAACTCATATGTAGATGTATAACAGAAATTCAAATATTTAGGGAGTTGTGGGCTGTAATTGGTAGACACTGTGGATTTAGTGACATCTAATGATTCTTCATCAGTAATCACAAAATAATTATATAGTGCCAATTTAAATATTTTATATTTTAGCATTTCATAAGTGAATTATGTAGTTGAGGTTAAAAATAATTAAATTAAGGTGAAACTGTTTTTAGTATCAGAAAATACATCCCTTGATCAACAGGTTTTGAGGAAAGTGCATAAAATTAACATCTTCTGGAGAGCTAAATGTCTGGCATATAAAATATGATGATGAAATGTTTGTAAATAAATATTTTGATCTTGAGTGATGGAGCAAATCCATATGCTATTTGACAAGACAGAGGACATAAAATAGTTTTATATTCTTTAGGAATCAAGAGAATAAAATATAATGCAATATTTCTCTCACTTATTTTCAGACATAACCATGCATCAATATATGTATATAACATGTCACATGTATAGCACTTTTCAAAATATACTTTGTGATCTTTTTATCTATTTAAGATCTCTAGGAAATATTTTGTATACATCTTTAATAACCAAATATCTCTCTTCAACTTGAATTATTTATTTTTGTAATTGAAAGAGAAACTAGTAATTACAACTATACATTTGTGCAGGAATCCCTGGTGGCTTAGCGGTAAAGAATCTGCCTGCAATGCAGGAGATGTGGGTTTGATCCCTGGGTCAGGAAGATACACTGGAGAAGGAAATGACAACCTATTCCAGTATTCTTGCCTGGGGAAATTCCATGGACAGAGGAGGCTGGTAGGCTACAGTCAATTGGGTTGCAAAAGTTGGTGTCCACTTAGCGATTAAACCACCACCACTACATATGTATGTGCATACATAATTAATTTATATGCAACATATAATGCATATTATCTGTTATATATACAATGTATATGAGTTAATATATATGAAGCTCATTTCATGCTTTTAAAATGTGTTTAGATATGTAAACTGCATAGTTTATATATATAGATAAGTAATATATTTAAAGATATATTCAATATTATATACATATATAGGGAGAATGTACTTAGTTAAAATTATATTCTTATGCTTACTTAATTTTTTAGGATGAAACACCAAAGATGCATACAAATGTAGAGATAATATAATGATCACCTTTGAATCTGCTGTTCAATTTTAACAAATAAAGTGTTTTACCATATACATTGGCAATCTTTTTTATGATTAATTTATACTTCCTGAATCTAAATATATTCAGCCTTCTTATGAGTGTTTTATGTTTTTTCTCTATAAACACATATGTATCCATAAGTGAAATACAGTAATTTTTTCTCATGCTCAAATATTCTTATAAAGCAACATCATTCTCCGTATACCATCCTGTAACTAGAAATTTTCAGTTATCATTATTTTCTGACAACTTGTCTTGTTGAGACAATAAATAAGATTAGTTGATATTAATAGGCCTTTTATATAATATGGCAGGTCTTTTATAGAGTATTCCATCACACAAAATTGCCACATTTTTAAATCTTTCTCTCTTGCTTTAGATTGTTTACATTCACTTTTTTTTTTTTTAAGCTATTTAACAATGCTCAAAAGCACCCAGTTGCACTTGCAGCAAGGACAATTTCTTTCCCTGGCGAGCCTGAATTTGACGCCTGCCCCCAGAGAAGCTTATAGGAACGGCTTCTAAGCACCCAGCCAGCTGAAATCATGTGCTGAGTTCCCTGCTTGGATCAGGCACTGACCTGTGAGGATCACGTGATGAATCAGCCATGGAGCCTTCAAGGAAAATATAGTGTAATAAAAGATGAGTAAGAGAGCTGGCACAGTGGTAAAGAATCTGCCTGCCAATGCAGGAGAAGCAAGAGAGGCAGGTTCGATCCCTGGGTCAGGAAGATCCCCTGGAGGAGGAAATGGCAACCTGCTCCAGTATTCCTGCCTGGAAAATTCCATGGACAAATGAGCCTGGTGGGCTACAGTCCATAATGTTGCAGAGTAGGACACGATTGACCAACCGAACACACACACAAGAGAGACAGCAGTTGAGGAGATGAATCGGGCATCATCAAGGCTCAAAGAGGGACAGATCATATATTCACAATATCCAAGATACAGAGACAACCTGTGTTCATCAATCAATGGATGAAGGAATGAAGATTATGTCATATATGTATGTATATATACACATATACATGTATATATATGCATGTATACATATACTTTTTCTTTTTCCATTAGAAGAAATAATAAAATCATGCATTTGCAGTAATATGGATAAAACTTGAAGGCATTGTTCTAAGGAAATAAATCACACAGGGAAAGACAAAATGTACAATATCATTTATATGTGAAATCTAAAACAGCTGAACTCATAGGAACAGAGAGTAGTAGGATGATGGCTTGAGAGTGGGGGAAATAGGGAGATGTTTTTCAAAGAACATGAAGTTTCATGACACGGGATAAATAAATTCCAGAGTTCTAAAGTAACTATAGCTAATAATACTGAAATATATATTTGAAATTTATTGAGAGTAGATCTTAAATGTTCTCACCACAAAAACAGAAATGGTAATTATGTGAAGTGATGGAGGTGTTGGTCAACACTATGGTGACAATCATATTGTAATATATCAATGTGTCAAATCAATATTTTGCACACCTTAAACTCACACAATATTATGTGTCATAAACTGGAAATAGAACTGCCATATGACCCAGCAATCCCACTCCTGGGCATACACACCGAGGAAACTAGATCTGAAAGAGATACATGCACCCCAATGTTCATCGCAGCACTGTTTATAATTGCCAGGACATGGAAGCAACCTAGATACCCGTCAGCAGATGAATGGATAAGGAAGCTATGGTACATATACACAATGGAATATTACTCAGCCATTAAAAATAATTCATTTGAATCAGTTCTAATGAGATGGATGAAACTGGAGCCCATTATACAGAGTGAAGTAAGCCAGAAAGATAAAGACCAATGCAGTATACTAACGCATATGTATGGAATTTAAAAAGATGGTAACGATAACCCTATATGCAAAACAGAAAAAGAGACACAGATGTACAGAACAGATTTTGGGACTCTGTGGGAGAAGGCGAGGGTGGGATGTTCTGAGAGAACAGCATTGAAACAAGTATACTATCAAGGGTGAAACAGATCACCAGCCCAGGTTGGATGCATGAGACAAGTGCTCGGGCCTGGTGCACTGGGAAGACCCAGAGGGATGGGATGGGGAGGGAGGTGGGAGGGGGGATCGGGATGGGGAACACATGTAAATCCATGGCTGAGTCACATCAATGTATGGCAAAAACCACTACAATATTGTAAAGTAATTAGCCTCCAACTAATAAAAATAAATGAAAAAATTAAAAAAATAAAGTTGGAAAAAAGAAACTGATCACCAAAAATATATTAATATTTTATATTGATAATTTAATAAATACTTATTATAATATTTATTATATTATAATAAATTGATGCATATTGATAAATTAATATGGCATATTAATATTTGTACATTTGATCTGTTCACACATGACTTTTCCTTCCAAATGTGTTATAACACAGGAGAATCTTCAACTTTATGAAATAGTGCCAATAGTGACAACCAAAGTGATTTCTCAATTTAGATTCCTTATATTTAACCTAACAAAATATGATAATTCCATTTATCAGACCATTGACAAAACTATTTATTGTACAATTTTGTGTTAAGTATGAAAAAATATGAAGGACTTTAGTATTATGAGGTCATATTTACTTTTCCGCATCTATGGTCACCACCTATGTGATAAAAGCAATTTCTCCTTTTTGGTCTGTATTTTAAACTTTGCAACTACTGTTCCACTGCAGTACTTTTTTTTCTTTGAATATCCTTTTTTTTCCCTTTCCACTAGCTATGCAACTATGAAATTAACAATTTTAAAAATGAAAGTTCTCTGCCAAATTATAGAACTTAGGTGGGCATGACTTCCCATAACTTCCAACAAAGATTTATATAATCTAATTCTGCACAGCCTCACTAACCTAATTTTCCATCAGTTCACATCTCCCTTGCAGGAAACTTGCCTACCTCAAGACTTTGCATGTTCTACTGGTACACTTGCAATACTGTCATGAAATGTATGACTCCCTCTCCACCATCAGGTCTCTGTTCCAAGGTCATCTATTAGTGAATTCCTCTCTGACCAATGGAATTAAACATAGCACCCCTGACCCTAGAACTCTGTGCCTCTCTACTTTGCTTTATATTTTTCCATGTCAACTACCATTACATGTCACACTATTCTTGCTGGAGTAGTTACAGTAGTAACAAAATATAGGATGCCTTTATGAAACTTACATTAGACCAAGTGTGCTTCTGTTTCCTGCTGAAGCAACCACAGCAGAAATAGTGCTTGGTTAGTGCTCATAGAGCATGCCATAAGTTAAAATTTTTCAAATGACTGAATGTGTCCAGCTTTCATAACTGAGTGATCACATATGGCATTTTTCAATTTGGGGAACATAAAGTTTATTGCATATTTAGCATAGTTCCTGGCATGCAGCAACCGCTTAATATAACACATATATTTAATAAATAACCATGGAAAGGTACAAGTTTTTGGAGTAATATGCATTTATATCAGAACATGTTAACCCCAAAGAACTCTAAAAAAAGCAAAGTGAAGATATCCAGGTAACTAATAAGTACAAACAAGGAATTAACCTTAGATTGCTGTTAAGAAATGGCCCTGGACTCTAAGTATTCATATTTGGGAAAACACTTTCTAAATTTCTTCCATTATGCCATCTTACTTCTTCCTGTATTTCCTGGGTTTTACCTGGGTGCATGATTATCTAGGCAAAGTCTGAAAGAAGTAGGTCCTCAACACTGTTATCTCAAGACTCAGCCTTATAAGGTCCCCAATTTATCCCAGACTGAATGACCCAAGAGAACTGGGAGGAAATTGCACAGTTATGCTGACCTGGCCTCAGAAATCACACAGCATCACCCTCACCACTATTAGTCATAAGTGAGTCACTGAGGCCACCTGGGAATTAAGACTGAGTCACTGAGGCCAGCATAACATCAAACTGAGTGAGTCACAAAAGGCAGCCTAGAATCATCTCTTAAAGAACATCCAAGTACTATCAGACTTATTTTAGAACTTCCACAGTAACAATTAGGGTGTGCATATATGTATTTGTTGTTGTTATTGCTATTTTGCCTGTTTACTTATTTTCTGACTTACTATTCCATTAACTCAGAGAGAATATTTTTCTTTGTCACTGTGTTGTCTCCAACTTCCATCAGAACATATAATGAAGCACAAAATGGTAATCACTGCATATAGATTTAGGAAATAAATGAAACAGAAATATTACTACTTGACTTTGTTCATCTATAAAATGCAGACTAGAGATATCATAGTGTTACATAGTCAACAAACAGAAATCGTGTTTACATGAAGATTAAATGTGTTGATACATGTAACAAAATGTGTGTGTATACACATATTAAGACCTTAGCCTATGCCATAGCTTTACTACATGGTAGTTATTGCAAAAATCATTAAACTCCAAAACTGTTTTGATATAGTGAGTGCTGAATAAAATTTTGTTGTATTTCTGGACTACTAAGAGACATGGAAATTAGGCCAAATATTGAACTCAGCAGCAGGAATGCTCCTTTGGAAACATAAAGAAGCAGGTGTTGTGTCTGAAATTGACAGTTCATGGAGGGAGTAGTGAGGAATAAAATCTTACCAGGACTTTCCAAGTTTAATTATTAAAACTATTGTTACCATTGATTATAACAAGAAATGTTGAAAGTGAGAAATATCATTGTCTCAACCCTCATGCCACCTTTTTTTTGATCCAAGTCACATCTTTTATTTTTTTCCCTAAGTCACTGCAGCTAAGTTAAATAAGCCAGACACAGAAGAAGAAATATTACATGCTTCCATTTAGATGAGAAATTTAAAACTGACAATTCACAGAAGCAGAGAGGAGAATGGTAGTTACCAGGAGTAGGGGTGTGAGGGGGCACAGGGAAGTATTGGTCAAAGGTACAAAGATTGAATTATCCAGGGTGAATAAGTCCTAGAGATTTACCATACAGCATCATGTCTAAAGTTAACAATAAACATATGCTGAAAAAATTGCTAAGAAGGTAGGTTTTAAGTACACTTATCATACACACAAAAATACATAAAGAGGTCTTGAGGAAACTTCTGGAACTGGTGTGTTAAGTTTATGGCATTGCTTATGATATACTTATTTCCAGTCTCTGAAAATTGTATACATTAAATGTGTACTGCTTTTTGTATGCCCCTTACAAGTCAATGAAAGTGTGAAACAGTTAGTTCTTCAGTCATATGTGACTCTTTATGATCCCATGGACTGTAGCCCACCAGGCCCCTCTGTCCATGGAATTCTCCAGGCAAGAATACTGGAGTGGATTGCCATTTCCTTCTCCAAATTTTAGGTTCTTGGAAATCAAGACCACCTGACTTCTAGATTTAATTTTTAAACTGCACTAATGATATATATGTCAATGAACTAGCATAAGAGAGTTCATAAAAAGATACACAAGTGTTCACTTAATTTAGACAAAGTTAATAGAGAAGATGTTCCTTAAACAAGTGATGTCATAACAACTAGATATTTGTCTAGGAAAAAACTGAACAAAACCTGATACAAAACTAAATTCAAACTGGATCATAATTTTAAAAAGCAAAAACATCAACAATCTAAAAAATATATGGTTAAATTTTGGGTTTTATAAGTCAAATAATTCTGAGAACACACCCCCCTCAAAAAAGAAAAGTAAAACCACTAGCCACATAAACAAAATTATATATGAATTAGATGTTATCAAATTTAAAAATCTTCTCTTCAGATGAAAATATAAACATCATCCTAAGAGAAAATATTTTAAATGCTTACATCTTACAAAGATCTCATACCCAGAGTATATCAAGGATTTTTGTAATTCAGAATAACAAGGCAAACCTCCTAACAAAAATATGCAAACTATGTGAACAGTCCTTTCATAAAAGATATATACAAAATATGTACCAGAAAAGATGGCAGCAAAGAAATTACCATGACATACCTCCTCACACATGTTAACAGAGCTAACATAAAATATTGGCAATTCCACATGAGGATGCAGAACAATAAGAATTGTACTACCTCACTGTGAGAATGTAAAGTGTTCAACCTTTTGGAAAATAGTTTGGCAGTTTGTTATAAAGTTAGACATGCACTTACCATATGACTTAGAAATGTCACTTTGCTCAAAGGAAAGCCATATGTCCATAAAGACATATGTATGACCATAGCAGCTATATTCATATGGGCTCAAACTGGAATCAACCCAAATGCTCATCAGCAGGTAAATTGATAAAAATGATAATATATTCATAAATGGACACAAATAACAACAGGGATAAAAATGAGGAAAACTGAGTTAAATAATCTCAACACAACAGAGTATATATATCATGATTTCATTTATATGACATCCTAGAATACGAAAACATTTAGGACTTCCTTCATAGCTCAGTCAGTAAAGAATCTGCCTGCAATGCAGCAGACTGGGGTTGGATCCCTAGGTCTGGAAAATCCCCTGGAGAAGGAAATGGCAACCCACCCCAGTATTCTTGCCTGGAGAAGCCCACGGACAGAGAAGCCTGGTGGGCTACACTCTATAAGATCGCAAAGAGTTGGCCATGACTGAGTGACTAAATGACTAGAACAGAAAAAAAAAAAAAATCTATAGTGATAGAAATCAGGTCAGTGCTTTTCAGGCAGAAGGGAGAAAGACATTTGCAAAGGTAGAAAATATCTCTCATACTTCGCAGGTAGTGAAGTGGTAAAGGATCTGCCTGCCAATGCAGAAGACACAAGAGCTGTGGGTTCAATCCCTGAGTTGGGAAGATGCCCTGGAGTAGGAAATGGCATCCTACTCCAGTAATTTTGCCTGGAAAATCTCATAGACAGAGGAGCATGGTGGGCTACAGTCCATGAGGGATTGTAAAGAGCCGGGTAGGACAGCACACACATACACACACAAAATGAAATATTAATATAATGTAGGCCACAAATGCAATACTTATATTAATCACTTAAAAAGTATAAGAAACTAATTAATTTCATTTTAACAATACAGTCACTATATCTTATTATACCTAAAATGTCATCTTTCTGCAATCAAAATTTTTTTAAATTATTAACTTGATAAGTTACAGTGCTTTTTTAACACCAAATCTTAAAAAATCTGATACAAATTTTATATTACAGAACATTTCAATTTGAACTAGCAACACCAGCTGTTCAGCTGACACCTGTGGATAGAGTTTTGAACATGCAGCTCTGTTCTTCAGAGGGGTATAAACATCCATCAAAAGTTATTCATCTTTATTATTAACTACGTGAGTATCATTTATACAAACTATGTAGCAATTATCAGAAAGTGGATAAAACATTGTGATATTTGATACCATTGAAAAACTAGAAGGAAAAATGCCCAGTGGAATAGAATAAAGATACACATGAGAGAGAATTTAAACTTTGAAAATGGAATTTCAAATCAGTGGTGGAGGGGATGATAGCTGCTCAAAATTGGTGCCAAATAAATAAATGTTCCTTCCATGGAAAAATACACCTAAGACTCTTTAAAAAATACTCAAAATAGAATTCCACGGAATTAAAACTTTTAAAATAAATATTAAGGAGCTAAAAGAGATACTGAAGGTTTGGAACTTATCTTTTAGAAGTAATTTGTACTCTCTAAAGAAAATAGCAAAGGAAAATATTGATGATGACCCCATATTACTAAATACCTTTACATTAATAACAAGTATGACTAAAAGAGATTAAAAAATAATCTGAGGGATAAAAACCATAGATTTTACTTTTAAATGGTAGATTTACTTTATTGAATAATTATTTAAATTATATAATTTATATATAATTATATAAATTTAGTATATTTAATAATTCTAAGAGATAAAAAGACATTTATTTAAGTCTATAGAAATATGGCAGATAATTCAGGAAGAATAAATATAAATAAATCATGGGGGTATAATGTACAACAAGGTGAGTATACTTTATACTGTATCACATATTTGAATTAATGCTTTTGAGCTGTGGTGTTGAAGAAGACTCTTCCGAGTCCCTTGCAGTCTAAGGAGATCCAACCAGTCCATCCTAAAGGAAATCAGCCCTGAATATTCATCGGAAGGACTGAATGCTGAAGTTCCAATACTTTGGCCACCTGATGCAAAGAACTGACTCATTGGAAAATATCCTGATGCTGGGAAAGATTGAAGGCAGGAGGAGAAGGGGATAACAGAGGATGAGATGGTTGGATGGCATCACAGACTCAATGGACATGACTTTGAGCAAGCTCCAGGAGCTGGTGATGGACAGGGAAGCCTGGAGTGCTACAGTCAATGGGGTCACAAAGAGTCGGACACGACTGAGCAACTGAACTGAACTGAAATGATTAATATCACTAGACATCATGAGGCTAAATTAACAAGGACAAAAAGTTCAATAACTTGCCCAAGGTCACACAATTAGTCAATTGTTCTTGTGTAAAAGACATGACTCCTGAATCTGTACTCTCAAAATCACTGACCCCTGTCTTAGGTCATAATACAATGTTTGCCATTTAGGAAGTATCAATTGAAAACAAAATTAAACAAAAGGTCAGTTACAATATTGGGTATACAATGAAGTTCAATGTAACATTCTATATAATAAAGAATCATTGAAAACAAACACAATGTTGAATAATAGGTAACTCGCTAGATAAACTATGGTATATTTGAAAGTGCAATATTATCTAGCAATTAAGAATGCTATTATTTCAATGTATTAATAATTACTGATGGAAACTTATATACATTTTCAAATGTAAGGGCAGGAATGGTCCTATTTTTCTCAACAGAAGTATATATCATAGGTACAGAAAAAGCTCAACAATGGCACAAAAAATGTTAATGGAGAATATTTTTACAATATAGTATAAAGAGTAATTTTAAAATGATTTTTTACTTCTTGTCTGCATTTTCAATTTCCTACAATGAATACACTTATTACTTGTGAAATAATAAATGAATAAAAATAAATAACTTGTGAAATATGAATAATCATTATAACAGCCATAGCATCATCTCACATATACACTGTGATCTTTTTTTCAGTAAAGTTCAGGAATTCAGCAATAATAAACATTCAATTCTGTTTTCATATTTCAGAAAAGCAGTATGAAATACAGTGAAGCATGGGATGTACACTTGGCACATTTATAAGTAGAGAACTGTTTTTAAACATTATAATTTGGAATGAATTCAGAAGAGAAAATTGTAAAGCATTCAGAGATTGTCAAATAGTGCTTCTTTTTCTTAATGACCATACCATGACCACAACAATAAAAACAATGAAAAAAAAACTTTAGGTCCCTGCTTTTCACGGTACACTTTTAAGAATACGAATATATTAGTCTAGAGTAATAAATTAAGGAAAACAAAAAAGAAAAGTCAATAAAACCTGTGCTAAAAATAATGCAATAGGCCCTCAATTATTTCTAAATTAAAATGGCCCTGCCATTTCAACATTGATGTAAAAATGTCAACATGACAGACTTCTTAGTATGAACTGACTGCTTTCTTCAGTCTCCAATATTGCTATATAATATGTTAGTTTACTTTGTATTTGATTTTGGAGAAAAAGAGTAATCGCTTCACCTGATATTTTAAAGCAGATCTATTAAAGAGAGAGCAACATTTTTCTGGTTTGTTAGTGAGCTTTGAGATTGCTTTATCAGAGTGGTTCTATTGTTTATAGAATATATTAACCTGTATTTCCAACCAGAGTACAGATCCCCTGTAGATGGGGTCTGAATTGATCCCTTCCATTTTCACTCTGTTTGAGTGAAAATAGATACAAATGGGAGTAGTACTGGAGAAATGTAGATGCTGAGGGGGTACCTCGACAGAAAGAAAGTGAGAATTTTTGTGGGTAACTAGCTAATTCTGGCATACACCTTTCACATATCTAAGATTTTTTCACCTTGGACTGACCTCCTTGAGAGATTTTTTCTTTTTTTGCATATACCAAATTAGTATGGTATGTGGCAAAGCTTAAAAGTTTTGTTTGATGAATAACTGAATCCTGGAATGAAAAAGAGCATTATTCTGATTAGTTGTCAAAATTATGGGTATCTGTCTACTACTGCTTACTCTGATTTGGGTAGACACCAACTGAGATCATTGGAAAATATCAGATTATTGCCTAGTGCAACTTGAAGCTATAGGCTTTCAAATACTCAATATTTATTCAATGGCAGAATTGTAATTACTTTTTTGCATGTTTATCTCACAGAGAAATTTATAGTCACATCTAGGGCAATTTTTAAAAATAAGCATGCTACACAATAGTATGTAGAATTAATTGCCATCAACAAAAAATAGGCACTAAAATCAAATTTATACAAAAAGTTTTCTTTTTTTTAATTTAAGGAATAAATAATGAGGAAGAAAACATTTTATCACTAAGGTAAATTGTGTAAACAGAACCACAAGGCTAATTTTTTCCCTCTGTTATCTTTTTATATTTACAACCCTGAAAGCACAATCTCTCAGAATAATTAGAAACAACAACATTAAATGCTAAAACAAAAAAGAAAAAAATCTGTGAAATACTGAAAGAAACAGTTATAAAATCTGAATTAGAAGTCAATGATAGCATTTTTAAAGTACACGTATATAAAATATAAACTATATCTTGAGGCAAATGTTTCTAGAGTTTTTAAAATATTCTGAGAAATAATTTGTAGGGTAAGCAATAGTAAACAACGGAAGAACAATTTTAATTTTCAAACCAGACAAATATCTTCCTTAAGAAAAACCTACAGAGTGAAAAATGCATATTTTTATAAATGCAAATTGTGATGAGTATTATGATGATAACACATAATGTTTGTTAAGTTTCACAGTGTTAACAGACAGAATAATCTAAGAAAGAGTAGTCATAGAATATTATAGTTCCCAATGATAGAAATAATTAAGAAAAACAAACCTAAGATTATAGAGAGGAATCTCTCATGCATGAGATAGTTATAACCTCTGAAAAGTTCAAATCTTATCCAACACACATTAAATTTATCTCTACTACTCTCCATGTATTTGGCCTCTGCTATTTTTATTTTTTTAATTTCACTACAATCTTTTTTGTCCCAATATGGTGATTATTGTATCACTTTAAAAAGATATGATGCTCTCTGGTGATTCAAGATGCAAAAATGCTCAAGTCTTTCTTCAAATAACACAGAAAAAAAATAACACAGAAAAGAGCAAAATTCTAATACATATATTGCCAGATAATTGAAATATAGCATATTTTATAAACTATTATTTCAAATTCACTGATGCAATTAATCTGGTGTTTTTACAACAGTGAAATTATAAACACATGATTTTGTATATTTAAGAAAATACCTTGTATGTTTTCTGAAAGGATTTCATCAGTATAGTTGAAAATCAAAACAATGTATTACATACAAAAATATTGGTATCAGAGACTTCCATACATTATATTATTAACATTTAAAAGTAAAAATGTATCTATTCTGTGACATCCTACTTTGTACTTCATCATATTTTGTATTTTAACAGTATTTTCTGTTCTTTTTCTGGTTGCTATTTAAAATAACTTATTCCAAATTTCTGAATGATACCTCCACTGGATAATGACAATGCCTGTAAGTGTGAAATAAAGCTAAAAGTGAAAAAAAAAAGCAAATGAAGAGATCTAAGATCATGTGACAAAACAGAAAAGATGAAAGTCTAACATGAGACCTTCAAAAAACAAACAAATATCTAGCATGAGAGGAGAGAAAGAGCAAGTAAAACAGCAAAAATCAGACATAGAAGTTCAAGGTAAAGTGACAAATTAAATGAATTTAAAGATATCTCCAAAGCATCCAATGAATAGCAGTAACTTCCATTAAAATTATTTTTAAAACCAATATAAAACTTGTATTTCCAAAGTTAGGTCAGATAAGCAATATTTATTTTATTGGATGTAGCACTTAGTAATATTTACCAGTTTGTGGAATTTGTCTCTCTCTTGCTCCTTTGCATTCTCATTGAATTTCTGCCACTCATTGCCTATAATTAACTAATGGGAATGGAAAAACTGTTAGATTGTGCTTACCAGTTTGCTTATAATAAGTATGGGGAAAGCAGCAGAAAAATTGAACCTTTTTGTTATTTTCAAAACCTCAAAAATTCTATGTTACTTTCTGGATGCTGAAAACTGGTAACCAAGCAACTATAGCAGAAGCTGGAATGTGTCTACTTTAGACACATAGATCTTTCAAGAAATCTATAACTGAGACAATCTGAGATTAAAAGGGAGATCTCATTCTTCCAAAAGAGTTGTTGAAATTTGTGTAAGCTAATTCATTTATATTATTAGATTCTCCATGATAAAAATAAAATCTTCATTTCAAGTGCATAATGAGAAAGAATCCTAAATAAATACATAAAACTGGTAGAATGTGTTGTTCTTCAAACATTTTAACCTAAGAATATATTCTGGGTAACGTTCTAAATTCTCATTGGTGTGAAATGCATGTTGTTATTTTACCAGAGTTCATATCCATTCAAACTTACACCAAGCATCTCCACCTTGCTCACTGCATTGGCTTTAGAAAAATGAACCTACCAGATTATACATTAGTGCTTCGTAATTGAAAAGGCACTTAAGTGACATAAGACATATAATCTTGTACAATCAAATATGAACACTATTCAATGCAATATGGGGGATCATGCACCTCCTTCACAGTATGACTCTAACTTCTGATATATTTTGTGCTCAGTCACTAAGTTATGTCCATCACTTTGTGACCCATGGACTGTAGTCCACCAGCTCCTCTGTTTTCTTAACTTATATGCCAAGTACATCATCCAAAATGCCAGGCTGGATGAATCACAAGCTGAAATCAAGATTGCTGGAAGAAATACACACAATCTCAGATATGCAGATGATAACACCCTAATGGCAGAAAAGGAAGAGGAACTAAAGAGCCTCTTGATGAGGGTGAAGGAGGAGAGTGAAAAAGCTGGCTTAAAACTCAACATTCAAAAAATGAAGATTGTGGCATCAAGTCCCATCACCTCAAGGCAAATAGATGGGGAAAAAGTGAAAATAGTGACAGATTTTATTTTGTTGGACTCCAAAATCACTGTGGGTGGTGACTGCAGCCACAAAATTAAAAGACACTTGCTCCTTGGGAGAAAATCTATGACAAACCTAGACAGCATATAAAAAAGAAGAGACATCACTTTGCCGACAAAGGTTCTTCTACTCAAAACTATGGTTTTTCAGTAGACATGTACAGATGTGACTGTTGGACCATAGAGAAGGCTGAGCGCCAAAGAATTTATGGTTTTGAATTGTGATTACAGAGAAGACTCTTGAAGGTCTCTTGGGCTACAAGGAGATAAAACCTGTCAATACTATAGGAAATCAACCCTGAATATTATTAAGAAGGACTGATGCTGAAGCTCCAATTCTTTGGCCATCTGATGCAAAGAGCTGACTTGTGGGAAAAGATTCTGATGCTGGGCAAGACTGAGGGCAAGAGAAGGGGACAACAGAGACTGAGATGGTTGGATGGCATCACCAACTTAATGGCCATGAGTTTGAGCAAACTCTAGGAGATAGTGAAGAACAGGGAAGCCTGGCATGCTGCAGTCCATGGGATCACACAGACAAAATATAGCAAGTGAACAAGACTCCTCTGTCCATCAGATTCTCCAGGCAAGAATACTGGAGTGGGTTGCCATTTCCTCCTCAAGGGATCTTCCCAACCCAGGGATCTAACACACGTCTCTTGCGCCTCCTTTATTGGTAGGTAGATTCTCTTACCACTGTGCCACCTGGTATTTTAGTCTCCATGTGAAATCATGACTTGTTGTTAATGGAGAAGTTTAAACTCTGTAAATTTGATATTTACATCTTGGCATTAACCGTGGCCTTTCTCTCCTGCCTCCCCACACTGCGGTTTTGACTGTTTCTTGCCCGCTTAGCTAATGATAAGAGTGTCAATCAGTTAGCAATCAAGGATAAGAGCCACCTAGATCTGAACCACGTGCGTCATCTTCTCTGCCTCCCAGTGTTTTGAGTGAGCTCTGGTATCTAAGGGAGCGATCTGGTCTACTCTCACATTAAAAGGAGAGCTTGCTTCCCCCATTAAGCATGGTGATTACAAATATTAATCTCTCAGGATTCTGAAGCCAGACCGCATCTTCAAATACTGACTATTCTAACTGCTGATGATAGGATCTTGGGAAAGTTACTTAACTCACTGCATTTCAGTTATTTTATCTCTAAAGTGAAAACAATGATCCTACCTTCTTTAGAGTGTTGCAATGAGGTCAACAGGAGTTAGTGACATATAAAGCATTTAGAATAATACTTGACATTAATAATTACTTGAAAAATATTAGACACTGTAATTGTGTATAAATAATACATTTATAATTCCAGCTCATTTATGTTCTTCTGTAGTCAGTTAAGATGTCAGTTAGAAAGTTGTCAACTCAGTAGTCAATAAGAAAGCAAAAGACTGAGGGGAATTTAAAAAGAAACAACTTTGCAACTTCTTATATGCAAAACACAGTAAAACTGCTCAGAGTGTATATTTTTAAATGTTTTGTAAAAAAATTAAATTAAAAAAGCATGAGAACCAAAGAAAGCTAACAGAAGGAGAGGAAGAGAGGACAAAAATTTGGGTTATATTGTGTTTCGTTTTTTGTTTTTTTTTGTAAATCTGTGAAAAATGTTTAAAATTTTAAAAGAAATTATATATAAATAAGTTTTACATATAATGTTTACAAAAATCTTACATAAGATATATGCACATATTGAATACACACGAGTGTTACTAAGGTATACTGTATAACGGATATGTTACATATACGGATGTATATGTCTATTATGTTTATGTTCAATATATGCAATTGTAAAATACACTGGCATATAGATATACATAGTATATAAATATGTTTGCAATTGCTATTATTGCTTATTATTTTTACTAATGTTGCTACTTAACAATAGCAGATAGAACTATGAAAAGCAGTCCTCAGGAAAATACCAATTCTAAGACAATAAGTTCAGCGGTTGAAGGAATGGGAAAAGGCCAGCCAATATGTGCTTTTTCTGAAATTTTCCCATATGTTCACTTGGAAGGAATTTATATTGTTCTTCTGTCATTACTAATCAAGCTTCAGAATCTTAATAACACCTCTTTTTACTATAATCAAAAAGATGTTACTTATATTCTATGATCCTTTTGACATACTACCAAATTCAGTTGCTATTATTTTGTTAAGAGATTTTATATCCAAGTTCATTGACTGTAAATTTACTTGCTTGTGGAGTCCCTCTGTTAATGGTATCAGCTTGATGCTGGCTTCATACAAACAGTTTGGGATGCAAGGATGATTCAACACAGGTAAATCAATCAGTGCGATGCACCTCATTAACAGAATGAGAATCACTTGATCATCAATAGATGCAGATAAAAGCACACTTGGCAAAAGTATATATCATTAGCATCATTATGATGACTCTTCTATATATGTAACATATATACCATACGAAAAATGTCAACACCACCAAGTAATAGCACCATTTTGGGCCAACCAGATAGCCGATTTTTCATTGGCTGAATATCTGATCAGAACATCTCTATTATGCCTTAAATCTTCTTTACTCTCTTCCCAAGCATCCCTGATTTTTCAAAGATCTACGCTCAAGCTTCTCTAGTTACTATAAGAGATAAGAACAATGGAAACCAGGAGACCAGACTTATGCAGAAGCAGAAGCTCCAATCCTTTGGCCACCTGATGTGAAGAGCCGACTCATTGGAAAAGACCCTTCTCCAGCTGGGAAAGACTGAAGGCTGGAGAAGGGGATGACAGAGGATGAGGTGGTTGGATGCCATCATTGACTCTACAGACATGAGTTTGAACAAGCTCTGCAGGAAAATGAAGGGCAGGGAAGCCTGGCGTGCTGCAGTTCATTGGGTCACAAAGAGTCAGACACGACTTAGCAACTGAATAACAACAAATGTTCCAATTCTGGTTCTTCCTTTTACTCTATGTGTGATTTCTAAAAATATTCTTCCTTCAGCTTTCCTTTATTCAGTGATATAGACTATTGACTATAAACCAATTCTTGGCCCTCTGCTGCATCCAGAGGTACATGGTGAATAAAAGAAACATTGTACCCTTAAGAAGTTTAGAACCTAATGATAAAGCCAGCTATTAACACAGTAATAATTAAAATTAAAGCATTCCAATTTGGTAAGTTATAAAATTGAACAATAGAAGTAGCTATGAGAGGAGATAAAAAGCAAGGGTAGCTGAGCG
The DNA here is from genome assembly GCF_019320065.1 of Cervus canadensis. Classification (NCBI taxonomy): domain Eukaryota; kingdom Metazoa; phylum Chordata; class Mammalia; order Artiodactyla; family Cervidae; genus Cervus; species Cervus canadensis. The sequence goes on along the minus strand of NC_057401.1, from coordinate 50,482,141 downwards.
TTCTCCAGGAGGAGTAGCAACAGACAATTCTGGGAATCCACCCAGAGGTCAGATCATGCCATCCTTTCTGTGTTACAGATCTGGGATTTAATCTAAATGCCCTAAGAAGCCACAGAAGGATTCTAAACCCTAGAATGATGGGACCAGATTTCTGTTTGTAAAGGATCCTGTGGTAGCCTGACTGGGAAGAATTTGGATGACACCAGAAAGAGAAGCGGGTACCAATTAGGTGGCTACTGCAGTGTTTAAGGTGAGAGACAATGGCAGAATAAATTAGAGAGGAGCAGAGCGGAATGAAGAGAACCAGACAGATGTGAGTTTCATTTTAGATAAGGAGCTGACAGGACTCACTAACAGACTGGGTTGAGGGAGAGGTGAGTGTGAAAGAGGTGTCAAGAATGATTCTCAGGTGTCTTGCTTCAACACTGGAGCAGATGGAGGTGTAATTACTGAACAGAGGATTCTGCAGGGAAATGAAGGATGAGCCGATGGGAGGAGAGAGACTTAGAGTTGAATTTTGTACCGTTAATTTTTGAGATGCCAGGAAAGCCTGAAAATGTATATGTTAAATGTATGTTACCTACAGGAATCTGATGCTCAGAAAGGAGGGTGCAGTTAGGAATGTTAATCACTATATCATCCCCAATGTCCTCATTTGAAAATGAAGGTGGCACTGTGTGAGGCAATAAACATGAACATGTACAAAATGCCAGGCACATAACCCTGGGCAGAGACAGTGGGTGTGTGAGCCTACGGATACTCCTGCACCTTCAAACATACATACATGGGCTTTCCAGGTGGCGCTAGTGGTAAGGAATCTGTCTGCTAATGCAGGAGATGCAAGAGACTTGAGTTCAATCCCTGGGTCAGGAAGATTCCCTGGAGTAGGAAGGGGCAACCCACTCCAGTATCCTTGCCTGGAGAACCCCATGGAGCCTGGTAGTCTACAGTCCACGGGGCCACAAAGAGTTGTACACGACTGAGCCACTGAGCACACATGCATGTATGCATGCATACATGCATGTGTACTTATATATACGAGGTTCAACGTACATTTAGTAGAGGCAGAAAAATAACTACCTTAATAAAAGTTGCATTCTTTGTTTTTTATATTCAAAATAAGATATATACTGCACAAATAATATTTATATTATGTGAAAACGCATCAGTGGTGGTGGTTTAGTTGCTAAGTCATGTCTGACTCTTGCGTCCCCATGAACTGGAGCCCACCAGGCTCCTCTGTCCATGAGATTTATCAGGTGAGAATACTAGAGTGGGTTGCCATCTTGTATCTTGCCTTAAACAGCTCCCCCATCACTTGTACCCGGATAAGCTAGCCACTCAGCCTCACTCAGGAGAAGGCAATGGCACCCCACTCCAGTGCTCTTGCCTGGAGAATCCCATGGACAGAGGAGCCCGGTAGGCTGCAGTCCATGGGGTCTCTACGAGTTGGATATGCCTGAGCGACTTCACTTTCACTTCTCACTTTCATGCACTGGAGAAGGAAGTGGCAACCCACTCCAGTGCTCTTGCCTGGAGAATCCCATGGACAGAGGAGCCTGGTGGGCTGCAGTCCATGGGGTCGCTAAGAGTCAGACAGGACTGAGCGACTTCACTTTCACTTTTCACTTTCATGCATTGGAGAAGGAAATGGCAACCCACTCCAGTGTTCTTGCCTGGAGAATCCCAGGTATGGGGGAGCCTGGTGCGCTGCCATCCGTGGGGTCGCACAGAGTTGGACATGACTGAAGCGACTTAGCAGCCGCAGCAGCAGCAGCCTCACTCAGCAGAGGTAACTGGCAGAGTTATCACTCAAATCTTGTGGCTGCACATGACAGAATTTCTGTTTCACAGGAACAAAAACACAGTTCCAATCCCAACTGGCTTCCAGTTACAGAATTCTGAAAGTAATTATCTGACACAGCAGAAGCCAAACAGTGCTCTATTTTTATTTTCCATTTCAAACTCTGAATGTGAATCAGATCCTCACCAGAAATGTGACAGAAACAGGAGGGGAAGAAATAGATTTACTTATTCATTTACAGCAGTCAAAGCAGAGTCAGTACTCTGAAAAATTCAGCAAGACGTTCCCCACTTTTCCACAGCCCTTGTTCCGTCACATTATTTTGTGGGGTTCTACATCAGGCTACTTTGCAGGAACATTACGGACTGTGAATGTGTACACTTCTTTTTAACCACGTAAGACAGGTAAACAACAATTTATTAGGCATGATTATTTGGTTTCTAAACTTTAGTTAATGGGACCTAAAGATAGTTTTCTGTCCCAGGTTATTTATTTATTTATTTAGAAATACAATGCACCCCTTGTTCATTTTTTTATTCATTTTTGGCCATCTGGCATGCAAGATTTTAATTCACCCATCAGTGATCAAACTAATGCCCCCCTGCAATGGAAACACTGACTCTGAACCACTAGACCACTAAGGATGTCCAGATCATGGACTTTTTAGAAATATTGTCACTAAACCAAGACAAACTGGGTCACAACTGCTTAATGAAACAGAACTTTATTTGTTAAATATCTACAGAATACGTACATCAGTAATTTATTATATGAGTTTTATATAATTGGATGTAATGCACTGAGTGTATTAAGTCATTTTAGTAATATAATTGGGACAGCATAAAAAAATGAGTATTTGCTGTCCCAGAGCTAAGGTGATATTAAAATTCATCATCAGGGATTTCCCTGGTGGTCCAGTGGTTGAGAATTCACCTGCCAATTCAGGGCATATGGGTTTGATCCCTGGTCTGGGAGGATCCCACATGACAGGAAGCATCTAAGCCAGTGTGCCACAACTATTGAAACCCATGCACCTAGAGTCTGTGCTCTGAAACAAGAGAAGCCATTGCAGTGAGGAGCGCACGCATCACAACTAGAGAGTCGTCCCTGCTCGCGGCAACTAGAGAAAGCCCGTGCACAGCAGTGAAGACCCGGCACAGCCAAATAAATGATTTTTAAAAATAGATGTTTGGCTCTCAATATTAAAAAAAGAATTCATCACCAAAGGTTCCCTGTTTTATTTTGGGAAAGCACATGTAAACCAAACCCCACAGGGTTAAAACAGAAGCATGGCTAACTCAGAACAATCCTAGTTGTTTTTACCTGTTGCATTCATTGTGAATTTTGCTGGTATCAGGAAGAGGAAAATAAAGAATTTATTGAGTGAAAGCTAAAGTTAGTATGAGAAGAGAGCAGACATAATTTGTCTGTATTTTAGCCTTTAAAGGGAGAGAGAGAGTAAAACAAATGAAAACCAGAGTCTTGGTGCTGTATTCTTGAAAGTCAGAAGAGGGTCTGAGGGAGCAGGTTATAGGAAGAGGTTTGATAACCCAGCTCTGACCTGGATGCATTCTGGAAGGTGGTAAAGCTTCACTGTAGTGCATTTTGGGGAAAAGGACTAGAGGTAACTCTGCACACTTGAAAAGCAATCACCTAAATAGGAAATGTGTTGGGAAGATCCCCTGGAGACGGGAATGGCAACCCACTCCAGTATTCTTGCTTGGAGAATCACATGGACAGTGGAGCCTAGTCTCAGAGAGCTGGACACGACTGAGTGCCTGACACTTTCACTTTCAAATAGGAAATGGTAAGTTTGGGAATACCTTATCCCCTATCTTAAATACGTTCCAGTTGGACACTACAACTGGAAACACAGCCCAGATTCAAACATTTATATCCTTGGAAAACATTTGAATATTTATGTATGACAACAAAATCTCTCTCAAAATCCAAATGGAATTATCAAGATTCAGCCACAAACCAATGGATTCTGGTTTTTTTGAAATAGTGCTTTCAATGACAGTACATCATGAAATAGACTTCACTATAAGTAAAGCAGATTTGATAGTATATGTTAATGGCATTTACTGCTTTAAAAAGACATTCATGAAACATACTGACATAACAAATTGATAAACAAGGTATCAGTCAGTCAGCTCAGTTGTTCAGTTGTGTCCGACTCTTTGTGACCCCATGGACTGCAGCACGCCAGGCTTCCCTGTGCATCACCCATTCCCAGAGCCTACTCAAACTCATGTCCATTGCATCAGTGATGCCATCCAACCATCTCATCCTCTGTCGTCCCCTTCCCCTCCCACCTTCAATCTTTCCCAGGATCAGGGTCTTTTCAGTTGAGCCAGTTATTCATATCAGATGGCCAAAGTATTGGAGTTTCAGCTTCAGCATCAGTTCTTCCAATGAATATTCAGGACTGATTTCCTTTAGAATGGACTAGTTGGATCTCCTTGCAGTCCAAGGGACTCTCAAGAGTCTCCTGCAACACCACAGTTCAAAAGCATCAATTCTTTGGCACTCATCTTTCCTTAGAGTCCAACTTTCACATCCATACATAACTACTGGAAAAACCATGGCTTTGACAAGACAGACCTTTGTTGGCAAAGTAATGTCTCTGCTTTTTAATATGCTGTCTAGATTTGTCAGAGCTTTTCTTCCAAGGAGCAAGTGTCTCTTAATTTCATGGCTGCAGTTACCATCTGCAGTGATTCTGGAGCCCCAAAAAATAAAGTCTCTCACTGTTTTCATTGTTTCTCCATCTATTTGCCATGAAGTGATGGGACCAGATGCCATGATCTTAGTTTTCTGAATGTTGAGTTTTAAGCCAACTTTTTCACTCTCCTCTTTCACTTTTATCAAGAGGGTCTATACTTCTTCTTTGCTTTCTGCCATAAGGGTGGTGTCATCTGTGTATCTGAGGTCATTGATATTTCCCCTGGAAATCTTGATTCCAACTCGTGCTTCATCCAGTCTGGCATTTCGCATGATATACTCTGCATGATGTGCTCTGCATATAAGTTAAATAAGCAGGATGACAATATGCAGCTTTGACATACTCCTTTCCCTATTTGGAACCAGTCTGCTGTTCCATGCCATTTCCAGTTATAACTGTTGCTTCTTGATCTGCATACAGATTTCTCAGGAGGCAGTCAGGTTATTCCCATCTCTTTAAGAATTTTCCACAGTGTGTTGTGATCCGCACAGTCAAAGACTTTGGCGTAGTCAATAAAACAGAAGTAGATTTTTTTCTGGAAGTCTCTTGCTTTTCTGATGATCCAGCAGATGTTGGCAATTTGATCTCTGGTTCTGGCAATTTGATCTCTGGTAAAGTATTCACACTGGTAAATAAAGTGATTTGATGTATAAAAAGTATATTAGACTTCTAGTACAGAAAAGGTGGTGTATACCTAACTTTCTTATTCCTGCCACATAAGCACAAGAATTGACCCTGAAACTGGCACAGAGGACAATCATCAGTGAATCTGAAAGGAGGAGAGCCTGTCCATAACGCTAGGTCTGAAAGAACAGGTTAGAGTTTGTACCCTCCTTGTACCCTCCAACCGAAGAGGAGAAAGATATCTGACCTGCTGTTCCCTGACTCCCAACCCTGAGAACAGAAGCCACTTGGTAGGCTTAATTCTCCCCTGGATCAAACAGAAGTCCCTATGACCACATCAGGTAAGCAGACAACTCTGTCAAAGAGGACTACTTGGGAGAGCCACCAAGAATAAATAACCAAAGGAAGCACTCTGCTTTCTCATAGAATGTGAGACTCCCCTTTTCCACCAAGAGCTACTGAGACAGGGGGCAAAGTTGCTGGAGAGACCCACTACTAGCTGTTCTGGTCCAGGAGACCTCTTTGACTTCATGGTCATGAGATTCTCTATCCCTGTCCAAGGATGCAGAGGAAGCTGGGGGTCATAGGTAGGGGAATTCTACCACACCACTCTATTAAGAGACACATTCAGCAGACTGACCTATGGCAAACTCATTTACCCTCACAAGAGCACTATTTGGGAAATTTCAGGACGCAGGAACTTCAGATAAGCTAAGCAAACCAAAATAATATCACAAAGACACAGAACATTTATGGCCATTTGAACCATAGTCCGTACAATTAATCCAATATCCACATGCTAAAGCTAAACTAGGTGGCTGACTATTTAAATATCCCCTGGAGAAGAAATGCTACCCACTCCAGTATTCTGGCCTGGATAATTCCATGGACTGTATAGTTCACGGGGTCACAAAGAGTTGGACACGACTGAGTGACTTTCATTTTCACATGTTTAAATAGATCTCAGAGTCTCCTATAATTATAGGAAAACAAATGTCTTAGAAATAATATAAGCTCACCCATTATACCAAGAGTTAAGAAAATCACAACTTGAATAATGAAAGGCAATCAACTGTTGCCAATACAAAGATGAATCAAGTGTTGAAATGACCTGACAAGGATTTTAAAGTAGCTTTTATAAAAATGCTTCAATAAAACATTACAAATTATCTTGAAACAAATCATTAATAAAAAAGAAGAAAAATTGGTAATCTCAGAAAAGGAAGAAGTTACCTTAAAAAATGGCCAAATGGAAATTATATAATTTCACAATACAATAACAGGAGAGAAAAAGATCACTGTATAGGCATAATAGTAGAGTAGAGATGACAGTAGACAGAATCAATTAACATGAGGACAGAATGAAATTCACTCAGTCTGAAAAACAGGGGAAATTGTCTGGAAAAAAGAATAAACAGTGCTTCAGGGGCCCAAAGGATAATAACAAAATAATAAATAGGTATATTACTAGAATTCTAGGAGGAGAGGTACAAGGACAGAAGGGGGAGGAATTATGAAGAAATAATGACTGAAACTTCACAGATTTTGTTAAAAACACACCCAACATATCCAAGAAGCTGAAAAAACCCAAGATAAGTTAAAGGCAAAGAAATCCACACTATGATTTATTATATTTAACCTACTGAAGATAAGAGATAAAAAGTTTTGAAAGCAACCAGAGAGAAATGATTCATTGCCTATAGAGAAAAAAAAAATTAAATGACAATGGATTTCTCCTGTGAAATAAGGGAGACTAGATGGAAGTGGTATAGTATTTTGAAAGTTTGAAAGAAAAGCACAGTCAGCTAGGAACTCAACATTGCAGAAATATCCTTCAAGAATGAAAGGAAATAAAAACATCCTCAGATGAAGGAAAAATCAAAAGAATCTGTTGATATTAGACCTAATCTTACAGATTGGCTGGGCTTCCCTCATAGCTCAGTTGGTAAAGAATCCTCCTGCAGTACAGGGACCCTGGTTTGACTCCTGGGTGGGGAAGATCCCCTGGAGAAGGGATAGGCTACCCACTCCAGTATCCCTGGGCTTCCCTTGTGGCTCAGCTGGCAAAGAATCCACCTGCAATGTGGGAGACTGGGTTCAATCCCTGGGTTGGGAAGATCCCCTAGAGACGAGAAAGGCTACCATAGAGAAAACAGATTGAACAATGGAATACTGTAAGCTGCATATAAAAAACTCAATTCAAATCCAATGATATACGCAGATTTTGAACATAAATGGGAGAGACATACAATGAAATCATTATTTTATTTTTAAAAAATGAGTGGCAATCTTAATATCTGACCAAATAGGCTTTATAACAAAGGAAAGTACTACAGAAAACACAATGATAAACATAATGATAAAAGGACCAATCCATCAGGAAGGCATTACATTCTAAATAGGTATGCACAAATAACTTCAAAATATATGAAAGAAAAGCTGATAGAGTTGAAAGGAGAAATAGACAAATCCACAAATATATTTGGGAACTTCAACACCCTCTTCTCATCAACTGATAGAATTAGAGACAGAAAACAAGAATTGATACATATGTGAACTAAAGGAAAAAGCAAAAGCATCTGATTGGCTAATATAGAATACTATTTTTAAATAAGATTATAAAATGAAAAAAATGTTTCTCAAGAACCCATGGAATGTTCACCAAGATAAATCATATCATGGGCCATAAAACAAAACTCAAAAATTTAAAAAAATTATATATTTGTCATCTGATTTTAATGGAATAAAATTAAAAATGAACAACAGAGACAACAGAGACATCTCTAAATACATGGAGATTTTAAAAGACATTTAAAAAATATCCATGGCTCAAAGATAAAGTCTCAAAGGAAATAAGAAATATATTTATAACTGAATAAAAACAAAATATACCATATCAAAATATGTGGAACACAACTAAATTTGGTGCTAGAAGGAAATTTATAGCTATATGCTTATATTAGAAATGAGATAAGGCCTCATATCAATGACTTAAGTTCTTATTTCAACACCTAGGAAAAAAATGAAATACAAATTCAAGTACATAGGAGGCAGGAAACAATAAAGATAGGAGCATAAGTCAATAAAATTGAAAACAAGATAAAAAATTGATGAAACAAAATTCTGATTCTTTGAAAAATCAGTTAAATTGATAAACCTCTAGGAAGACTGATAAATACTTAAAAAAAAAAGGAAGAAGACAAAAATCACTAATTCAGTATCAAAGATGGAACAATACTACAGATACCGCAGCCTTTAAAAAGATACTTAGGGGATCCTGAAAAAAAACTTCATGCTCATATATTTGAAATATTAAAAGAAACAGATCAATTCCTTGAAAACAACAAAATCCCAAAGTGAAAAAGATCATTTGAATTGTCTATAACCATCAAAGAAACTGCATTTATAATTAAAAGTTCCAGATGGTAGTATTATGTTGGAAGTTTAATTTCACTGGATAATTATATGAAATATTTAATATCAATATTAATGTCAATGTTATAAAATATCTTTCAGGAAATATAAGAAGAGGGAATATTTTCTAAGTAACATAATAAGCCAGTATTGCTCTGATGCCAAAACAAAAGTAATATGAACATAAACAATCTACCAATCAATATCTCTCAAGATATCAAATGCAATGATCCTCAACAAAACATTAATAAATTAAATCATCAATGTATAAAAGGATGAAAAGGTCCAGGCATGCAATAATTCAGGTATTCGAGGCTAGTTCAACTTTTGAAAATCAATAAATGTAGTCCACCATGTAAAGGCAAAAACACGGTCATATCAATAAATGCAGAAAAGCATCTGGCAAGCTCCAACCATCTATTCATGATAAAAACTCTCAGCAAATTTGAATGGAGGAGACCCAGAAGATGCAGGTCTGATCCATGGGTTTGGAAGATCCCCTGGAGGAGGAAATGACACCTCACTCCCATATTTTTGCTTGGGAAATTTCATGGATGGAGGAGACTGGTGGGCTACAGTCCATGGGGGTCACAAACATGAGTTTTTCAGGTAGTAATGTACAGATGTAAGAGTTGGACCATAAAGAAGGTTGAGCCCTGAAGAATTGAGAATTGTGTTGCTGGAGAAGACTCTTCAGAGTCCCGTGGACAAAAAGGAGATCAAACCAGTCAATCCTAAAGGAAATCAACCCTGAATATTCATTGGAAGGACTGGTGCTGAAGCTGAAGCTCCAATTCTTTGGCCACCTGATACGAAGAGCCTACTCATTGGAAAAGACTCCAATGTTGGGAAAGATTGAAGGCAAAAGGAGAAGGGGGTGACTGAAGCTGAGTTGGTTGGGTAGCATCACCAACTCAATGAACATGAGTTTGAGCAAACTCTGGAGATAGCAAAGGACAGGGAATCCAAGCATGCTGCAGTCCATGGGATCACAGAGTCAGACACAACCTAGCGACTGAACAAGAAAGTTAGAAATAGAGAGGCATTAACTCAACTTGATAATCATCTATATAATAAACCTACAGTTACCATCATATTCATATCATGAATACTTTTCCACTAAGATAAGAATCCAGGCAAAAATGTCATCTACTACTCTTATTCAACATAGCATTTTATGTTCCAGCCAGTTCAGCACTAAGGCAAGAAAAGGAAATAAAAATGCATACAGATCAAAGAGTAGAATTAAAATTCTCCCTGTTTGTAGAGGACATCATTATATATGCAGAAAAATCTACAAAATAAATAAATGGAATAAAAAGAAAGCTCTAGAATAAGTGAGTTTAGCAAGTTTGCAAGATAGAAGATGAACAAACACAAATCAACAGTAATAATGAATATGCAGAAATTAAAATTAAAACACAATACCATTTATAATCACTCCAAAGATTTTCCAAAGAAAATTCCAAATTGAATACATTGCATAATAATAAAGTGTGCACAAGGTGTTTTCTGTATCATATGCTGAAAATTGCAAAATGCCAAAGAAAGAAATCAAAGACCACATAAATGAGGCTATAATGTTCATGAATTGGAATGCTTAACATAGTAAAATGCCAGTTCTTCCCAAATTCTTCTATAAGTTTAATACATTGTCTATAAAAATTTCAGAAAGATATTTTATAGACATAAAAAAGTTTATTCCAAAATTTTTATGGGAAGACACAGGCTCTTCCTGTGTTAAAACAATCTTGACAAAAAAGTTACTTTTCTCTCTTTGATATCAATGCTGACCATATAGAACCTTTTTTTGTAATTGGCATGGGAGGAGGGTCATGAACAAAAAGAGTCTCTGCTTACATGAATAAATAAAGTCCGATTCTTCATCATAAGTCATGTCTTAAAGTAACTTTAGAAGAAATCTCTAACGATCATCAAATTGGTCTCCACGCTTTTATCAGAATAGAGTATAAACTATATCAGACATTGAGAATCAATTTATGCCCATTCCAAAACTAACAGATAAGTCTTCGTGTCTTTTAAGGCTCTATTTCTGCTAATTCATTAAGCACAGATGTTAATTAAATTATACAATTTGGATGTTCAGATAAATACATTATAACGCATACATGAAATGATAAGTTATTATTAAAAGTCACAAAAATGGGGAGAATATTTTGTTATCACATAGCATTAGTGAACACAACTATTTGCTGATATCAAAATGTAGGTCAACACCTTCATTACTTCATTACTATCCCAGGGGATTTTTTTCCCCCTCTGGTCTAAGATCTAACATAATGGGGATCAATGAAGTCATTAGGTTAAATATTGGTGACTATTTAGTTGGCTTTGATAACAATGCTGGTGTTATATGTATCTTTAGCACATTTGTATAGCCCCAATATTTAGCACATGTAAAGTCTGCAAATCACCTATCGTTTTCAAGGAACATGACAGCACAAGCAATACATATTTTCCTTTATGTGAGGTTTCCTAAAGTATTTCTTCTCAAGATGGGGGTTTGAGATAAAATGTTTTATTTCTTCTTCTTGGAGTCTCATTAAACTATAAAAAGTATTTAAAAAATTGAAATATTTTGCAAATTAATGATGGTAAGTTTTGCTCCCAGCAGAAAAGACATTTCAGTAAGCTCCTCAAAGATAGACTATGAATGAAACAGTGATGGGTAAAATAGAAAGACAAAGGAAATTATATCCTTAAACATGTGTGGAAGGGAATTGCCATGCAGGATTTTGCCTTGTCTTGCATTATTTCCTCAAAAGCTTAGGAGTCAAAAATGCCAAGTATAATGGAGGCTGGGGATGAGATTGAAAAACTAAGTGTTATTTTTTTAAGAAAAACTTAAATTAAGATGTCTGAGACAACTACCACAGGGAGATAGTAATGAAATAGCCCAAACTCTCATCATGTATCTCAATGTTCTGAAGACAATGGTAGGTTTTCTATATCTTCACTCTAAAAGGTAGAAAGTAATTATAGCCTATCTAGAGTTAGCAAGAGAAGGGATAAACATGTCAGTATTTTACATATTTTAAAAAGACAACTTAGGGAAGAAAAATAATTAATGAAAAAGTATGGGAAAAGGGGAAAAGGAGGTAGGGTGATTAAACAAGCAGACCCTCATATTCTATAGCAGGAAATCAAGATAAAGTCTAGTCATGTTAAAATAAAAGAACTAAAATATCATGGGTTGTTTTTTACCTGTAAGAAAAGCTGTGAGAAGGAAATGGAAGGGGAAAAGACGAATATCAATTTTGTGATAGCTTTTTGTACCATTTGTCTTTTCCCCCATCTGCATGTATTATGTATATATATCCGTACAAATAAAGGTGTTTGAAAACATATACATAGAGAAAAAAAATACTTGATCTCATTTATCAATAGATTTTAAAAGAGGAATTATTCAAGACCATGAGATTAAGCACATATATGTTACATTAAAATAATCATTATTTAAAAAAAAATAATCATTATTTTACAGATATCTATTATTAAAGTAGCAATTTCTAACACAAAGATTCTTGTCATTTTACTCAAGGTATCTTCATGTATCACTAGTAAAATGAACCTAAAGACAAGTGGCTCTAAAAGATACTTAATTTAGGACCATTTTGGTAGCTTGAAAAATAGATATCAGAGTTCTATTTTCAGATTTCCTGACTTATTCAATTGGATGCACAGGCTGAACTTGAGGATCTTTAAAAACTTCCCATGTAACTCTAACATTCAAATAAGGTTGAAAACTAAGGTATCTACCTTGTGAATACTTGTCTCTGGGTAATATATACCCAATCAAAAGCTTTGCTTTTAATGCATTAACCCAACTGTAGCATTTTCTGTATCTTCATTTTTGTTATTTTAACATTTCTTACAGACACAAAGAGAAATGCAGCTGCAAAATGCAGAATAGAAATCACTTCTATGCAAATTAACAGCTCTCTAGAGAGAGCCTTTAGTCCCCCACAGCTGCACCGCACTGATGCTCCACCCACCGAACATAAATATTTACTTAGTGGTATTGCTGCTGATAATTGATGTGTAATTAGATATTATTTTACCCTTCCTTATCTCAATGTTTATAAAAATAGTAATAAAACTGAAAAATGTTCATCGTCAATTTAATTCAATGGTACAATAATAACAGGGTTCAAAGAATGACAGCGGCAATGCCTGGAGAAGAAAGAAAGCATAAGGCCATAACATAAGTCATATTTAAGAGGGAAATGTAATTTCAAGTGAAATATATATGTCTCTCTTACAGCACTTGCTCTCTGCTTAGCATCCTCTTGCTTTAATTAAAAGTAGTTTATATTGCCTTGAATACTACAGATGAATTTAATAGTTCTCATAATTTTGAAATAACAATAGAAGGAACCCATGCATGCAAAGGAGCTAATGAACTGAACAAGCAATTACTGAGCATACATGATGTTCCAGAACAAGTTTATGAATCACTATTTTTAGCTTTACACACACACATACACAATAATACAACAGACATACACAAAGTTGGATATTGAAGTAAATTAAAAAAAAGAAAGAGTGATCTGCAATTTTTCTGAGTCTCTATTTAAAAAAAAAAGATGAATGATATTTGATATAGCTTGGTGACATACTAGGTAAAGTAATATACTGAAGTAAAACAAAAGTTAAATATATGAAACTTTTCCACACAGTTAAGAATTATATTAAACTATATGCCTGGCATGTGTCAGCACATCTTTTAGGGAACCCCATCTTATTTTGAAAGAATTGACACCCTGTTATAAGACTTTGGTAGAACATAGTGCAGCCTAATTATGGAAACTTCCAGAACAAGACTCCACATCTTCCCCACTTGGGCAGCTAGACCACCGACAGTTGACTTACACTGAAGCAACATATGCTCTCTTGTCTGGAGCTTTGAAATGTGACCAGCTGACACAAATACCAAAGGACAGATTTGCTATTTATTATTTGTGGCCATGTTATCAAAAACAGTGTCAGAAGTGTCAGTGGCAATCTTCTGACTTGTTTCTGGGGTATCAACCTGGCTTCATTTACAGCTACTCAACCTCTCTTGGTTCCTTATTTCAACACTGACTCACTGGCCTTTCTGCCAATTCCATAATCTAGCCAATATCCATTTGGAAAGTCACTTTCATGCTGAAGTTAGTCATATTCTGTTGCAGTCAAGAAGGTGACTTACTAAATCATGCCTTTGAGTGCAACACCTACTCACACCTCCACACATACAAATAATGTGAACAATAACAAATTATTCTGATGCTTGAAACAAAAGGAAAGAGACCCGGGCTTGATCCTCCCAGTCTTCATAACCATCTTTACATATTAGAGTCAAACTTTTAGATACACAGTGTTTAATGTCATTCTGTCTGCCTATAACTTTATGTGACATTCACAGACTCATTGTTCAGTCACTCAGTCGTGTCTGACTCTTTGTGACCCCATGGACTGCAGAATGCCAGGCCTTCCTGTCCTTCACTCTCTCCCAGAGCTTGCTCAAACTCATGTCCACTGAGTTGGTGATGTCATCCAACCATCTTATCCTCTGTTGTCCCCTTCTCCTGTCTTCTATCTTTCCCAGCATCAAGGTCTTTTCTAAGGAGTTGGTTTTTCATTTTAGGTGGCCAAAGTTTCAGCATCAGTCCTTCCAATGAATATTCAGGGTTGATTTCCTTTAGAACTGACTGGTTTGATCTCTTTGCAGCTCAAGGGGCTCTCAAAAGTCATCTCCAAAATCACAGACTCATACATTTGTATATATTATGTATGTATGTAGATTCCCTACCTATTATTCTATCTGTCCATCCAGAGCCAAAAACTACAAGTAGCTATTTAAATTGATAAAACAAACATTCAGAACCTTAATTGCAATAGCCAAAACTCAAATGTTCAAATGTCAATTAAAAGGAAGCTAGTGGGTCACTTTTTTTTTTTTTTCCTGAAACAAACTTGTTTTTTAGTTAGTCTAGTAGCTTCCAAAATGGCAGTGTAGATATAAACCAGGACTATAACTAGGAAAGTTCAACTAGACAGTTCTGGTCTAAACACATAATGATAATCCAACTTTCCCTATGGTTAAATCAGAAATCTAGGCTTCAGCTATTCAGCACAGGTTGATTATCATTAATTCAGCATGTGCTTGAACAGCAGTCCAATAAGTCTCAAAGAAAGTATGCCTTCACCATAAAATGACTATCTTATTTTATGTTTTATATATATTTTGTTTGTTAACCAATGTAGTTTTTTTTTTTTTTCAACAAGACTCTCATTGTTTGAGAAATTAGTATCTAGACATGGGAGTTTTTAAAGGACAGACCCTAAAATGTGGATTTGAAAAATATTTGGGCACTTGAAACCATCTAGCTGCAAGCAAATAAATCCTTTATTTTTATTTTTTTTTATAACAGAACATAGAAACTGATTGAACTGTTGCCTACAAATGTTGGGACTTGGGCTTCTCATGCTTTCCGAGTTTGCAGCTGTAGGCAATTGGCTAGGATCCTAATCGCACCATTTGTATCACTGATTGTTCGCTTGCCTGGAGTCTGTTCTACTCTTCAGGTATGAAGTTAGTAAATCACTTCCCATTATTAAACTAGTTTCAGATAGCTTCCTTCAACAGCCAGCAGGATATTACTAACCAACACAAACATTGTGTCGATCACTAGGCAGATAAGAACAGTTCAGGATGAGCAGCATGTTGAGGAACACCTAAATTTTTAGATGCTATGGATTACTAATTGCTAGCAAGCAACAATTAGAAGGGCTGAGGAAGATGAATAGTTCTATTACAAAAAAGTTAAGATGCCATAGTGTTAAAAAGGGTAAGTTGCTCAGTCATGTTCGATTCTTTGTTACCCCATGAACTAGAGCTCGCCAGGCTCCTCTGTCCAGAGCATTTTTCAGGGAAGAATACTGGAGTGGGTTGCCATTTCCTTCTCCAGGGGATCTTCTTGACCCAGGGATCGAATCCAGGTCTCCTTCATTGCAGGAAGATATTTACCATCTGAGCCACCAAGGAAACCCCTCAAAGACTCCACAGATTCATATTCAATCACAGCCTCCTCTATCACTATTCAATCCTCTTGAATATGAGTCAAGCTCCTGTAAATAGTAAGGTTCTTCAGAGAAAATGGTGGCTCAGACATTAAAGAATATGCCTGCAATAAGTGAGACCTGGGTTCGATCCCTGGGTTGGGAAGATCCCCTGGAGAAGGGAACCCCTATCCACTCCAGTATACTTGCCTGGAGAATTCCATGGACAGAGGAGCCTGACAGGCTACAGTAGACGGGGTTGCAAAGAGTGGGACACGACTGAGTCACTTTCAGATTCTCTTCCACTTTTCAGAGAAAATAGCTTCCTGGGTAAAACAAATAGCTGTAGAAAATGTAAGTCCCAATTTTAAAATATTTATTGTTATCACTTTCTTTTTTAAGCCACTTTACTGAGGTATGATTAAACACAGAACACTATACATATTTATACATGTATACGGCTCGATGAGTTTGGAGAGGAGTATACAACCGGGGCTTCCCTGGTGGCTCAGAAGTTAAAGCGTCTACCTGCAATGTGGGAGACCTGGGTTCGATCCCTGGGTCAGGAAGATCCCCTGGAGAAGGAAATGGCAACCCACTCCAGTATTCTTGCCTGGAGAATCCCATGGACAGAGGAGCCTGGTGGGCTACAGTCCATGGGGTTGTAAAGCGTCAGACACAACTGAGCGACTTCACTTCACTTCACTTCATACAACTATCGCCCAATCTATGCCATAAACATAAACATAAACATCACCTCTAAAAGTTTTCTCCTGCCCTCTCTTGTTGTTATTTGTGATAAGAACACAACATAAACTCTACCCTCTTAGCAATCTTTTAAGTATACAATACAGTGCTACTGTATTCTCATTCATGCTTCAAATTTTGTTGATCACTTGCTCCTTGAGATTTTCTCCTTATTTATTGACTCTGATTCCATTTCTATTCTATTGCTTCTAAGTCCTTTGTTGAATTTTCTTTGCAAACTCTTTATGCAGGCCTAGTTTTCCCTTTCCCATTATAACTTTTTGCACTACAGATTTATATTCTGAGCCAGGAGTCAATGTACATTTCTCTAAATTTTTATGCATGGCTTCAATCACCAATAGTCTACATCCTTCCCCCAGCTCTGCATCTCTCCATAATTTCCCATCTGCATGGCCACAAAGCACCCAGGATATAGACTCTCCAAACCTAGCTCCATCACCCTCACTTCCAGATATGATTCTCCTCCTTTACTCACTAGCATGCATGCTAAGTCGCTACAGTCATGTCCGACTCTTTGTGATCCTATGGACTGTAGCACACCAGGCTCCTCTGACCATGGGATTCTCTGGGGAAGAATACTGGAGTGGCTTTCCATGCCCTTCTCCAGGGGATCTTCCCAACTGAGGGATCAAACCTGTGTCTCTAATGTCTCCTGCACTGGCAAGCATGTTCTTTACCACTAGCGCCAACCAGGAAACCCCTGTCTAGAATTCCTCCACAGTTTAAGAAGCCTGCTCAACATCTTCAAATGGCCCTTTCTCACCCTCACTGGATGCAAAATCTTATCAATTTTATATTCTAAAATTAAAAAAAAGTTTTAATCTATTTACTCCCTTCAGTTCTTTTGAAATGTACAAGTTCAAGTCTAGATTTGTGCAATGGTGCATTGCACACTTGTGCATTGTCCTCTCTGCCTTTGAACTTGTTCTGTGTGTCTCATGTCACTTCACATTTGAAAATCCTTCAATTCACTCCCAAACACCTGGAGGTAAACTATATTCTCCTTTGAGTCTTATACAAAGACTGGTCCTCAGTGGCCTGTCATACTGTCTAGCTTCATCCCCAATCCCACTTTTCAGCATGTGATCTGTGCTCCAGCTGCTGTACTTGCATGTCATTAATTATTACTTAGATTCTGTTGATACGGCATTCCTGCCATTCCAGAGCAGGTCTCTCTTAACCAATGTATTTTACCTGTCTCATTTTCTATTGCTAGCAACAGATTAGTTCAAGCTCTCCCTCTTCTGAAGAGCCTTCACTAAACTGATATGAGTCAAGTACATTTCTCCTCCCCTAGAACCATCATCCCCTATGTTTAGCACTGCTATAGCATCATTAGCACTGTGATGCCATCCCTTGTCCTAAAAATCACCTCCTCTTCTTGCCTTCATTAATTATGGAGATTGTATATTTCATTAGTATAATCTCCACATCTAGCCTAGCACAGCATATGCCATGCTGTTAGTTTCTTTTAACAGTTGAATTTATGTTGAAACAGTAACTTTCAAAGTGAAACAGGATTCTTGTAATCATCTTATTCATTCACTTCTTTGATATGCATAATAAAGCCTTGTTCTGAAAGTCTGGATTTACTCAGGTCAAAAGATAACTTAGTATAAAAATCAAGATTACCTGTCCAATGTTCCCTCCCCTGTTTCCTGTTACTTATATATATGTCTTACAAGTATGTCTCAGTTGTTGCCTTGAGCCAGTAATACATTATATGGTTCATAAGTATAAGATCCCTTAAATCATTATGGAACAGGAAATAAGCCAACTATTACCCTCTTTTTTATGATGTATTAGCTGCTTTACAGAAACTAACATACTTTTGATTGTTCTGAAATGCTTCCCTGAGATTCTGTTGCTCATATAGAAGAGTGATTGTGTGTGTTAGTTCTTCAGTTGTGTCCAACTCTTTGTAACCACATGGACTATAGCCCGTCAGGCTCCTCTGTCCATGGGATTTTCCAGGCCAGAATACTGGAGTGGGTAGCCTTTCCCTTCTCCAAGGGATCTTCCCAACCCAGGGATCAAACCCAGGTCTCCCACATTGCAAGTGTATTCTTTACCAGCTGAGCCACAAGGGAAGCCCAGAAGAGTGATTGTTTAGCAATAAATGTCAAATATATTGATGTAACATCCTTTTCTTCTTAAAGTCAACAATGTCTTCACATTTCTCTAAATATGAAGTCCACAGTTATTTACCCAAGAGACACTGTAATATCTATGTCTTATTGTGTCTAATCTCATCTCTCTACTGCTCATTCCCTAAATTGGAGTTAGCCAGTCTTTCTTGGAAGAAGAATGCAGTCAAACACAGATTACTTCAAATCTCAAGAGCTTTATATGTGTTACTCCTTCACCATGGACACTGCCCCAAGCTCAAAAGTCACATACAAGCATATGTGATGGTCAATTTGGTGGGATTAGTCCTGGTTTATTTTTAGATACTGGCTTGTTCTTCCTCAGAGAGTTCTTCCCTCACCCCCAATCTAGGTTTAACACTACACTCAAGTACAACATTCTTTAATAATCCTCATCACATTTTATAGCTGAATATTTATTTGTATGAATGTTGCCTTAATGTCAATGTCTCCCATAATACTTGCATCGTTCACCACTATATAAACAATGCCTAGCATGGTGACCAGAACTGAGGACGTATTTGATAAATTTTGAATGAATATGACCTAGTCTTCAGCCTTTGTCAAAATAAACTCAGCTGACAAATATCATATGATATTGCTTGTATATGGAAAAAACGGTACCATGAACTTAACAAAACAGAGTCACAGACGTAGAAAGTAAAGTTATGGTTACTGGTGGTAAGTAGGGGGATAAATCTGAAGATTGGGATTAACATATACACACTACTATACATAAATTGGGGCTTCCCTCATAGCTTAGTTGGTAATGAATCCACCTGCAATGCAGGAGACCCCAGTTCAATTCCTGGGTCAGGAAGATCTGCCGAAGAAGGGACAGGCTACCCACCCAGTATTCTTGGGTTTTGCTTGCCAAGGGAAAGAATCAGCTGGTAAAGAATCCACCTGCACTGCGGGAGACCTAGGTTTGATCCCTGGGTTGGGAGGATCCCCTGGAGAAAGAAAAGGCTACCCACTCCAGTATTCCAGCCTGGAGAATTCCATGGACTATACAGTCCATGTGGTCACAAAGAGTTGGACATGACTGAGCGACTTTCACTTCACTTCATACATAAATTAGATAACTAATGCTGCTAAGTCACTTCAGTCGTGTCCAACTCTGTGCGACCCCATCCCTGGGATTTTCCAGGCAAGAACACTGGAGTGGGTTGCCATTTCCTTCTCCAATGCATAAAAGTGAAAAGTGAAAGTGAAGTCGCTCAGTCATGTCCGACTCTTCGTGACCCCATGGACTGCAGCCTACCAGGCTCCTCCGTCCATGGGATTTTCCAGGCAAGCGTACTGGAGTGGTATAACTAATAAGGACCTACTATTCAGCACAGGGATCTCTAATACTCTTATAGCCTAGAAGACAAAAGGATTTATAAAAGAGTGTGTATAACTGATTCACTTTGCTATACACCTGAAACTAACACAATATTGCAAATCAACTATTCTCCACTAAATACTATAAAAAAATAAAACTAAAATAAAGCTATGGTTATAAATAATGAAAACCAAAGACCATGATAAGTTAGTATATTTTAATGATTTATATTTTATATTATTTTATCTTTTATTGTAGAATAGGACTGCATACTGTATACCTTTCTAATGTCTATAAATATAGTGACAAATAAGCCATATAAAGGAAACAATCCTAGAGAAAAAAAAACGGATGCCATTTCACTTTGTGATTCTTGGAACAAATGCCTGATATTTTCTTTATGAAATTTAGAAAAAGTAAAAACTAGATGTATTTGAAGACCCTCTAGGCTTAACTTCCAACTAAATACTTTTGTTATAGGAGGTCTGATGCAGTTAAATGTTCACTGGATTTTTAAAAAATCAATAAAATTATGGAACAGATTTCCTGATAATAATACCTATGTTGAAAATGGTAAATTTCCTTAGGGCCAATATGTGTTGAAAGAAAACAGTCCATAGTTAATTATGAAGTGTGATAGATTTTTCAGAATGTATATAACTATTTTTTCATATTTTAGAGAATATTTAGATTTTCATTTTTACTTCTGCATGAAAATATTGAATCATGGTAAAAGAATACTATTATATATATATACATATACATATATATATATATATATATATATATATAATATTAACAAAATTATCTAATCCAAGGCTTGTTTTGTGTAAAGAAAAACCTGCAGTAAAATGGCAAAGTTAATAAATTCATCTCTTACTATAGACAATTGTAAATGTAAAGTGCAATATAACTGAGATAGAAACATTCACTGTAATTCACTAAATGGTAATTCAGTGAAAGGTAATTTACTGGAGAAAGGAAGGAAGAGATTTTCACCAGGAAAGTCATTTCCAGCTGGCAGATAGTCAGATGACTTTGGGGGAAATTAAACCAGATACAGGCCATGAGCACCAAGATTAAATTTTCCATCTCCTGAAGCTTAGAAACTATGACTTTCAGTCCCATCATGGTATAAAATTAGAAAGGAGATGTCTGAACAAAGCAAGACAACTTGAAAATAAACTCTATGAAATGAAAATTGGACTATCTACCCACTAGCTTAAAAAAAAACAGCAAGGAAGCTTGTAGTTGGTTAAGAGCTCTTGGTAGAAAAATAACAATTCCTGTGATAAACTGAAATTCAAACTAGCAGACTAGAAGAAAGGTGGACAAGATTCATTTTCGTGCTGCTAGTGTTCTTTCATTGTTGTTTTCATTAAAAAGTATGGATATGAATCAATAGTTAAAAATTAAAAGTTCATATGTATTTAACTGAACCTCTTCCGTAAACCCGAAATTAACATGATGTTATAAATCAATTATACTTTACTTAACAAAAAGAAAACAAATTAAAAACAAAAATAAAATGTATTAAGATTTATGAAACCAACAGGTTGTCAGCAAACAAAAAAATAAATGACTCTCTATGGATCTCCCTCAAGTTATATTTTAGAGTAATTCCATCAAAATCCTCATTCCCACTTTTCACATACTATTGAAGACAAGTGAATATAAAATTTTTAAAGGCACACCATGATCAAATTTCCATGACAGTGGATAAAAAAACAAAAGAAATATGCAAATTAACCAAGCAGAAATAAATAATATAATTTGATCAACAGTTGGTTTGCACTATTTAATACTTGAGAGAAAAAACTGGTCAAAATGAAAAGACAAGTTATATATAAAAAAGGAGAAAAGGAACCAATGTAAAGCAAAAATTTTAAAATATGTTCAAGCTAATATTCATATTTAAGTCAAGTGGTTGTTGCTCAGTCATGTCTGACTCTTTGCAACCCCATGGACTGCAGCCTGCCAGGCTCCTCTGTCCATGGAATTCTCCAGGAAAGAATATTAAAGTGGGTTTCTGTTTCCTTCTCCAGGGGATCTTTGCAATCCAGAGATCAAACCCGGATCTCCTGCATTGCAGGCAGATTCTCTACCATCTGAACCACAATTTAAATTAAAAAATATATTAATACTCAACTATTCAACTTGGTTGAAGAAAGTATTAGAATCCTAAAAGTGAATATGAGAAAAATTATATTAAATAGAAGTTTCAGAATGAAACAATAAATGAGGGAGAAGAAAATTCAAAGAAATAATGGATGCTGTATTTCTATAAAGTATAAAAATCCTAATATTTACACAAAAAATATTGATTTCAGTCTACTATGGGTTGAATTTTAAACCAATAAAATCCACATGATGATGTTCTAACCCCAGTATGTTATTGAGACAGTTTTTATAGAGGTAATGTCCTAAAGAAAAAAGGAAATCTGGACACAGATACTCATGTAGTGAGAACACCATGTGAACATGAAGACAGCAATCTACAAGCCAGGAAGAAAGGCTTGGTAAAAATCCTTCCACCATAAAAATCAAGTCCTCATTATAACTTCCGGAGAAGGCAATGGCAACCCACTCTAATACTCTTGCCTGGAAAATTCCATGGACGGAGGAGCCTGGTGGGCTGCAGTCCATGGGGTCTCTAAGAGTCGGACCACGACTGAGCGACTTCACTTTCATTTTTCACTTTCATGCATTGGAGAAGGAAATGGCAACCCACTCCAGTGTTCTTGCTTGGAGAATCCCAGGGACGGCGGAGCCTGGTGGGCTGCTGTCTATGGGGTTGCACAGAGTCAGACACGACTGAAGCGACTTAGCAGCAGCAGCAGCAGCATTATAACTTTCAGAGACCCTTGGCCATTTTGCCTTTGTGGGCCTTTTTCTTTTCTCAATTAGAATGATAAATTCTATTTGCAATTGTATTGATATAAAGACTAATAGAGACAATTATATTCATTTTCATATTTTGTTCTGATCTGAAAGTATATTAAGACATTTTCCTGAACTCTTTCAGTATTTGTGGCCATAATGATTATGCCATCTTAAACTAATAGACATTGTAGCAGAGGTGAAAAATGTGTCTAGACATTGCCCCCAAGGGTTAAAGTCACTTTTGGTTTAGCACCACTGATACACTCAAAAACACATACACACATATTAACATACAGGTGGGTATGTTTATATAGTAACATCAAGTGTACATGGTGAACAAATTCATAGATTGTGCCCATAGTATTGCTTTATGTTGATGATGTTTAAAAATTTTCCAGCACAGCCTTAAGAAACACTATATATAATGAGTGCTAATGCTATTAATTTCAACACTTTTATTGTTGAACAATAAAACATATTGTCACTTCTCTCTAAAACTAAAGTAAAACTTAGTGAAATCTGATTTCTTTTAAAAAAGATATAACAGGTTCTATATCATTACAAATTAAATGAAGTATATGCCAAATCAAATTTATCTTTTGTGCACCCAATTTCTTTTAGGACTGGACTTAAATAGTTAAATTTCCATGATGATTATTGAGAAATTTCTAAATCCATATGCACCTGCATACCATGAGTTAATTTCACATGACATCATGTCATCACATTGCCACCTATACAAAATTAAAATGTCATGTTTTGATATAAGAAGTTTTCCATTTCAAAGAAGTTATGGTAAAAAAAAATTCATAAAATCATCATCTTGATAATAAGATGACAATCGGAACCTTTTCTTACTGTTCGTTTAATTTTTAATTCAGAGTTCATGATGACATTAAAGCTATCTTTTTTTTTTCTGTAAATCCTGAACCTTCCCATTCCTTTTTACATGATTTATTCCTTCTTGAACCTCAAAATCATTTATTTAATTTGAAGTCACAGTACTTCATATTAAAAGAGATTTGAAGGCTCTCTTTTTAAAGACAGAAAAAATAGAGAGTAATGGAAGTAATGGTGATGATGAGAGGGGAATTTCATGCACTATATACTAGAAACTGATTTTCATTAAAGAATTAGATATCTTACAATTTGTTCTTTGGCACTGCCATAACTAATCCCCCTTCCCATGAAGAGATCACTTAACTGTTTCAAGCATCGTTGGTTTCCATTATTTAAGGAATTTGACAAGATGATTTCTTAATTCCTTTATGCCACCAGAATTCCTTTCTTACTGTCTATATGCTTGCTGTGGTTGTTTTTGCTTTGTTTTGTTTTAATAAAGCAAGTTGAGAATAATTGCCTAGAGTCTACACTTTATTCACACATATTGCCATTGTTTAGTCACTAAGTTGTGTCAGACTTTTTTGCAACCCCATGGACTGTAGCCCGCCAGGCACCTCTGTCCATGGGATTTCCCAGGCAAAAATGCTGGAGTGGATTGCCAGTTGCTCCCCTGGAGATCTTCCTGACCCAGGGATCAAACTTGTGTCTCCTGCATTGGCTGGTGGATTTTTTTACCACTGACTCACACACACAGGACATGGGTAAAGAGGGGATTGAGAGGTAGAATTTTAGTAACTAAATTCTTTATAGAAGCAAGCAATAGTTTCTACATGATACAGTTTTTAATCTGGAAAAAAATGTTAACAGTCATAAGAACATACACTATAAAATGAAGAGAAGTGAATATGGGGAATGTAATACGTTCGTTCATCCTGAAAAAAGTCTAGTTTCATTAACTTTTATTATCAAAGATATGTTTAATGTTATAAGGCCCAAATACTAACGCTATATTGTTAATAGATTGTATATCTTAGCCTAAAACATGCTAATACAGAGGAACAGCTTTTGGTCTTACCTTTAATTTGATTGATTCAATTCTATTTTATCATATGTTTTACCCTATTCTCTTTAACTACCAGATAATACAATATAGATAATATACATTTAAAGATACACTGAAGTAATAAACATAGCATCTTTTATCTCTAAGAATTTTTGGCCAGTTAAAGAAGTCATCTTTAATATTGTTAAAGTAAAAATTTTCATATTACACATGTAATACATATTTTTTATGTATTTATGGAGCAGAATACCTAGCTAATCACAAGCAATTATCACTCGAAATACATGAAGCTCACTATCAGTGGTTGTATAGTAACAAACATTATTTCCAATATGTGCCCTTAGTTAAATTCTAACAGTTACACATATTTAAATACCCCTAGAATATACCAGGAAGAGTCAGTATACTTTCAACTACAACCTGCACACTAATTATTCTATTGGTAAATATGAGACATATATGAAATACAGTCAATAGCTAGTGAACAAAATATGATATCATATGCATTCTAAATTACAGTTTTTGATCTCTAAAGCAAAGAATTCTACTTTTACACCATGTTTTTTATTCCATAAGCAACATTTTCTAAAATATGTGATAAACTATAGATATTAAGACATGAAGAATGCATTTTTAATCTCCTGGCACTAATTCTGAACACTAATATTTCAAATTTCAGAAAAATTCAAATGAAATAAAAGTGTAGTTTCAATTAAAGGAATGCAAAAAATGATCAAATTAAAATAATACATTTCTATCAAGCAAAACTTATAAACAAATCAAAGGGTAAATTGCAACTATTAAAAAGCATTATTGGTAATATTGCTGGCAAAGATTTATTGCATCTATTATGTAATTATTGACTAGTACTGATAAGTTTAAAAGAGTAACAAAAGGGCCTAAAGAGTCAGTTAGTAAAAAAAGGAATATTCATGTCCCCTCAACTACAAAAATGTGGTCAATTTCATTCATAATAAGACAAACATATATTGGAAGTACATAGAGATGCAATTTTTCACCTATTTACAAAATTCAAGTCTTACAATCCCATTTGTTGGCATTGCTTTAGAGAAATAAATTTTCTCACACATCACTGACAGAGGTGTAAAGTACACTACCAACTATGGAGGAGGATAGGTAACATCTACCAAAATTAAAGATTTTTTTATTTTTAAATCAGAATTCCACTCTGGAAACCTCTCCCTTCAGGGACATCTATACCTTTGCTAAATGATGTGCGTACGAAGACATTCATTACAGCACTGCCTGCAATGCAACTAAACAGCAATAACAACAAAAATACCAAGAGCTAATAAACGTTCATAAAATAACCTTGGGAGAGGGCATGCCAGTGAAAGAGGTGAACTTAAAGACCTCCGCAAATTCACACTTCCATAAAAGAAATGTTTGATGACAGAGATTTTTGTTTCAATAATTTCAAATAATTATCACAACCATTAACAGGACTACAAAAGGCTATACTTTATAGAGCCCTTTCCAGTGAATTACCACATTTGAGCATTACAATAGGTGCTGAGGTAGAGTTCTGTGTAAATGAAGATGAAATGGCCCCATAACCTGCTTCCAGAGTGTTCATAGTCTACTAGGTGAGGCAGGAACCTTGAAAAGGGGTTCCAAATATTTTCTGTAAATGGTCATTAGTAAATACTTTAGACTTTGTGGCTCTTACTTTCTTTCACTGCTTCTCGATTTTGCCGTCATAGCTTGAAAACAGCTACATACAATACACAAATGTGAATCTAGTTGTATTACAAAAAGACATCATTTTTAGAAACTGAATTTGGTTCCGTGATATTTCCATGTATCACCAATAATACTTAAAATTTTCAATAGTTATTATTATTATCTGTTATGCAAGCAACACCAGCACAACCACAGACAGTGGTTTAACTGACCCACAATCTAAACTATAAACCAAACTTTATAACACACTTGAATTAGAAATATAAAACAGTATTTCTCAGTGTTACATGTAAGGAAATAGAAATGGAGGAAATCAAAGACACTCACCAGTGGTAATACAGATAAAAAGAAAAGAAACCCTAACTCAGATTCCACTGTTTACTTAGTAATTCTCATTATCTCATGAAACCAATGAGTCTACCCTAATGATGGGTGTCATACATGGCCTGCATTTTAGGATGTGTGTGGTATTTTGTATAAAATTAAATTCTTAGTTATAATGGGATTCATTTAGCTCTGTTCAAATTTTGAAAAATAAAAAATGATGATCTATATTAGTTATTATATAAGTTTTGGAAAAGAGAGAACACTTTTGTTGTAAAGCCATAATTACATTACCATACAGGTTTTTTTTTTTTTTCTGGGAAGAAAGGACTTACTTACCAACAAATGTGCTATTATAGCTTCCTGACCTTAAACTTTCAAGTATTTTAAAAGATCTTTAATAAATCAATGAGTTCAAATCCAAGATATATATAGATACATAGACACACACTACACACAATAATTTTGGTATTTAATCTCTCATGGCTTTTACATTCTGAAAAACGTATGAATTGTCAATTATGCATTCCTATATATATGTATAATTGCATATATTTTAAATGTAGATGCTGCATACATAATATATGTGTATATACCATTAGAAATGTCCTTAGCCTTATTAAAAAAGAAAAAAAAATCTTATTAGTGAGTAGTGTATATTGCCCAATGTCAGTAAAATAAGTTCCCTAGTAATAAATCCAATTATTGGTAAGAAAACTCAAAGAAAATTTTAAAAATTATAAAAGAAGTTGGTAAGTATCAAACAGTTTGGCTTGAGCTCTTATGAGCAGTTTCAGATGTTCTATAATGTGAAATATAACAATAGATATACAAAATTATAATCCAGAGCTTAAGGATGATGGAAACAAACTGATAATGTAGGAAATATATTAATAACAGAACTGTATTGTATGATTATTATTTTATTTTTGTTGACAAAAATCCTGCAGACATTTCTGTGACAGAGAGGGGTAAAGGAGATCATTTTCAGATCTTTGGATGTGTTCCCTTCTCATGCTCATAGAAACTGTAATGATTTTATCTTCTACTCAGGAACACTTTGAAAATATATGGTTGATTCATTATGAATGTATGTATATGTATGTAATAATGTATTTACTTTATTTAAATATAAATTATTTTCTCTAATAAAAATAACGGGGCTGGAGCACATTCTTATAAGTATATGTGTTGTTGGACATTGAAAGTTGTTTTTTTTTCAATTTTCACAATCATGTATGTATGTATATACGTTTGTACGGGGTGATGTATGAGGGGAATGAGCCTATACAATCAAGTTAGAATTGCTCACAAAGGCAGATGAATATTGAGAAAGAAGATTATGAGTAAAGGGATACAAGTCAGACAGGGAATAAGAGGACCATACCTAAAGGGTGTGACCCTTTAATTTGTCTGTTAATACTACTAGAATGGACCCTGATTTCTGCAGAACCTTCACAAAGGAACAGTTTCCCAGCTCTCACCACCTCCTGGTGGTTAACAAGCTCTCAACCATATGTTCACTGGTACCCAGGCCCAGAAAGATTATTTGTAACTAAACTACTGATTGAGATTTCATCTTTTACTAAAACTAGGTAAACCATCAAAAACTGAGAAGCTATCTAATCTTTCTCTTCTTCTTTCTAGCAAATTTGATTTTGATTTTTAATTAAACTAAAATGACAAAAAATAAACACAACAAAATATTTTTAATAACATATATATATATATTTTTTTTTCTTCCTTTTGGAATACTCCAAAAAAGAAACATGTTTCTGTTACTTTCCCTGCCCCCCTCCTTTTCAAGGAGTGAAAGGGTTATAGAAAAAAGATTTTGAAGTTCATAACAAAAATAACTCTACAGTAATTCATTATATTATGTTTTTACTTTACGTATACTTATTTTCATTTACTTTATGGAATACATCATAGGGAAAATGCGTGGGATAAAGATAAGGGGTCTTTCTTCTTGTTTTGATATGCACATCAGAGAAGGATAGAGTTGTTCCAGATCGTTTTGTGCTTCACATTCTGACTCCGTAGCTCCTGCCTTGAATGGAAAATACAGCTGCAACCCAGATCCTGCTGGACGAGGGGTGGAACAGATGGTTGTGCTTCTGCGCTGCCTACACATTAGGGAAGCACCCTGGCTTTGGATGGAGCACTATTTTTTTTTTTTTTTTTTTTTTTTTTAGCACTAACAGTGCTAAAGTGAAGATAAACAGTCAGGCAGGGAGATAGAAGTCACGGAGCCTGTAGTCATGGAGGTTCTACTGCTGCGCTTGCTTCTTTTTCCATAGGTACTGAACCAACCTGAGTGTGGCTGCTTGCCAGCCATCAGTAATTTATCAGAAGACGGTCTCCCCACTTCCCATGCTCTTCTTTACCCTGGAGCCTTGATGACACGTGCTTAAACTGCCCCTAATTACTGAGCGCACAATTTCCTAAAGGGTTTGACCAGCCATTAAATTGTCTTGTCTGTATGTCTGGGAGAAAGGAACGTTGGTCTGAAGTTCCTGATCATTTTATCAAATTTATTCTTTGGGGATTTTAACAAAACCTGTACATTGAGTATATATTTAATCTATATTTAAAATATATTACTATGTGTATGGAAATTAATTTGGGGGTTTGATAAAATATCCATGTGCTTTTAAATGCTGACAAATTCAAGTACAACCTTTGTAACAATTAACAAAAATATATTAGAAGTCATAGAGTTTCTTAGCTTTAAGTACAACAGCAGTAGATTAAAAAAAGAAGCTGTAAATATCAATGTGCCAAGAAATGACATGGTGAATTCGAATACGCCTTCACAGTACTAAAGACAAAATTACAAAATTACTGAATTGTGTCTACATTTTTGTGTAGAATTATGTCTGCAATTGTGTCTACTGAAAAGTGTTTACATTTTACATGAGAGAACAGAAAGAGTGATATGCTGGTAGAGAAAATTCAGTCTAGTACATGCAAACTGATGTTTAAGGAGATGTGTCATGCTTGGCGACGTTTGTATTTTATAATCATTATTGCAAAATGTTCAGAATAAGAAATAACATTCTATAACATAATTCACTTGAAGTTCCATATCTCTTCAAATCCAACTACAGCTCCACCCTCATCTCACCCCTCAATTTCCCAGGAGAGGAAAAAACAAACAATAAACAAAAACTTACTTTTCCAACATACTGTGGATCTGGTCCCATATGTTCTTCTAAAACAAAGAACTGATTCCAAACCCATCCCCTTTTAGGACGGTGGTGGACTTCGGTTTCACCTTCGATGTGTTTGGTTTGGTTTCTGGTCCCCTTGATGGAGCTGTGGTGAGTGGCCCCATAACACCTCTGCACAAAACAGAGACACACGAGGACTGGGCAGATGCAGGAGGTGCTCGTAATTTTCATTGTAAGAGAACTTTCCAGTTCACAGCCTTCTTGCTTTTCCTTGTCAGCTACAAATGCCTAGTGAGCATTCGAGAGAGAGGCCAAAGCATCTTCTGGAAGGACAGTCCGAAGAAACTTGTTTAGCATGTCCATGATTTAACAGCCCATCAGGGAAAGGTCAGGCTACATTTACATCCTGAAACACTTAGAGGACCAAAGCCGTAGTTGTGTGTTTCTAAGTCTTCACAGCTGGTGAACAGGGGCAACCATTTTCTACCTGATAGAAAGAAAGAAAATTATATACATTACAAAACATGCCAATTTTAAGTATTTGCTCAGAATACAAATTATACTGTTTTGCAGGGTGATGCTGATAGACGAAGAATACGTGCAAGTTCTTTTGGAAATAAACATAAACATACACAGTCATGCTTAAGTCTGCACATGGTATTTTACATGAACATACATATTTGTATTTTAAATATCAACTTTACATATATATATATGTATGTATATATTTAATTATTCAACAACAGAAATGCAGTCCTAGAGAGCTTAAAAATTGACCATGAATATGTGCCTTACAAAATGTGATCTATTAGGGACTCCACACTAAGTGCAAATTTTTAATTTTGTTTTTGTGTTTATTTTGCTTTTGTTAGATGTAATACAACTTAATATATAGATCGATCACCTATTATGTAGGACTCACAGAACTTCACAGAATATTCCCTCAGGTTGAAAATATCTCACAAACTATCACAGCAATCAAGTAGGTACTTAAAATCTTTAGTAAACAAAATAGAAGAAAGAAAATGGCTGAAAAAACATATACTATTGAAAGTCACTCTACATCTGGGATAAGAATAGCACAACTGAACAAGTAAGAATATCAGTGACTGAATTCTAGCTTGCTTGGATTTTAGTAGGCCTGGAGATGATGCTCTATAACGCAGTCTTCACCTTCAGGCAAGAGAGATTCAAGCTTAGAATGACACTACATAATTCTAGCAGCAATGCAAAGAGAGGTACAACATAAGGGGAAAAAGATGGTGTCAAAAATAACAGAGGGGGAAATACTTCACTTTTCAAATAAGGAATGCTGAGCACTTGAAATTAAAAGGAATTAAATCAAAAGATGCTTGCTCCTTGGAAGAAAAGCTATGACCAACCTAGACAGCATATTTAAAAGCAGAGACATTGCTTTACCAACAAAAGTCCATCTGGTCAAAGCTATGGTTTTTCCAGCAGTCATGGATGGACGTGAGAGTTGGACTATAAAGAAAGCTGAATTGTGGTGTTGGAGAAGACTCTTGAGGGTCCCCTGGACTACAAAGAGATCCAACAGTCAATCCTAAAGGAAATCAGTCCTGAATATTCATTGGCAAGACTGATGTTGAACCTGAAACTCTAATAGTTTGGCCACCAGATTCAAAGAACCACCCACTGGAAAAGACTCTGATGCTGGTAAAGATTGAAAGTGGGAGGAGAAGGGGATGACAGAGGATGAGATGGTTGGATGGCATAACTAATGCAATAGACATGAGTTTGAGTAAGCTTTGTGAGTTGGTGATGGACAGAGAAGCCTGGCGTGCTACAGTCCATGGGGTTGAAGTCAGACATGACTGAGCGACTAAACTTAACTGAACCGAGGACTTGAACTTTGGTTTTAGTACAACTAGACAATAAAGTAAAACTTCAGAAACATTTTGGAAAACAAAAGACAGGATTTGGGATCAAAAAGTTTGAGTAAAATTATTAGCTTATTGAAACCACATAAAACTGTGTAGCATGTTTTGCTCTATTTATATATATGTGTGTTTCAACATGTATTTAGAAAAAAAATTACTTACTCAAGATTATAGCTATTCTATGGCATTTATGGCAGAAAGTTAAGAGGAACTAAAAAGCCCCTTGATGAAAGTGAAAGAAGAGAGAGCAAAAGTTGGCTTAAAGCTCAACATTCAGAAAACTAAGATCATGGCATCTGGTCCCATCACTTCATGGCAAATAGATGGAGAAACAGTGGAAACAGTGTCAGACTTTATTTTTTGGGGCTCCAAAATCACTGCAGATGGTGGCCATGAAATTAAAAGATGCTTACTCCTTGGAAGGAAAGTTATGACCAACCTAGATAGCATATTGAAAAGCAGAGACATTACTTTGCCAACAAAGGTCCATCTAATCAAGGCTATGGTTTTTCCAGTAGTCATGTATGGATGTGAGAGTTGGACTGTGAGGAAAGCTGAGCGCCAAAGAATTGATGCTTTTGAACTGTGGTGTTGGAGAAGACTCTTGAGAGTCCCTTGGACTGCAAGGAGAGCCAACCAGTCCATCCTAAAGGAGATCAGTCCTGAGTGTTCATTGGAAGGACTGATGCTAAAGCTGAAACTCCAATCCTTTCGCCACCTCATTTGAAGAGTTGACTTATTGGAAAAGACCCTGATGCTGGGAGGGATTGGGGGCAGGAGGAGAAGGGGATGCCAGAGGATGAGATGGGTGGATGGCATCACCTACTTGATGGACATGAGTTTGAGTAAACTCTGGGAGTTTTTGATGGACGGGGAGGCCTGGCATACTGCTATTCATGGGGTCACAGAGCCAGACGCAACTGAGCGACCGAACTGAACTGAACTGAATAGTTATTCCATCTAGTAAAAAACATTAGATGTATCACTTTCTCACTCCATAAAGCTCACCTTTGCAAATCAGAGCAAACCAAAATGTAGATCTAAATGAATTAAAAGGTGGTTGACATAAAAATATAAATGATTTAAAAAACTGAGTATAAATACTCAATCATGGCATAATTATTTTTCTCAATTGGGAAAAATGTTGACACTAAGTAGGGGGATGAAAAATACTACAAGACCCAGAGCAAGGTACTTTTCTCTATCTGTGTCTCTCACCATGGGCTTCTCTGGTGGCTCAGATAGTAAAAGAACCCGCCTGCAGGGAGACCTGGGTTTTATCCCTGGGTTGTGGAGATCCCCTAGAGGAGGGCCTGGCAACCCACTCCAGTATTTTTTTCCTGAAGAATCCCATGGACAGAGGAGCCTGTTGGGTTACAGACCACGGGGTCTCAAAGAGTCAAACACAACTGCGTGACTAAGCACACATATCTCTTCCCATAATTAGAGTTAATAAAAATTCTTACATCACCAATTGTGCAAGAATTATACTGAATTTGAATTGAAATTTTATTTTAGTTGCTGCTGCTGCTGCTAAGTCGCTTCAATCATGTCTGACTCTGTGCGACCCCATAGATGGCAGCCCACCAGGCTCCTCCATCCCTGGGGTTCTCCAGGCAAGGATACTGGAGTGGGTGGCCATTTCCTTCTCCAGTGCGTGCATGCATGCATGCTAAGTCGCTTCAGTCATGTTTGACTCTATGCGACCCTATGGACAGCAGCCCACCAGGCTCCTCTGTCCAGTTGCTAGAAAATATAAATTGAAATCCGCAATATTTTCAAGGGCAAAGACACGTTTTGATTGATTTAAATTAAAATGACTCAAAAACGCTTCTAACACATTTAAAAATAAGAGTAAATACCATTCTAACTCCAACATGGTAAGAGCAATGGAAAGAAAGTTCAAAAACAGAGATTTTCTCTCTTTTTTTTTGACAACTTATTTACAATGTGCACCCACATGAAACATCTAATTTTGAGTCTCAGTTTTCTCATTTGTGACTTGAATAATTTATTTGAATAGTCTTCCAGTTTATCTAATAAATTATTTGGATCAGTTTTATTTTTAATTTATGAAAAGTTTCTTAATTTGGGGGACTTCTCTGATGGTCCAGTGGCTACGACTCCACACTCCCACTGCAGGGGGCCTGGGTTCCATCCTTGGTCAGGAAACTAGACCCTTATGCCATAACTAAGCTCCAGTGCAGCAAAATAAATAAATATATTTTTTAAAAACTTTCTTAATTTCCAACTCATGCATTTCAAAAGAGAGACTTTCTTCTTAGAAGTCATGTTGACTAATATATAGAAGGTGTTGCTTTCTTAATGTCTTCACACCATTTGGTGTGATTTTTAAATGAAATTAACATCTTTGCCCTTTATTCCAAGTTGCTTAACAAAGCATAATTCATGAGTAGAAGGTGAAGAAAGTGGCTTTTGCAAGGCATTACAGATACATAGAATGAGTGATTTCTTTGCAATAATTATCTTGTATGGCATCCCCAAAAGTACATAAATGCAATTTAATGTACCTATGTATTATTTGTTTCTGAATCCCTATTATGACAATTATAAGAAGCAGTAAGTGAGGCCCCACGGAACAAAAGAGCCAATGTAAACATCACGACTGTACTTGTGAAAGTAACTTCATTTACTACATAATGAGAAGGCAGAAATCCAAATGTGAAAATCGTCTGTTCTATTTCAAGAAATCCACCCCTGTATAGCTTAGAATTAAAATGTGAATAATAATAAATAAACCACTGGTTGAAAACAACACAATAGAAATACGTTACAGCCATTCGCTATTTTGTTGTTGCTTTTTAACTAAGCAGCATTCAAACACCTTTCCTACTTGCCTGGAACTCCCCAGTATATGAAATGCGATCAACAGAACCCTAAGCGTAACACCTGAAGGGACAAGATCTCTTAGTCAGAACTTGCATCAATGGCATGTGCATATTAATGACAGGCTTCAATACCCTGGAGCAGATGATTGATGGATGTAGGGACAGATGAGGCATTTTTCACAGCAGTGGTAAATGATTTAAGGGCCAGAAGCAGTCATGGTGAACTTAGCGGCCATGATGGTAAGCGTTTGGTGGCAGCTGCATGAATTAAGGGTCACTTCGGCTGTGTAGTTTCAGTGGCGAGTATCTGACGTTTTTTCTTACTGCCTAACTTCTACTGGTTCCTGTGTGGTGTGGTGCCTTAGTTGCTCAGCTGTGTCCGACTCCTTATGACCCCATGGGCTGTAGCCCACCAGGCTCCTCTGTCTGTGGGGATTTCCCAGGCAAGAATACTGGAGTGGGTTGCCATGCCCCCCTCCAGGGAATCTTCCCAACCCAGGGATCGAACCCAGGTCTCCCGTATTGCAGGCCAATTCTTTACCATTTGAGTCACCAGCTAAGCCCATGAATACCGGAATGGGTAGCCTATCCCTTCTCTTGAGGATCTTCCCAACCCAGGAATCTAATGGGGGTCTTCTGCATTGCAGGCAGATTCTTTACCAGTTGAGCTACTAGGGAAGTCCCTATTGGTTCCTTCTTCTTGCCAAACCTGATTTTTAAGGCCTTGCACCAGTTTTGATGGCTACATAATATTCTTCCAATAAACTGCTTTGTTGCTTTCCTTGGTCAGAGTTGGTTTTTGCTGTTTGATAATGAAAACATTCTCTGATAAACGCCATAGCACTGTCAGAATCCTCTAAACATGAATACAGCAGTACCTGCACTGATGTGACATGTGGACTTCTCTCCCCACTGCAGTGTCTAATTGAGGTGATTCAACACTGCCTCCAGAAACTAGTACCCTTGCTTCCGTAACTACTCTTTCTTCTGTAGTGAAGTTACTGTACTGAGTCATGACCTCTGTACTGAGTCCTGACCTCAAATGCTCATTCTGTAGAAAACTATCTGTTTATGAGCAGTTTATTCTCAGAGCTTCACATCTGTCATTTAAGAATAAAAACTTTCACTGAATCATCTTTAAGCATACTCAGCTAAATATTTGAATTTATGATTTAATCGCTGAGTATCATTTAAGACTTTTCTTATGTTGACTTTTGTGAGCACCACCCAAGATTCAATAATGGGCCATTTACAGATTTTAAGTATAATCATTCCATCAAAGGGCTTGGGGGAAGAACCATTCTCAGAGAAAAATACTATCACATTTATTCCACATGTATTGCTTTTAACTTGGGCCTTTGACTGGATTTTCTTTCCTGTTCATTCTCAATATATAAATCTGGAAAACCAAAGAAGTCTAGAGAATACTTCTGTTTACTTTTTTTTTTTTTTTAAGAACATTTATTTGCTCTTTTTCTTGTTTTGAAAATGTCTGTAAAATATACACTGTCAACCTTATTTTATGAATGCATCTCTCTATTTTCTGTATGTGTGGAGCTATGTAAGATACTATTTCACATGTTCAAAAAGCCTAGAATTATAATTGCTACCAAATTCTAAACTTTAGCATCACATATTACCAGCAGTAATTGATCTGACTTTGCACGTTTAAGGAGAAAATGTCAAAGAAGATAAAAAATGATTGGATTTTTTTCATTGCAAATATACAAGGACATCTTACACGGAGAAACACAGTTTAATGCTAATTTGATGTCCAGTGGACAGAAGGTGGTCTTCTCAGCTGTCAAACCTGCAAACCCATTGGACGAGAAGGCTGTTCTTCATAAGAATGTGACGCATCTTGAACATGATGTAACTTAACTTTTCAATGGTAAATTATTAAAATCCATACTGCCAGGCAGATTTAAACATAAGGAAATTTATATTTGAATTCTGGGGTGCTTATATAAAGCAAAAACTACAAAAACTGAACAAAACCTAGTTTCAGTTTGATAAAAATAAATGTACCACTATCTATCTTTGTATGGTGTATTTATATGCACATATGTATTTACTTACCTATCTACATTCAGGATATTGTGTTCTATGCATGCTTAGTCGCTCAGTCATGCCCAACTCTTGTGATACCATAGGTTGTAGCCTGCCAAACTCCTCTGTCCATGGGATTCTCCAGGCAGGAATATTGGAGTGGGTAGCTATTTGCTTCTCCAGGGGATTTTCCCAACCCAGGAATTGAACCCGGGTCTCCTGCACTGCATATGGATTTTAAACTGGCTGAGCTACAACCTTAAGTTATCTGTTGGGTTGGTATTTACAGGCAAAACAGCTGCTGCTGGTAAGATGCATTCTCAGATGTATATCTGACCCTGGAACTGTCGTTTCCTTCATTTTCAGAACGAGTGATGAATAATATCAGTAGCATTCTCTTGTTCTAAGCCTAGTTCTTAATTGCCACTGATACTGGCTTCTGAATTTTGGTTTTACCTACCTGTCCTCTAGAAATGGCAATCCACTCCAGTATTCTTGCCTGGAAAATCCCATGGACAGAGGAGCCTGGCAGACTACATTCAGTGGGGTTGCAAAGGGCCTGACATGACTTAGCAACTAAACCATCACTGCCATTTTTAATTGTACTATTTTTTCCATTAGTGTTTTAATCTTCCTTAATTGATAAGTTATCTGATTAATAATTAATTTTACTTGTCTCTTTAAGTGTCAACTTAAACAGCTCTTGTTTATAGTCAAACTGCAAATACTCATAGATCACGTGACATTATAGAGAACTCACCTAAATTAGTTGCAAGTTTTATTTCTAGGTTGGCTCCCAAATCAATATTTTCAATTTCATTCTGTCCATTTCAGGATATAGTCCTTCACAGTCCCAAGATTTACATGTGATAAACTGCATTTACTTAAAGCATATATATTTATTTTATATTTAAAATATGTGTATTTCAGAGGTAAAGAACAGAATTTTGGCTCAGTGGGAGAAAGAGAGGGTTGCATGATTTGAGAGAATAGTATTGAAACATATATTACTGTATGTAAAATAGATAACCAGTGAGAGTTTGATGTATGACACAGGGCACCCAAATGATTGCTTTGGGACAACCTGGAGGGATAAGGTGGGGAGAGAGGCGGGAGGGTCAGGATGGAGGGGACACATGTATGCCTATCATCGATTCACACTGCTGCTTGGTAAAAAAAAAAAAAAAAAAAAAAAAAATCGCAATATTGTAAAGTAATTATCCTCCAATTGAATAAATAGATTGAAAACATAAAATATGTATATTTAATTTTAAAATGTACACCCATGGCTGATTCATGTTAATGTATGGCAAAACCACTACAATATTGTAAAGTAATTAGCCTTAAATTAAAATAAATAGATTAATTAAAAATAAAAATTAAAAAAATAATAAATAAATAAAATTTGATTCTCTGGTGGCTCAGGTGATAAAGAATCTTCCTGCAGTGTAGGAGGCCTAGGTTCAATCCCTGGGTTGGGAAGATCTCCTAGAGAAGGGAATGGCAACCCACTTTAGTATCCCTGTCTGGAGAATTCCATGGACAGAGGAGCTTGGCGTGCTGCAGTTCATGGGGTCACAAAGAGGCAGACATGACTGACTAAGGACACAAACATAAAATACATTTTAAATAGTCTTAAAATGTGAAATATTAATTTAAGTTTCATAGAGATGGTGATAAACCCACTATGCACTTGCAGGCATTACTTTCTGACATGGTTAATTCAGTTTTCTTTGCCATAAAAGCCTTATTCTCCAAACCCCATTTAGTAAAACCTATCTATCCTCTGTGACCTGGATTAAAGGGTTCTTCTTTATAAAGTCTTCTCTATTTGAGGAGACAATTCTCTTTGGGTCTTTTGTGTTTCTGCACATTTTCTGAGCAAGAGGCATTGACAGCTTTGCTTCATTCTACTTTTTCTTGGATGTTATATAGCAAACAGTCTTGGAAGAGACAGAAACTTCTTTGGGGGAAGCAGGTAGATTTATTTTCTGACAATTATAAAGATCATGTCTTTATCTAAGTAAAAGGTTGGAGAGGTGTGTTACTAGATCCTTTAGAAGACAGGGGATCACAAAATTCAGGGGTCCTAGCTGTGACCCAAATATACTATGTGTGCAGTATATATCTGGCTGCTTCCTGTTCCCCCGTGGCATGCAAGGACAATGGAAACCCATGCTGTGTGCTGTGCTGTAATAAAGCCTTTGATCCAGATCTTTCTGTGTTCTGCCAGCATCTATAAAACTGTGGCAACCTAACTTATTAACTTGAAAATACAGTAACATCTCAAATTCTTCACTTGAAAGTCAAGATATCATAGTTTAACATAATCACTTGCTCCTCTGAATTTCTATACCATTTATCTAATTCTTTCTTACTTTTGCAAACCACTATTCTATTTTTTATGTAGGTGCTATTTAATTTTTCCTTTGAAGCAGATTTTTTATAGCTCTCACACCATGTTGTATGTATTTTCCATCTCCTATATTGGCTAGTGAAGTACCTCACATATTGTAGCCAGTAAGTAATTATTTGTTGAGTGAAGGAATAAATACATGGGAAACAGACAAATTAGTTCAGGGTTTGTATAGCAAGAGTGGTGTTAAAATTCCAAGTTTCTACTTAGAACATTTAATTGTAATAATGTGTTACAAAAGAAAAAATATATCTTTTAAAAGTGTGCTATGATGTGGTCGACATACTTTGTTTCTTAAAACTTGTCACAGTCAAGGAAGTGAAAGTACTGTACTGGATAACAAAGTTTCATTTCATCAATCAAATCCTGATTTCTCACTAAGTTAAACAGAGGAAATTAAGGAAGTCATTTAAATATGAACTAAATGTGCATGAGTAAACTTTGCAAAGGCATATACTCTGTTCCACTATGAACAATATTTTATTCACTATATATATAGATCAAATACCTATATGAACATTCCTACTATATTGGCATACACACATATATATATACCTACTGGAGACCATTCGCATTGTTACTATTCTTCTGTCTCAAGATACACTTCATTATTTTTAAATTAATGCAAACATGTTTATGTAGGGCTTTATTATTTCATACATTCCAGAAATTATACATAGAACTAGGAAGAGCAATGTCCTGAAAGGATATGCATAAGTAAAATGATATTCACAATATTGTTTGATTTGGCTGCAATAGTTAATATCATAGAATTATTCCCAGTTTTCAGGTTGCTGATTCTAATCTTCGTAATACCTAGCAAAGTTATTCAAAAAATTAGAAAACAATGATAGAAGAAAGAAAATGGTATCCAATGCAATATTTCCTTGCTTATCTGTATTTGTCAGAGTGATGAATATTTTGAATTTCTTCACATCTTCGAAAAGTACTTCTACCTGTCATACTAGTTTTTGTGTTTTATGTTCTTGAGTGTGTGTATGCATTTCATATAATAGGATTTCATAAAATACATTTAAAAATGATTATTTGGTTTGATTTAAAGTATCAGAAAGATACTAAAGGAATCCTACTGGCACAGTGGCTTCACTATCTTATGCCAGATTTAAGTCCCTTACCTTCACTTCCCTAGAAAAAAAAGACTACATTTCTTAGCCTCACTTGTAGCTGAGTATGGTCCAATTCCCTGAATTCTAGCCAATGGAATATAGGGACAAGCACTCTGTTAACTTTTCAGGAAATTTCCCTAGAAGGCTGTTGATCTATTCTACCCAGTGCCTCCATCTCGCTACTAGAATCCTGAATGTGATGTCTGGAGCCCCCAGCTGGATCATGAAAATGAGCGCCATAGCCTGGAGACAGAGGGACCAAGCAACTTTATCCCAGAACACTGAAGAGCAAACTGCCATGTGAGCCCTGGGCTGCCTCTCTGAGCTCAGTTAAGAGAGAAAGCATTTCAGTCTGTGTAAAGCCATGGCTATTTCATGTTTCTGTTACACAGAGCTGACCATAACTCTGATTTAACAACTGTTGAGCTGAAACGGTGTATTCTCCATGGCATTGGAGATGAAGGGGGGTTTGGGAAATAAAATACAGGGGAAGGAGAGAAAGGAAAGGAAAATAAGAATAAAAGCATGGGAAGATGATGCATGAGAGTCTATTCTAAATGCCAGAGAACCTATTTTTTGGTGGAAATCTTCTCTGCATTTTTTAATCACAAATGTGAAAATGTGCAGGTCTTGATTTTCACTGTTTTTCCTCTGAAGTCAGAAGGCATATCTTATGCCTTCACTGTGTCATTCCCAGCACATAGCCCTAGATAGAAGGAGTGACATAGGGCTCCCTCAACACCTCTCCCTTTGAAATCTACCCTCCAGCTATATTTCATCTCCTCTAACTCCTGCTTGAAATTCCTTCATGCCTTTGCTTCACCTGCAGAATAGGAAAAAACAAAAACAAACAAACAAAAAAAACACCTCACAAGAAATTCTTGACTTGCCAATACCTAACACAGTTCCACTTCTCTTCCCATCTTTACTGTCTGCCCTGGAAAATCTACAACCCATCCATATTTTACCATACTCACCATCTCATGGTGGCCCAGCAGTAAAGAATCTGTCTGCAGTGCAAAAGATGCAAGAGACCTGGATTTGATCCCTGGGTTGGGAAGATTCCTCTGAGGAGGAAATGGCAACACACTCCAGTACTTTTCCCTGGAAAATCCCATGGACAGAGGAGCCTGGAAGGCTACAGTCCATGGGGTCACAATAGTCAGACATGACTTAGTGACTAAACCACCATCTCCTGACTAGGCTGCACTCCTGCTAGCTTTTATGCCTCTGTAAGTGCTGTTTCTTCTAAATGAAAAGTCCATGACATTGTTTTAATAACCAGCAAACCACCAGTTCCCAAGTGAGTTTTCAGAGACCATCACCATGTTCCCAAGGTCTCCTGTTCTCTTGATAGTCATGAGAGTTCAGAATTTGCCACTCCAAAATATGGCACTCAGGCATACAGATTAAGTTAAAGGCACTTGAAAATCACCAGATGCAAAAAGCATACCCTGACTTGCCTAAAAGCAGGAGACAAAACTCAAATAGAAGAGACACCCTCTTTAATATAGAAGAAAAGAAACAT
This sequence comes from Cervus canadensis, assembly GCF_019320065.1. Classification (NCBI taxonomy): domain Eukaryota; kingdom Metazoa; phylum Chordata; class Mammalia; order Artiodactyla; family Cervidae; genus Cervus; species Cervus canadensis. The sequence goes on along the minus strand of NC_057401.1, from coordinate 50,440,404 downwards.
TCTCACCAAATTGGAGACCAAGAGAAATCTGTATAAAGAAACCTTTCTAAATTAACTCATAGCTTTCTAGTCACTTCTCTACCTAATTCACTAACTAGCCCAAGCAGCTTTTGCCTTATCACTTTTTCACAACTTGCTACTCTTTGTCCAACTCAGCATATAAATACTGACTCAAACTGCTTCTTTGGATCTTAATTTCCTTAAGAGGACTCCCATGTCACACACACACACACACAAAACAAACCTTATGTTAAATAAATGTGTCTGCTTTTCTCTTATTAATTGGTCTTATTTCAAGAGCCCCAGTCAAGAATCTAAAAGGTAAATGGAAAAAACATTTTTCTTGCCCTAGAGTCTTATTAGTCATATTTATTACATGACTTACACATTTCCGGTCTTCCAAAAAAGACTAGAACCTCCTACCAGGTGCAAGCAGTCAAGACTCAGTTGAGTCAATGAACAAAAAACCAAATGAACAAACGAAGCCAGGTTTGAGCTTCTATCAGTTTTGAGTGTCCCATGTCCTACTTTAGCCCAATATTCTCATACGTAAAATAGGTCCAATAACTCACGAAAGCGTTGTGAGAATTAATCAAAGCTGTGAACACACTCAAGAGTACCCAGAAGACTCAGTCAAAATCTACCACCACTTCTGGGAAAATAAAGTATATGGTTTGGTAGCATTTTCCTTATATGATATAATACATGTAATGTACGTGTATTACTGGAATCATTTGCTCTGATTCAGATAACAATGAAATATTTTAATTATAATTTGGATTTTATATTTTGGGGAAAGAAATTAAAGCTAAATACTAAGAAACAAGAGTGCTTGCATACTGACTTGATAACGAATATTTAATACTTGTGGACCTTTTCTTAGAGCTCTGGTTTTCTATTCATATAATATATGGTATATGTGTAATTTTTAAAAAGAGCTTCCCATATGTTCTGAAAAACTTTTTTGAAAGCACACATTCTATAAAGTAACTACATAAATGCTTCAAATTGATGCACACCCAAAAAGATACTTAATGATGGGTATAATAAACCGACAATGAAATTGAAAGAATTTAACTTTGCTCTAGTATATTTTCTTCAACCATTTGCACAGTAAACTGGCTTATCTTTTCTAATAAAAAGTAGGACTATGAGCCTCCCTTCTTTGGAATACTTCAATGTCTTTAATTTATATGAACATTTGTTGCTTTAATTAAAATACAGTATGCAACATCTTGATTCCAGTTTGTAAGAAAATAGTGTCAAATTTTTTAGCATGCCATATATACATCAAAGTTTCATGTAAAATATGGAGTAAAATGAACTTTGAGTTTAAAACTGCATGACACATAGCTTTCTTTAGAAAATATAAATGTATAAGAGCCATAATATTGCTTAACTCTGAGATATTACACTTTAAAGTAGTGAGAAAATGTGATAAAATGTCCTGAACAGAAAAAGATGTGTGCTAGGTTTTTATATATATACATAAGATCTTATGTTCAGAGGGTCTGATAATTAAAATAGTTTATATTTCTATTCAGGTTCACATATACCTTCTCAGTCATAATCTTACCAACACAGCCAACTTTTACATCAAATTATAAGCCTGTTATATCTACTAGGTGACAATTCATAGTTGTTGTTTAGTCGCTAAGTCATGTCTGACTCTTTCGGGACCCCATGGACTGTAGCCCTCCAGACCTTCTGTCCATGGGATTTCCCAGGCAAGAATACTGGAGTGGGTGGCCATTTCCTTCTTCAGGGGATCTTCCCAACCCGGAGATCAGCCCACAGCTCCTGCCTTGGCAGGGGGGTTCTTCACTGCTGAGCCACCAGGGAAGGTTTGGAGACACTTTAACCCAAGACTACCCCATATATGCTATCTGCATGTGTGCTGGTCTCAGCAGAGATTCACAGTCTCCAACCCTAAACGGTTCTGTGTTCCTTTATCCTCTCGCGTGCCATAAATCATGTAATCCATACAACTTTTCTAATTATAACCCAATTGTCAGTTTTCACACCCTACACTTAAACTGCTTAACATATCAAGAAGGCAATTTCTCATAAGTCATACCCCCGAAAACTCTATAATCTATATGCTTAATTATAGTAGTTTGAATGTACAATGCTTGCCCACATACTTTTGGGAGCTTAATAACTTTAGCACTCAAAAATTTTATGTGCATCCTTTAAACACTAGCAGTATTCACTCTCTGTCTCCTCAAGTTGCAATTCTTACCACTGTGCAAGGCTTAGGCACTTCCTTTTCTCTGCACCCACACATAACACAGTGCAAACAACTTTTCTTTTACTATAAAAATTTATCACATCTTCTTGTTTCTTCACACTAGACTGTCAACTTTCAAAAACAAGATGGATATGCACTTTCATTTCTCAAATATTTAGAGCAGGGTGGGCATAAAAAAAAACAGGAATAAATTAATTTTTAAATCATATGATGACAGATATCAACACAATCTGTTGCTGTTGTTGTTGTTCAATTGCTAAATCATGTATGACTCTTTGCCACCCCATGGTCTGTGGCATGCCCAGAGTTTGTTCAAATTCATGTTCATTGTGTCTGTCTTGTATTCAGTAAAAAGTTTTAATCAACTTTCAATACATGAAAATTACCGTACTGTGGTTTTGCAGGATAGAAAAATTTAAAAATTGAAACTGAAGATAGTCCATAAAGCAACCAGAGTCTGATAAGATAAATAGAACATATATAAATAAGCTCAAATTCCACACTGCTGAAAAAAATTGTGTGCTACATTATAATGCACAAGTTCATTCTCATATTCTTTATTATGTGATTTTCACAGTAATCCTGTAAGGTAACTGGAAAGTGATAAGGTATTTAAAAATGTGTGAATAACATGCAAAAAGAATTGAGATGAGAAATCGCATCCTCCATATTTGAAAGAGGTAAGGAAGTTTTATGAGAGGATACCATTTCATGTGGGTTTCAAGGGTTTTACTTAAGGATTTTGATTTTAAATATTAAATTCATTTAATCAGTCATTTATTTTATTTAATATTCAGCAAAGATACTGACTTTTCATTATTAGTCACTGCTCTAAAGCTGGATACGTTAATTTTCTATAAAAGATTGTGATTATATTATGCTTAAAAAGTAAACAAATACACAAATAGTTTTTAAATATAAATATATACTATGGCAGGAAAACCACACGAAAAACAACAGGGTGTTTTAAGGCAAGTGAGTTTAGAAAGTTTAGGCAAGAAGTTCGAAATGAGTGGTCAGAAAGAAAGCCTCTCCTGTGGGCCTGATATTTGAGAATAGACCTGAATCACTTAAAAAAAAAAAAAAAAAAGGGAAAAATCATTCCAGACCAAGAAATCAGTGGACATCAAGGTCCTTAGTTGGAGATGAGCTTACAATGAACAAAAATGTGAAATCCAGCTGTGCTCAAAGTTAGAGGAGCTGAGACTGGAAAGAAGTGAGCTACCACATGAAAGACTGATGGAAGGAAGAGCACTAGGGGCCTTTAAGATATTGAACTTCTTAGATCTATTTATTTATCTTTAGCTTTCTGAGGCAGAGTAGACCTGGCATTAAGAACACAGGGCTTATTATTATTGTAAAGCACACAAACATGAGCTCTCCCTCTTATCAAATTTTAACCATATAGTATTGTTCCTGTAGGTACAGTATTATACAGAGTTCTAGAACTTTCCATTTTTCATGACTGAAATCTTTTAGCCATCAGACAACAACTCTCCATTTCCCCCTCCTCAAGCCCCTGACATCCTCCATTCCATTCTTTTTTCTCCTCCCCGCCCCCACCCCGGTTTTGTCTGACTGCTTTGAAAAGAGAAAAACTGAAAGTCTCTTGCTAAGTCATGTCCTATTCTTTGTGACCCCATGGACTGTAGCCCACCAGACTTCTCTGTCCCTGGAATTCCCCAGGTAAGAATACTGGATTGGGTTGCCATTTCCTCCTCCAAGGGATATGTCCAACCCAGGGATCAAACCTGCACCTCTGCATTGGCAGATGGGTTCTTCACCACTGAGCCACCGGGGAAAAACCTTTCATAACAAGAGTTTGTTTCCACCTCTTGGCTATTGTGAATAAGGCTGCAGTCAATATGGAAATGCAGATATCCCTTCCTGATAGTGTTTCCATTTCTGTTGGACATAGACCCAGAAAGGAGACTGCTGTATCATACAGAGGTTCTATTTTTAATTTTTTCAGAAATCTGCATATTGTTCTCAATAGCACCTGGACCAATTTACATGCCCAGATGTTCATAAGCGGCCCCCTTCTCCACGTCTTTGCCAACACTGATTATTTCTTGACATTTGATAACAGCCATTCAAACAGGTGTGAAGTGATATTTCACTCTGGTTTTGATTTGCATTCTCTGATGATTAAGGATGTTGAGCACTTTTTAATATGCCTGTTGACCATCTGTATGTTTTCTTTGGAAAAAAATGTCTATTCAGTTTCTCTGCCCATTTTTTTTAATTTGATTATTTTGCTAGATTTTTGTGTTTTTAAAATATATTTTGGATATTAAAACTTTACCAGATATATAATTTTCAAATGTATTTTCTCATCCCACTTATGACCTTTCATTTTGCTGTAAGCTGTTCAGAAATTTTTCAGCTTGATATAGTCTCACTTGTTTATTTGTACTTTTGCTGCCTTTACTTGTGGTGTCATATCCAAAAAAAAAAAAAAAATCCTTGCCAAGAATGATGTCAAGGAGTTTACCTGGTATGTCTTCCCCTAGGAGGTTTGTAGTTTAGGTATTACATTCAGGTCTTTAAGTCACTTGAGTTGATGTTTTGTATGGTGCAAGACAAAGGTCCAATTTCATTGTTTTCTTGTACATATTCAGTTTTCCCTGCACAATTTGTTAAGGAGACTACCTTTTCTCCAATGTGCATCTTTGGTACTCTGGAAGGTTAGCTGAGTTTATTTTTGCATTTTCAAATTTGTTCCATTGGTCTATATATCTGTCTTTATGTAAGGACTATGCTATTTTTATTAGTATTGCTTTGTAACATTTTGAAATCAGATAATGTGATGCCTCCAGCTCTGTTCTTCTTTCTCAAGACTGTTTAATCTTCTTTCTTAAGACTGTCTGTCAGAATTCATTTTAATTCCATATGAATTTTAGGATTATTCTTCCCATTAGTGCAAAAAAAAAAATTACATTTGGATTTTGATAGCAATTGCATTCCAGGTGGTGCTAGTGATAATGAACCTGCCTGCCTATGCAAACAACATAAGACACATGGGTCTGATCTCTGGGTCGGGAAGATCCCCTAGAGGAGGGCATGGCAACTCACTCCAGTATTCTTGCCTGGAGAATCCCACAGACAGAAGAGCCTGACAAGCTATAGTCCATAGGGTCTCAAAGAGTCAGACACAACTGAAACGACTTAGGATGCACAGTGATTGCATTGAACCTATAGATTGCTTTAGGTGGTATGGACATTTTAACAGTATTAAGCCAATACTAGTTAACAATTTAATTATTTAAATTTAATTTATATTAAACAACATATTTTATATATTAAATTTGCATATAAATAATAATTTAATATTAATTAACAATATTAATCAAATGTATGAATGTGGCACATTTTTCCAGTTTGTGTCTAACTTTCCTTCAGGAGTGTTTTATAGTTTTCAATGTAGAAGTCTTTCATCTCTTTGGTTAAACTTATTCCTAAGTATCTTATTCCTTTTGATGCTATTGTATATAACAGAGTTTTCTTAATTTCCTTTCTAGATTGCTCCTTTTTGGTATATGACAGTGCAACCGAATTCTGTAGGTTGATTTTTTTATTCTTCAACTGTTAACTTTGATTTTTAGTTCTAACAGTTTCTGTGTTTTTTTTGCTCCCTCCCAGTGGCATCTTCAGGTTTTTCTATATATAAGATCATGTCATTTATGATTAGAGAAAATTTCATGTTTTCCTTTGTAATTTGGGTGTCTTTTTCTTGCCTAGTTGCTCTGAGTAGGACTTCCAGTACTAAGTTGAATAGATATGGTGAGAGTGGGCAGTATCTTGGGTCCTGTCAAGATTCCAACACAGAAGACAGGGGCCATTCTCCTACGCAGTGCTCTAAAAAATTTAGAAAGAAAGACATATGGTCTAGTCTTTTCTGACCTTCCCCAGAGAGAAGCCAGGAGGTTATAGCTTCCTCCCAATTGCATGGGGCTATTCCAGGAGGAGGGATTATGGTGAAAGGGTGCCACAAATTTTCCTCCTGACCTTTATATGTCTGGCTTAACACTTGGAATACAGGAGCGTTGTTTTCTGAATTCCTCATAAAGGGAGTTTTTCTGTATATTGCTGTTGAATCCGTGTCTACTTGAGAAAGAGAAAGATCTCGGGCGTCCTATTCTGCCATCTTGCTGACATCCCTCAGGACATTTGATATTTTGCTAATTGAAATGAAAAGATACTGGAACATTTGAGGAATATGTAAAATCAACGAAAGTAAAAGAACAATCTAGCATTCATGGGGAGAATGGAATATGAGGAAACCAGCAGGATTAAAAAATGAGTCTGAAACCTACTCCAGAGAGCAGACTAAAGATGATAGTAGCTCCCTCAGAAAAACTAAAAAAATAGATAATTCAGCATATTTGAATCCATATGCTAGATAACAGATGATCCAGCAAGCCCACTCCTGGGCATATATCCAGACAAAGCTATAATTCAAAAAGCTACATGCACCCTATGTTCACAGCAACACTGTTTACAATAGCCAAGACATAGAAAGAACCTAAATGTCCATCCCTGGATGAATGGATAAAGAAAATGTGGCATGCATACATAAAGGAATAGTACTCAGTTATAACAAAACAAAATAATGCCATCTGTGGCAACATGGATGCAACTAGAAATTATTATACTAGTGAAATAAGTCAGAAAGAGAAAGACAAATTCTATATGATGCTACTTATATGTGGAATCTAAAATATGACACCAATGAACCTATCTGTGAAACAGAAACACAATGACGGACATAGAGAACAAACGGGTGGTTACCAGGGGGAGCTGGCTGGGCGAGACATGGAGAAGGCAGTTGGGGTTAGCTTTTATAGAGAGAGTGGACACAAAACAAGGTCCCTCTGCATACCACAGAGAGCTATAATCAGTATCCTGTGATAAACCATAAGGGAAAAGAATATTAAAAAAGAATGTGCATACATGTATAACTGAATCACTTTGATGTACAGCAGTACCTAACACTACATTTTAAATCAGCTATACTTCAATTTAAAAAAAATATTTAAAAGAAGAAAAAATAAAACAGATAAAATACTCCCTTAAAAAATTAAAGATGAGAGTAGCTAAGAATAAGGTACTAGCAAAGAGGGCATAACGATAGATAGACAGATAGATAAGTTAACTATGTTTCAGACTTTATGATTGCTGGAAGAGAAGATAAAATTTGAGAAGAATTAAAAGTGGTAGAGAATAACAAGGAGGGGATGACACTTTTTGTCTGTAAACTTACTATCTGCTACCTATGAGTCATCAAAAAGATGAGGCATCTAAACTAAACTAGTATGTAGCTCAGTGGAGAGATAAAGACTTGAGGTATTAGCACAAGAGTCAGCACGATATGAAGGTAAGTTAAAGCCACTGAATAATTAAATCATGTTGGAAGAAATTAAAATAGATAAGAGCATGCAGCATAGGTCTCCATATCGGGTGTTCAATATTTAGAGTTAAAATCAGAAGATTAGAAGCCTGTATAAGAAATGGGGGAAATATGCACGGTGATGGGCGTGGTGGCAGGGGGCAGAACCCTAGAACCCTAGATTATAAAGCATTTTAGAGGAGGAAGAATTACACAACTATTTAAAATAATATCTTTATGGAAGACCCAGACATCATCAACTGACCTTAATAATAAATTTAAGTACATATTTCTACCTTGACATTAAATTTTATATTCATAAAAATTATATTAATAAAGTACAGAAATTAGCATCTTAAATATAGCTACTAATATGCTATATAGTGCTATATAATGGGCTATATGTTAAAGCCATTACCTAATTAAATTGCTTCATGATGATCTTCTAGTTGAAGATACTAAGCCTCAGAATAGCTTACTTGAGAAATGAGATTTGAAACCAGTTCTATTTGTGTTCAATGTCTTCCTCTAACATTGGATTTAAATAGATATAGGTCCAAATCATTATGCTTCTGTCTTTTTGCCTTTGGCCCTTGAAATGAGAATTATGCAACATTTCAAAGCTTCAGTTTCCTGGCTCTTGAATGAGTAGGACAGTAGGACCTATTTCATAAATTGTAGTTAGTATTATATGAGTCAAAAGAAGATAAAGCATTGAGAACTCTTTCTAATTCATAATAAACCCTTGAAATGTGTTAGTAATGTTATCATTTTTTGTTATACAGATATCCCATTGAAGCATTTGACTCACATTTATTTTTATTACATGTTACTTTTTCTAGCCAAAAAAAATTAAATATAAAGATAAGGAAGGCTTTTTCTTTTTTATATCTAGCATACTGTCCTAAAATTAAACAGTAAATGTATGCAGTCTGATACTCAACTACACACAATGTTTAGGATAAAAGTAAGTTTTCTCACATTTTACATATATATATATATATATCTACTGACTTAGAAAAATGAAAGTGATACATATTCAAGAGTCTTCTAATAGCTTCAATAAGATAAGATGCTTATGGTTTAAATGGCTCTGATTCTCCTATCCTTGCAAATGAGGATAAACTCGAGGAACAAGTTCTACATAGGTGGGTTTGCCTTTAATGGTAGGAAAATTTTCTTTTGAGATGTCGATTCACAGTAAATAAAAGCACATAGGGAAATTATGGAAGACTTTCATCATCTATACTGTTATTGATCTCTCAAACCTGTAAGAGAAAAATTAACCCTAATATTTTTGAAACATTACTAAATGTTCAATTATTAATAGAATAAGATGCATAAAATATCTATTTTTTTGAGGGAGCTTAGGACGGAGGAGCCTGGTAGGCTACAGTCCATGGGGTTGCAAAGAGTCAGAAATGACTGAGCAACTTCACTTCACTTTCACTTTACATTTACTATCAGAAATCTCAGAGATCTTATCTGCAATTTGGTGTTCATATCTCTGGGTATTGCATTTGCCTGTGTATGCTGTTTTATAGCTTTTAGCAATTAGAGAATTAAGCAGGTAATATGCTTGCATAATAAAATCATTCAAGAGACAAAATATAAGGAAGGGTCCCCTAATTGGAATAAAGTCCCTGTGGTCATGCCAGTTAATTCTGTTGGTTACTACAGTAAAACTTTGCTGAACTATAGTGAAAATAAAACAACAAAACTGTATAAAGTTCTCCAGAGTATCATTTGATAACTCACTGATAGGTTTACATGGAGAACTTACCACATTGCTAATATAATCACTATCTTGTGGCCCCTTAAAAATACTTTTTAACTGATACATCTTTACTGGAAATATTTAGAAGATGTTTACATACATGTTCCAAATAATTAAAAGCATATTCTCCAGGTCTAGGTTTTTATCCTGGAGGCATTTATTATGATAATAATTTTATTATTTGCTCTTATTATAAAAGTTTTACCTTCTTAAGGTAAGAAAATAAATGAATAAAAACAGTACAACTGGGCATAAATAAATTAAAAAAAAAAAACAGCAAAAACAAAACAAAAAACTAACCCCTCCCCGAAAAATCCCTCTTCCTTCTCTTGATTCTAAGTTCTACTTTCCATATATAAAAATTAATATCCATATATAGTCCTGAAGATAAATCATAATAATTAATAGCTATAGCATCATAGGATAAATCAAAGAAGAAAACTAAGCTGATTTTTTATACTGAATCATGTTATATTAATATTTTATAATGCTTTTTACCCAAATAAGCAATGTAGTCGATGTTTACTATAGCCCTAATATTTTTATCTATCACATATCAGAATTATAAGAGTACTCGCTCATTAATTTAAATACTTGCTTATTGATACACATACAAATACTGAAGTCTTGAAAAGAATATGCTTTTTCAAATCAGGAGACAACAATCACTTTTCTTTCCAAAAAATAATGAAAAAATTATGCTTTCAGTTTATTGGTTGATAGAATATTCTATACTACTGATTAAAAAAATAAAGCAATCTGTTTATGCCATGTGTCTTTATTAGCATGGTTTTGCAAATGTAGTTAACTAAGCTCATGCAAGATATGGTTAAATGAGAAACAAAGGATTGTCCACACTTTTTTTTACCCACATCATGTTAAATTTGTAAATTATCAAAACAGATAGCAAATTTTCATGACGCGCCTTGTCCTTAGACTATCAGGATTAACCAATTGGTAGTCTCAAAAAGCAAAGGCTTTGAAATCAGGGTGATTTGAGTTTGAGTCTTGGCTCTGCCATTCATCATCAGTAAACTAGATCAACTAAGAAAGCTAATCTCTCACTAGATTCTGAGTTCACCTGCTTGAAGTGAGTATAAAAACAATGTTCAGTATGAATAACACAATTCGTATAGTATATGATACTACAGAATTAGTATATAAGATCGTATCTCCAAGAGCTTGGCACGTAGAAATCTCTCAACTGTAATTAGTAACACTATTACTATTGCAAGTAAAACAATGATCACTCTTTTGGGGAGAAAAACCAGGTGTGAAACATCTGCCTGCAGAGCTGGACGGTGTGGACTGACATGTGAGCACATGTAAATACATCCAAATAGGAGGGACGTGTGCTCCTGTGGTTCTTTGTTTCACATTTGCTCTAATAACTGCATTGAAACTGATATATTCTCTATTTCTCATTGTCTGTCTTAGAATGTAACCTTCTGGTACTATTCAGTTCATGCATAAGAGGTGAGAAGTAGAGAGAAGAGCTGTCTGGTGTTTACTCTTATAAGGACAGTAATTCCATCAGCTCACTACCATGACCTCACTTAAGCTTAATGACTTCCTGGCTCCTAAAAGAGCCACACTGATGGTTGGGGCCTCAACATGTGAGTTTGGGGAAACACTAAGGCTCACTCCTTAACAACATTTAATACCTAGAATCTAAATTATACATAAAAGGTTTCCAATAACTATTGGAATTAACCAAAGGACTTTCCAAGAGCTACATGGAAGGGGGCAGAGGGAAGGAACAGAACTGTCCACAGAGACTGCAGAAACAAGTGGAATCATTAGCAGTGAGTCTCAGACAAAATTAACATTTGGAGTATGAGGATGCACAGCCTGGAGTAACACTTTACCTTCCACAGGACCTTGACTGGGAGAAGAAAATGTCGGGTTGGTAGAAAATCCCTCCTGGACTCAGAATGGCTCAGTAAAGCAGTGGAGGCCGGGCAGCACCCAGAATAATACAAAAAGCAGACTTTCTGAGAGTAATCTGTCTCCAGGGAGAACTGACATCTTGAACTAGTCACATGACCCAATTAATCTTGATAAGTGTAGTGCTAGCCCCATAAGTACTGTATCAGGCTCTAATGCAGGAAGCCTCTTTATTCTTTCCCCACATGAACTCTTTAAAAAAAAAAAAATGTTTACAAAACAAATTATATAATGAATGCTGTAGAGGGTGTAGAGACAGTGAACCTTCCTACATTGTTGGTAGGAATGTAAGATGGTGTGACCACTATGGAAAACAGTAGAGAGGTTCCTCAGAAAACTAAAAATAGAATTACTACATGATCCAGAATCCCAGGTATATTCTGGGCATATACCTGGACAAAACTATAACTCAAAAGACACATGCAGTGTCCAAAGTCTGTTGCACACACACAGTGGAAGAAGACAGTGGGGCAAACTGAGAGAGTAGCAAGAAAGTAGCATCGGCATATATACCCTGCCATTTGTAAAATAACTAGCTAGTGGGAGGCTGTTGTATAGGCATAGGAAGCTCAATCCAGTGGGTGCTCTGGGGCAACCTGCAGGAATGGGTTGGGTGGGATGTAGAGGGGAGGTTCAAGAGAAAGGGACCATATATATACTTATGGCTGACTCAAGTATTTATGTGCAGAAGCCAACACAATATTGTAAAGCAATTATCCTTTGATCAAAAAAAAAAAAAAAGATCCATGCCCTGCTACATTCATAGCAGCACTATTCACAGCAGCCAAAACATGGAAAGTATATAAACGTTCATTGACAAATGAATGGATACATATAGAGTACATGTATACAATGGAATACTACTCAGCCATAAAAAGTAATGAAACAACGCCATCTGCAACATGGATTCAATTAGAGGTTATCATGCTAAATGAATTAAGTCAGAAAGAGAAATACCACGTGATGTAACTTATATCTAGAAACAAAAATATGGCACAAATGAATCTATCTACAAACAGGAACTGACTCACAGATATAAAAATCAGGTAGGGTGCCGAGGTAGGGTGAGGAGGGAGCGGAATGGACTGGGAGTTTGGGGTTGGTAGATGCAAACTACTACATTTAGAATGGATGAAAAACAAGGTCCTACTATATAACAAAGGAGCTCTACCCAAACCATAATGGGGAATAATATAAAATTAGTATATATATATATAATATATATTATATATATATATGGCTGGATCACTTTGCCATACAGCAGAGATTGGCACAACATTGAAATCAACTACACTTCAATAAGAAACCAAGTAAAATAAAAACTAAAGAAAACAGTTTATAAAAATCAAAAATACATGGCCTGAACATAACAAGAAGATGAGGTAAAATGCTCCATCATCCCATCTCCTCAAACTGGCCAAGGGACATAATGGACAATTCCCAGGAAGAAAACATAAGGAAGCTTTCAAATGTGTTAAGAAAATTATCTACCTCACTTATAATAAGAGACATGGGATATAAAATTATGAAACTACGTTGACATCCAATTTCCCACTCATTAGACTGTAAAAAATAAATCCAAGTGTTGCTAACTCCTTTGGTAAGACTGTGGGAGGAGGTGTGCACTCTGACACATTGCTTATGGTTATATAAAAACAGGCTTATCCTTTTCAGGATAAGCATCAGTTTCTACAAAAATTATAAAGCTGATTTTTGACTAATAAATTCACTCTAGTAATTTTAACAATCTATAGATTGTTAAAACATGTCACTTAAAATTGAAAAGAAGAATAAAGGGGAGTCAGCAGATACTTTTCCTGCTCTATGAAGAACACTTTGTATCAGATTTAATCACATACCCAGGAAATGATCTGTGTAAAATGTATGCAGTGTTTAACACCATGGTAAAAGGAAATGTTTCCTTACAATGAAAGTTCACCTGTTAACATGTACTCCTTAATGTCTCTCTACAGATGACTAGTTGAGGGATTATGAGAGGTCCCTGCAATGTAATACTATGTATCTCCTTATGTATTTATATGGAGAAATGTACAAGATATATTGGAAAGGGAGGAAGCTTTCAGAATAGTGTGTATAGTGTGCCATTGCCTCTTTTAAAAATGAAATAAGACATGCTTCTATATTTACTTCCTCATGCAATTCTTTGAAAAAATATGTGATGAATTACAGTACTTCCTATTTGGAGAACAGTGGAGACCAGGTGGAATGTACTGGATAAAAAGGACATTTTCTTGTGTAAATTTTATTTTTCCTTTTTATGTTAAGTTATATAAATACATTATCTAGAAAAATTTAATAAATGTTGCAGTAATACAGACGCTTGGTAACTCCCCATGCTTCTGTCAACCATTCATGTGAGCAGATAATTCTAAACCAATGACAGCAAATGGAGCATTTGGATCTAGAGGTAGCATGTAGCTCCCAGCTGTGCTTGAGCCTCAAAATGCAATGTTTTCCAGTAGTAATGTTTTAATAATTACCATCCATTTTAGCTACAACAGATAAAAAATGAATGTTGATTTAATGCCACTAAGATAAGAGCTTTTAGTGGCAATAAATCAACATTTCAGGGAACATTTCATGCAAAGATAGGCACAATAAAGGACGTGAATGGTATGAACCTAACAGAAGCAGAAGATATTAAGAAGAGGTGGCAAGAATATACAGAAGAATTCCACACAAAAAAGATCTCAATGACCCTGATAACCATGATGGAGTGATCACTCACCTAGAGCCAGACATCCTGGAGTGTGAAGTCAAATGGGCCTTATCACTATGAAAAAAGGTAGTACAGGTGATGGAATTCCAGCTGAGCTATTTCAAATCCTAATAGTTGATGTTGTTAAAGTGATGCACTCAATATGCCAGCAAATTTGGAAAACTCAGCAGTGGTCACAGGACTGGAAAAGGTCAGTTTAATTCCAATCCCAAAGAAGGGCAATACCAAAAAATGCTCAAACTACCACACAATTGCACTCACTTTACATGTTAGCATGCTAAGGTCATGCTGAAAATCTTCCAAGCTAGGCTTCAATAGTATGTGAACCAATAATTTCCAGAGGTTCAAGCTTGATCTAAAAAAGGCAAAGGAACCAGAGATCAAATTGCCAAAATTCGTTGGATCATAGAAAGAGCAAGAGAGTTCCAGAAAAACATCTATTTCTGCTGTATTGACTATGGCAAAGCCTTTGACTGTGTGAATCAGAACAAACTGTCAATTAGTCAGTTCAGTCACTCAGTTGTGTTTGCCGCTCTTTGCGACCCCATGGACTGCATCATGCCAGGCTTCCCTAGCCATCCCATTCCCAGTTTCCACAACGAACTGTGGAACATTCTTAAAGAGATGGGAGTACCAGACCACCTCAAATGCAACCTGAGAAAACTGTATGCAGGTCAAGAAGTGACAGAACTGAACACAGAACAAAGGACTGGTTCAACATTGGGAAAGGAATGCATCAAGGCTATATATTGTCACCCTGCTTATTTAACTTATACACAGAGTACATCATGCAAAATGCCAGGCTGGATGAAGCACAAGCTGGGATCCAGACTGCCAGAAAAAATGGCAATAACCTCAGATATGCAGATGACACCAGACTTATGGCAGAAAGCGAAGAGGAACCAAAGAACATCTTGATGAAGGTGAAAGTGAAGAGTGAAAAAGCTGGCTTAAAACTCAATGTTCAGAAAACAAAGATCATGGCATTTGGTCCCATCACTTCATGGCATGCAGATGGGGAAACAATGGAAACAGGTAAAGACTTTACTTTCCTGGACTCCAAAATCACCAGAAATGATGACTACTGCCGTGAAATTAAAAGATGCTTGTTCCCTGGAAGAAAAACTATGATAAGCCTGTACAGTGTATTCAAAACCAGAGATATTACTTTGTGGACAAAGATCCATATAGCTGAAGCTATGGTTTTTCTAGTAGTTATGTATGGATGTGAGAGTTGTACCATAAAGAAGGCTGACTGACAAAGAATTGAAGCTTTTGAATTGTGGTGCTGGAGAAGAGACTTGAGAGTCCTATGGACTGCAAGGAGATCAATCCAGACAATCCTAAAGGAACTCAACCCCAAATATTCATTGGAAGAACTGATACTGAAGCTGAAGCTCCAATTCTTTGGCCACCTAATGGGAAGAGCTGACTCACTGGAAAATATACTGATGTTGGGAAAAATAGAAGGCAGGAAGAGAAGGGAATGACAGAGGACAAGAAGGATGGATGGTATCACCGATTCAATGGACACGAGTTTGAGAAGCTCTGGGAGATGATGAAGAACAGAGAAGCCTAGCATGCTGCAGTCCATGGGGTTTCAAAGAGCTGGTCACTTCTGAGCCACTGAACAACAGCCAAAAAAAAAAAAAAAAAAAGAAGAAGAAGAAGAGCTTACCAACTAGTATGTAGATTAAGAAGTTGCCATATTTGGGATGCCAGATTTAAACAAGAAAAAAAAAAAAAAAAGTCAACTACTACCTCGTTTAAGATATTTTCAAGGTGACTTTTTATTGAATTTTATCCTAAAAATGATTATTATGTAAATTATTCTTTTAGTATCTTTGTAATATGTTGGCTTAATATATTTATACTACTTATAAATTATTATTGCTATATTGAAATTAAAAATTAGAGGAGAAAATGGCAACCTGCTCCAGTATCCTTGCCAGTATAACCCCATGGACAGAGGAGCTGGGTGGGCTACAATCCATGGTGTTTCAAAGAGTCAGACATGACTGAGTTATGGAGCAAACATGCACACAATTAAAAATAAACATTCATTTAAGACAAGACTGGAAAGACATGTAAAATTTAAATAGCTTTGTTTAGAATTTGGTTACAGGGTTTTTTATCTATTTTCAAAATTTCTTCAATGCAGTTATGTTTATTTTATAAAAATGCATCAAGACAAAGAAATTAATAAGTAAGACTTCACTTAAGACAATATATTTTCATGTTATTTTAGGAAAATATTCTAATTCAGTTCCGGTAAATTTTAAAGTCAATTTTGCAAATTTTACATGTGATTTTTTTTTAATTTTATATTGGAGTATAGCTGATTAGCAATGATGTGATAGTTTCATGTAAGACAGAAAAGGGACTTAGCCATACATATACAAGTATCCATTCTTCCCCAAGCTCCCCTCCCATCCAGGCTCTCACATAACATTGAGTAGAGATTCCTGGGCTATATTGTCCTTGTTGGTTATCCATTTTAAATATAGCAGTGTGTACATTTTGAGGGCTTTGCAGGTAGAGACAGTGGTAAAGAACCTGCCTGCCAATGCAAGAGACATAAGAGATGTGGGTTCAATCCCTGGGTCTGGAAGATTCCCTGGAGGAGGGCATGACAACCCACTCCAGTTCTTGCCTGGAGAATCCCATGGACAGAAGAGCTTGGTGGGCTCCAGTCCATAGGGTTGCAAAGAGTCAGATATGACTGAAGCAACTGAGCATGCATGCATGTACATGTAGGTCTCAAACTTCAAAATGATTTTTAGACAAAAAGAAGGATTTAGAGATGATAGTGGAGGAAGCAAAGCTATTCTTTTCTTTATTGGAAGGCACTGCCCTTGCTTAGGTAATGCCAAAAGAATAACAGCAAAAGACTTTCTAATAGTCTGAAGTGTTCACTTTCTTTTAATAAACATGCTAAATGAATTGTTCATGTCTTAGAATTTGGGTATTTAAATCACATTCTGTACACAAATAGCATCAGTTTCAACTAGGAGCTGACTAGATTACAAATTGGCTTGATGATTGATCTTGATGAAAACTAAAAACTGGTTCCATTTGAAAGTAGGGCTAAGATTTTATTCCAATTTACATAAATTTATGATATAAAAAACTAATTTAAGAAGCATTATTTCATAATATAAAAACATCATAATATAAAAAAAAATAGATGTACTCTACTATAGAATGCTATTAAAATCTTTGCACAGAGAGAACCTAGATTCTTAGCAGCTAAGGGTCTCAGTGCCTCTCACACTTCTTGATAAACCTGCAAATAGTAGTAATTGTTTCCCATTTGACAGCGAGATTCTGGTCATAAACTATCTAGATGTTGGAAGAGGTAAGGGGCTTCTCTGATGGCTCAAGTGGTAGATAATCTGCTTGTAATGCAGAAGACTCAGGAGATGTGGGTTCTATCCTTGGGTCAGGAAGATGTCCTGGAGGAGGAAACAGCAACCCATTCCAGTATTTTTTTTTTTTTTTTTTCTGAAAAATCCCATAGATGGAGGAGCCTGGTGGGTTAAAAGTCCATAGGGTCACAAAGAGTTGGACATGATGGAGCGTGTGATGGATGAATGGATGGATGGATGGATAAATGGATGGATGAATGGATGGATGAAGGAGGTGAGCATGCTTATTATAGAGAATGTGAGGGAAGAAAATCAGGGTTAGCACTAGACTGGCCTCATGACCCTGAGTTTGTTCCCAGGAGCAGGAAGGTGGCTGATGAGTAAGGAGGTGAAGTTGGAGAGGTGAGGGAGAGGCAGATGCTGTAAGGATCCCTATAAGAAGTGTACTTTGAGTGGAGTGTGCTTAAAGCAGAAGAAGGACTGGATTTGTTCTTCTTCAGGAAAGTTTTGGCCACTCTGTTGAGAACAGACTGCAGAGGGACAAAGGTAGAAGTCTGGGGACCAGAGGCCAAGAAGAGATGAGAGAACCTTCAAATGGAGATAGTGAGAAGGGGTCAGATTTTGGGTATATTTTGAAGGTCAAGCCAAGAGAATTCATTGATAAATTATAAAATGGACAGTTAAAAAAAATAAAAAGAGGGAACTCTAAGATAAATCCAATATCTTTCAGCTAAACAACTGGAAATGTCATGTTCACATTTACAAAATGTTTACATTTACTGGAAAATGTCTAAGAAGGCAAGATTTTTTAATGGTGTGTGGGAGGAAATATTAAAATATCAGTTTGCTACCTTTGGGCCTTCCCTGGTGGTTCAGATGGTAAAAAATGTGCCTGCAATGTGGGAGACCTGGGTTCAATACCTGGGTCAGAAAGATCCCCTGGAGAAGGAAATGGCTACCCACTCCAATATTCTTGCCTGGACAGAGGAACTGGACAAGCTACAGTCTATTGGGTCACAGAATCAGACATGACTGAGCAACTAACACACTTTCCACCTTCAGAATTGTGGTGCCTATTTGATCAGCTCTTGGCAATGATTAGTGAGCAGAAAGGTGTTCAAGCTAAGAGCTCTGGGTTGTGGATCATCAGAATAAAGATGATAATTGAATCCCAGGTGATGCCAGTGGTAGAGAACCCTCTTGCCAGTGCAGGAGATGTAGGAGACAGGGGGTCGACCCCTGGGTCAGCAAGATTCCCTGGAGGAGGGCATGGCAACCCACTCCAGTATTCTTGCCTGGAGAATCCCACGGACAGAGGAGCCTGGCGGGCTACAGTCCGTAGGGTTGCAAAGAGTCGGACACAACTGAAGCGACTTAGCATGCACTCACACAAGCTGAATAACATCATCCGTGGAATAAGTAAACATAGGAATGGGTCCCAGGAACTAACCCTTGGATCCATCAATATTTAGATGAATATGAAATTGAACAGTACCATCAAAGAAGCTGGAGGAGGAGACACTAGTGAGGTAAAAAGAAATGTGTAGAATATGGTGGCCAAAAAGCCCTGGGAAGACCATGCCCCTGGAAGAAAAGAACACTATTTCAAATGCTGATAGTAATGTGATAATCTAAGACTAAATTATTACTACATATTTAAAAGGAAATAAATAATAGAACCATTCAAAATAATCAAAATTTTAGAAGAAATCTTTTTCTAGGTACTGAGAAAGTATCTGATGCTTTCGGGGATCACAAAGTCTTTTGTATTGTATTATCTCAAACATACAACTTTATGTACATAGAAGAAGAAAGCTGTGAAATAAATTTAAATTTTACTTATTCATATTTTACGGAAAGCCAAGAAAAATTTAAACATAAAAATCTCTGCCCTTTGGCATCCTCTCTCCCCTCTCCCTGCACTGTGTGTCTGCTTTATGCATCATCCAAACCTTCCCATCAGCAAGAATACCCACTTTAAATGAAAAGTAATATTTTCCCAGCATCAACAAGACAACTCCTCAAATATAGCAATCCTTCTTCATCTTGTAAGGAGACATCATGGTGCCACTTAGGTTTGAATTATGTAAAGTATCAATAAAACATCATTTGATGTACAGATGCATATGTATATATACAGATAAATGTATATGTATATACTTGCATGGGCTTCCCAGGTGGTGCTAGTGGTAAAGAGACTGCCTGCCAATGCAGGAGACTTTAGAGATGCAGGTCTGATCCCTGGGTCAAGAAGATCCCCTGGAGGAGGGCACAACAACCCACTTCAGTATTCTTTCCAGGAGAATCCCATGGACAGAGGAGCCTGATGGGTTATGGTCCATATGGTGACAAAGAGTCGGACATGACTAAAGCGGCTTAGCACAGCACATCATAGCATAACTGTCTACATTTACTAAATGTATATAACTCTGCCTTCTCTTCCAATGGGTGGAACAGTTCTCAGAGCTTTCTGAGATAATCTTCCCAGACTATAGTCCTCAAATCCCTGGCTTGTTCTGAGCTATCCATGGTCCCAGAACATTTCTATTTTTAAGGGAATTTATTTATTTAATTCACCTATATATTCATTCATTTGGAGAAGAAAACGGCAACCCATTCCAGTATTCTTGCTGGAAAATTCCATGGACAGAGGACCCTAGTGGGCTAGTCCAAGGGGTCGTAGAAGTGGGATATGACTTAGTGACTAAGCCACCACCATTCATTTAACATACTAGAATCTGCTTGATGCCTGTGTGTTCTTTATCTCAACACCACATCCTAACTTTACTCCCCAAACTCACCTTATTTAATAGTCTCTTGGGTGGCTGGTTGGTACTTCAGTGTCTCAGGCAGAGTGGTGTAAATGGAACAAAAATCCAAAGTTGACAGACAGAAAATGAGCCTTAATGTTGGGGCCAGTGTGAAAAAGGCAAGAGAGACTCCATCTTGAAGCCTGTCATCCGTCTTAAAGACAAGATATGAACTGGGCATGAACCTTGCCCAAGAGTGAGGAAATTGTTGCTAATGAAAACCAGGTCTCCTGAAGACTTCCCTCCCTACAATGACAAATGGAGATTGCAGTTGAGGTCAGGCTGCCTGTGTTAGATTAATGTTACATGGAGACATCCCCTCCTTGGTGTATAATCACTGCCCCACCCCCCCACAACCTTAATTGTTTGTTCTTCTAGCACCTATTTGTTAAAAAACTCAGTCATATACAACAAAGAGGCTGGTAACATATAACCAGTCATGTAAGGGGGTATAAAACTGGGCCTCTCAGAAATATCTAGGGGCCTTGTTGGAAACGGATTCCCTTTGGACCCGCTGGTGTAATAAACTGTACTCCACTGTCTTCAGCGTCCTCCGAGGTGTGTTTTGCGATTATGGATTCCACAACACTGTCACTTAACAGATGTAACTTTGAGAAACTTAACCTATTTCTAACAGCTTTCCTAATGCAGGATTTGCTACATAATGGCAGGACCCAGTGTAAAACGAAAATGGAACCAGTGGATATTTTAAGATGTACCTGTGATTTTTGCTTTTATTCAGGTCTGTGAAGTTGATAGATCAGGAGATGACTGCCTCTGAAAAGATAATTTATTTCCGTATTTAAGAGTGGGAAAATAGTAGCTCAGATGGTAAAGAATTGACCTGCAATGCAGGAGACCTGGGTTCAAGCCCTTGGTTCAAGATTCCCTGGAGAA
The DNA here is from genome assembly GCF_019320065.1 of Cervus canadensis. Classification (NCBI taxonomy): domain Eukaryota; kingdom Metazoa; phylum Chordata; class Mammalia; order Artiodactyla; family Cervidae; genus Cervus; species Cervus canadensis. Next base: position 50,419,225 of record NC_057401.1, on the reverse strand, counting down.
GGGAATGGCTATCCACTCCAGTATTCTTGCCTGGAGAATTCCATGGACAGAGGAGCCTGAAGCGCTACAGTCCATGGGGTGGTAAAGAGTTGGACGCTACTGAATGACTAACACTTTCACAACACACGGACGACAGGAGAGAATGCAGAGGCTGAGGGCTGTGTGAGAAAGGGGAAGGCAGGGAACTGCCAGAAAGGCTTTATGGTGGTTTTCTGGAGAAATAATGGGTGAAGCAGGGCAAATAGGCTGAGTAGGTTTGCTTTGAAAAGATTCTGCAGATTCCTAGTTGAAGAATTCACCCCAGGGTGATTTGGGCAAGAGAATCAATACCTCCCTGCATCAGAAGAACTAGATTAGGCAGGAGGTGGGGGAGGGGAGGTGGTGAACTGGGCATTTGTTCATTTTGCACATGAAAAGCAGAGAGTCCTTATCTTTCTCAAAGAATGCACTGACCTTGGGAGGGGCAGTCCTTTTTTTCCACCTCAAGGTCCAAATTATCAAAACATCAGACAAAGAAACTGCAGTGAATACAGTGGGGAAGGCAATCTCCATTCCCAAACCACTGCAGATTCTCCAAGGATTTCCCCCTCTTCCAAAAAAGAAGAGGTCTTGCAAAAAACTCTTCCTCTTCGATCCCTCTTCTGAGATACAGCTGCCTGGATTGGAGGCGCTGAGGAGATCCGAGTCTCTTCTCAAATAGCCCATCTATGACACTGAGCCACAGAAAGAAAGGCCACTGCCTGTGCCCCTCCCGGGATACATGGAGTGAGCCTGACTCCAAACCTTCCTGGGCCCAGGCTCCCACTGGGACAGAAGGCAACAACAAAGTTGTCCATCCTCTATCTACACACACAACTGGGTCACTGCCCTAGGAAGCGGCAGCCAGAGTCTGAGGATGGAAAAGAGGGTTATTAAGCCTGGTGGGACCAGGAGGATCAGAGAGAAGGAAGTAGCCAGCCACCAATCAAGCAGCCAAAAATATAGGGACACAAAATTAGAGATACCAAGGGCACATTTCATGCAAAGGTGGGCACAATAAAAGACAGAAATGGTATGAGCCTAACAGAAGCAGAAGATATTAAGAAGAGGTGGCAAGAACACACAGAAAACTGTTAGGTAGTTAGAATAGGGAAAAGGAGTTCAAAATGGCAGTGGCTAAAAGACAGGGAAGGGAAAAGCCTGCAAAAATAGAACAGAGGAAGGTCAAAGGAAGGTCCGAAGACTGGAGAGAGGAATTCAGGTAGAACAGCACTCCTAGCCAAGCCCAATTTGCATAGGGCAGGCCCAGGGGTTAGAAAAAAAAACATATAAAAAGAGGAGCCAAAGGGCTCTCTCTCTCTCTCCCTCTCTCCCACACGTACAAACGCTCTTTGTCTCTCTCTCCACCCACCCCCCCTACCCCAGCACTGGACTCTCTTCTCTTCTTCGAGGATGGATTCTCCTGCTGTCTTCTAAATAAAATAGAGCTGTAACACTGAGTTGTCTAAGAGCTATGACACGGTTGTCCAAGACCCAAGAGCTTTGATACACCAAGAGCTTTAATGTCTGTCACTCTAAATCTTTGTTGTGATGAGACAAAGAACCAAGGAGCACACACTTTTACCAGCCACCAAGTAAAACAACTCCTAAATGAGAAAGGCCATTTATGAATGTCTGATCAAAGAATCCTCAGATATCAAGTAATGCTGATGGAAAATCCAGACCTCACTATATCCCCTTGTGAGGTTCTTAACCCAGCTACCCTCCTGCCCACCCCCCAGGGCTCTCTCCCCTTTCACTCTTGTCTAGAAGCTTGGACCACTGGACAAAACCCCGAGAGGGATTGTCAGAAGATCCTCTGGCCAATCCTGAGGAAATCTGGTACACTGATGGAAGCAGTTTTGCCTTAGATGGAAAAAGAAGAGCCGGATATGCAGTAGTCTCCAATTTTGAGAAAATAGAGGCTAAGCCTCTGTCACCAGGTACTTCAGCCCAATTAGCTGAGCTCATAGCCCTGACCTGAGCTCTAGAGAAGGGAAAAGGAAAAAGAATAGCTATTTGCACTGACTCCAAGTATGCCTTTCTGGTTCTACATGCACATACGGCTATTTGGAAAGAAAGGGGCCACTTGACCACCCGAAGATCCCCAATCAAATATGATGATCAAATTCTTAGACTCTTGGAAGCAGTCCATCTGCCCACTGAGGTTTCAGTCTCCCACTGTAAAGGACACCAAAAAGGGAGCACTGAAGTGGCATGAGGGAACCAAGCAGCCGATCAGGCATCTAAGAGAGCAGCGTTACAGAACCATGACTTAATAGGGGTTGCCACCTTAGTTCCACAGACTAACTTGCCAGAAACTCCTTCATACACTGAAGGTGAGACTCTTAAAGCTAAGAGTGAGGGCTTTCAAGAAGATCATATCAGGTGGTTCCAAAAGGAGGGACTCCTTTTTCTGCGTGGGAATCTCCAATGGAAGTTGGTTAACTCCTTACATGCCACCACTCATTTAGGAGAAAAGGCCCTCCAAAGATTACTAGAAAGGTCCTTCAGAGGAACAGACCTCCAAACAACTATAAGACAAGTGGTCTCCTCTTGTCCCACTTGCCAATTAAATAACCCCCAAGGAGCTTGAAGATCCCAGCTGGCCTAGCCTGTCCAACGACGTGGGACCTATCCAGGAGAGGACTGGCAGATGGACTTCACCCAGATGCCAGTTTCTCAAGGCTATAAATACCTATTAGTCATGATAGATACATTCACAGGATGGATTAAAGGCTTTCCTACCCAGATTGAGAAGGCTGAGGAGGTGGTAAAAACAAAAACAAACAAAAAAAACTACTCCATGAAATAATTCCAAGATTTGGTCTGCCCAGGTCATTACAAAGTGACAATGGGACATCATTTATTTCTGAGGTCACCCAAGGGGTCTCTAAAACATTGGGCATTACTTATTATCTCCTTTGTGCCTGGAGGCCTCAGCCAACCAATTCTTAAAATCAGCAATAAAAAAGATAACCCAGGAGACCTCCCTGGGATGGAAGGAGGCTTTACCAATAGCTCTCCTCTGCACCCGTATTGCCCCTAAGGAACAGGTCAGTCTTAGTCTTTATGAGATAGCTATATGGGAGACCTTTTGTTTATGTCAATGACCCCTCCTAGATCCAGAGGTTCAGACCCTCCAGTCTTATACCATGGCCATTAGGCAATTCCAACAGGATATACGCTTGTGAGGTATGAACCAGGACTGAAAAGACTCTAAGGAGTCACCACTATATGCTCCAGGGACTCAAGTCCTAGTTAAAGTCTGGAAAGATGGATCCCCAAAGGCTCAACTCCAGCCCACATGGAAGGGCCCCTACCCTGTAATACTTTCTACCCCCACAGTAGTCAAGGTAGCAGGACATGACTCCTGGATTCACTACTCATGAGTCAAACCATGGAAGAAAACTGAAGAGGACACTCAATACATCTGTGAGCCCTTGGGAGATCTCAGATACCTATTTAGAACTACAAATGAGTGTCATTCTAATGAACACCCCCAAAATCTGGTTTTGGGGGGTAAGATGCCACAGGATAGCTCTGAAGAGCCAACACAGCTTGGCAGAGATTGTACTCCAAAACAGACAGGAGATAGATCTTCTGATCCCTGAATAAGGAGGGAAGTGAGCCATCCTGGCGATGTGAATTCAGAATTGGCTAATGCCCCTACTAGTCCTTGCTATGCCATATTGATACTGCTTATGATTGTTCCATACATTTTCAATTGTCTAACCTGTTTTGTCTCTTCTCAGGTCAACAAGCTACAACATGCGGTGCCAGTTCAACAAAGATACAAAACTACAGCCGACCATGGAAAATATCACTCACCCTTAGTTGGACACCGCTCTGAGGACTCTGAGGCTTGAGACTAGCAAGAGGGGGATGCCCAATATCCCTTGCGATCCCAGTTCAGCAGGAAGTAGCCAGAAAGACCTCGATGCTCCAATTCCCAAAGAATTGGGCCTCCCATCTCTTGAGGGGGGGGGAATGTTAGGTAGTTAGAGTAGGGAAAAATGAGTCCAAAATAGTGGTGGCTAAAAGACAAGGAAGGGAAAAGCCCACAAAAATAGAACAGAGGAAGGTCAAAGGAAGGTCCGAGGACCGGAGTGAGGACTTCAGGTAGAACAGTGCTCCTGCCTAACCACAATTGGCATAGGACAGGCCCAGGGGGAAGAAAAAAAACATATAAAAAGAGGAGCCAAAGGGTTCTCGCTCTCTTTGTCTTCCACGCGATGGGTGCTCTTCTCTTTGCATTTTTAGATCGACGTGCCCTCATGACTCAAAGATGGATTTTCCTGCTATGTTCTAAATAAAATAGAGTTGTAACAGTGAGCTATAACACTGATTTCTCTAAGAGCTATAATACAGTTCGTTCGAGCCCTGAGAGCTGTGACCTGCTGCGGGGGGCTTTAATGTCCATCACTCCAAATCTTTGTTGTGACGAGACAAAGAACAGAGAAGCATACACTCTCCTGACAAAACTATACAAAAAAGATCTTCATGACCCAGATAACCACGATGGTGTGATCACTCACCTAGAACCAGACATCCTAGAATGTGAAGTCAAGTGGGCCTTCGGAAGCATCACTATGAACAAAGCTAGTGGAGGTGACGGAATTCCAGTTGAGCTATATCAAATCCTAAAAGATGATGCTGTGAAAGTGTTGCACTCAATATGCCAGCAAATTTGGAAAACTCAGCAGTGGGCACAGGACTGGAAAAGGTCAGTTTTCATCCTAATCCCAAAGAAAGGTAATGCCAAAGAATGCTCAAACTAGCACACAATTGCACTCATCTCACCCACTACCAAAATAATGCTCAAAATTCTCCAAGCCAGGCTTCAACAGTACGTGAACTGTGAACTATGCTGGATTTAGAAAAGGCAGAGGAACTAGAGATTGCCAACATCTGCTGAATCATTGATAAAGCAACAGTGTTCTAGAAAAACATCTACTTCTGCTTTATTGACTATGCCAAAGCCTTTCACTGTGTGAATCACAAGAAATTGTGAAAAATTCTTAAAGAGATGGGAATACCAGACCACCTGACCTGCCTGCTGAGAAATCTGTATGTTGGTCAAGAAGCAACAGTTAGAACTGAACATGGAACAACAGACTGGTTACAAATCGGGAAAGGAGAATGTCAAGGCTGTATATTGTCACCCTGCTTATTTACTTTATATGCAGAGTATATCATAAGACGTGCTCGGCTGGATGAAGCACAAGATGGAATCAAGGTTGCTGGGAGAATTATCAACAACCTCAGATATGCAGATGACAGCACCCATATGGCAGTAAGCAAAGAAGAACTAAAGAGCCTCTTGATGAAAGTGAAGGAGGAGAGTGAAAAAGTTGGCTTAAAGCTCAACATTCAGAAAACTAAGATCATGGCATCTGGTCCCATCACTTCATGGCAAATAGATGGGGAAACAATGCGAACAGTGAGAGACTATTTACTTGGGCTCCAAAATTACTGCAGATGGTGACTACAGCCATGAAATTAAAAGATTCTTGCTTCTTGGAAGGAAAGCTATGACCAATCCAAACAGCATATTAAAAAGCAGAGACAATACTTTGTCAATAAATGTCCCTCTAGTCAAAACTTTGGTTTTCCATTAGTCCTGTATGGATGTAAGAATTAGACTATAAAGAAAACTGAGCACCAATGAATTTATCCTTTTGAACTGGGGTGTTGGAGAAGGCTTTTAAGAGTCCCTTGGACTGAAAGGAGATCCAACCAGTCCATCCTAAAGGGAATAAGTCCTAAATATTCATTTGAAGGACTGATACTGAAGCTGAAACTCCAATACTTTAGCCACCTGATACGAAGAACTGACTCATTGGAAAAGACCCTGATGCTGGGAAAGATTGAAGGCAAGAGGAGAAGGGGATGACAGAGCATGAGAAGGTTGGATGGCATCACTGACTCAATGGACATGAGTTTGAGTAAGCTCCAGTTGTTGGTGATGGACAGGGAAGCCTGGTGTGCTGCAGTCCATGAGGTCATCAAGAGTCTGACACGACTGAGTGACTGAACTGACTGACTGACTGGGGGAGGTGGGATCTGGTGTGATGCTGAAACAGGAAGGAGTTGGGCAGGGCACAATCTTTAAGAATGACATAGCCCAAGGACACTCATGACATAAACTGACTAGAATCAAATAGAACCTGGATGGTGGAGGAGTCGACTTTCAACAAAACTTGAGCTCACTGTGACACACCACAGGCACCATGACAGTTTCAAGGTCAACCAAAAAAATCAAAAAGTCGTGGTGGTGGTTTAGTCACTAAGTCTTGTCCAACTCTTGCAATCCCTTGGACTGTAGCCCACTAGGCTTCTGTGTCCATAGGATTCTCCAGGCAAGAATACTGGACTGGGTTACCATTTCCTTCTCCAGAGGATATTCCTGAGCTAGGGATCAAACCCCAGTCTCCTGCACTGCAGGCAAATGGGCGTTGGCCCAATTCCTGGAATTCCCCACCTCTTCCTCCTAATTGTTAGAATACTCCTCCCACTTATTAACCTATGAAACTGACAACCCCATATTCTGATGCTGCTCTGACCTGAGATGGCCCACACTCTATCTGTAAATATGTTTCTCTCTAAATAAATCTCTGTGTGTTAGTCCTAAGTCACTTCAGTTGTAGCTAACTCTGTGCAACCCTATGGGCTGTAGCCAGGCTTCTCTGTCCATGGGATTTTCCAAGCAAGAATACTGGAGTGGGTCTCCATGCCTTCCTGCAAGTGATCTTCCCAACTCAGGGACTGAACCGGAATCTCAGGCCTCCTGCGTTGGGAGGCAGTTTCTTTACCACTAGCATGACCAGGGAAGCCCCTACTTCTCAGCTATACCTTTTTGTCTCACTAAGTTCTTTCCGCAAGGAGACACCAAGAATCTGAGCCTCATTAAGTCCTGCGATCAGGTGTATGATCTCAGTTAAAAGACTGTGGGTTCAAGTCCCAATCTGAGTTACATGTGATATCAATGTGATATTTCAAATGGGTGCATTATTGCCCCATTTGACTTCACTTAGAAAACACAAACTCTAAGTTAACATTTATAAGAATTTCACAGAGCATTAATCCCCCAGGGCAAGCCCCTTCTGAACACAGGGCATGACTGCTCTGGTTGCACACTCCTGAAGTCAGCTCTAGATCTATGAAATGAATTTCAAAGTCATATTTCACATCCTCCGTATGTGCGTGCTCAGTCACTTCAGCCCTGTCTGACTCTTTGTGACCCCAAGGACTATAGTCTGCCAGGTTACCCTGTCCGTGGAATTCTCCAGGGAAGAATACTGGAGTGGGTAGCCATTTCCTCCTCCAGGAGATCTTCCTGAACCAGGGATCGAACCCGAGTCTCCTGCAGCTCCTGTATTGCAAACAGATTCTTTACCACTGAGCTATTCTGGCTCTTGTGTGGCAACCAGCTGTGGATGCTTAGCATATACCCTTTTTTTTTTTTTTTAATCCCAGGATATCTTGTTAATTTTGCACACAGACACTAAGAGAACCAACTCAGCCATTCTGGCACGCACAAATTTTGAAGTGCCAGGGTATGAACAATCAAAGAGGAAATGCTAACTGGTAGGCAAATATTCCTATTTGGGGGCCCCTGGGCAGCTGAGTCAGAAGCACTTTCTCCACAATCCCTCAGCACCCAGATGGATCAAGCCTTAGCTGTCCACAGTGACCATCTCCAGAGGACAAGGTGTGCTAGCTTTCCATCCTCTCTGGGTCTTTTGTCCACAGCTCACATGTGTTCCTTAGGATGTCATCACAAAATAAACCATCTCCTTGCAAACCTTTAAATAAAGACACTTTTTTTTTTTTTTCCTGCAAGAACTCTGAATAAGACTCTAAGTATATGAATTATTTTGCAGGATGCATGAGATAATATATGCAAAATACCAAACGGGACCTGGCCAATTACAGCTCCTTAGTGTCTTTGAGTTCTTGATCTTCTCTCTCTATTTGAAAAGCCGCTTGATGTATAATCTACAGCCAGATGTCCAAAACGTAGCTTTTGTTACTTAAACAAAAACAAAAACTCAATTTCTATTTCAATATTGAATTTAGTCAAATCCTAAGGAATTCTGTCTGTGCAAATGAAAGCTGTCTTTTTTTGGATTTTTGGATTTTATCCTTTTCAAGGTGACAGGTGGAGGTGGTGGAGGAGGACTGAGTGTCAGGGAGGGGCAACCATCTTGGCTTGTTCCAACAGAGAATTCTATGGTCTCAGTGGGTCTCTGACCTTTCTTCTCAGGGGACTCCTCATGTCCTCAATGTCTCTGAATGCTCACCAGTATCTCAGGGTTACCACTTTGCTCCTTTCAAGGAGGTGGGAAAATTGGGATCATCTCTGACATCACCCTGGCTGCTCAGATGGTAAAGAATCTGCCTGTAATTCAGGAGACCCTGACGGTAATGGACAGATCCCCTGGAGAAGGGAATGGCAACCCACTCCAGTATTCTTGCCTGGAGAATTCCATGGACAAAGGAGCCTGGCAGGCTACAGTCCATGGGGTTGCAAAAGAGCCAGACACAACTGAGTGACTCACACACACACACACACACTGACGTCAGTGAAGGGCTGCAGGAGGTGGGGGAGAGTGGGTTTGACTCGCATCCTTTTTGTCACATTTACATTCTACTGTCACTAAGGCATGTTGGTATTTAATAGAAACAGAACTTATTTCCCCAGGATTCAACCAGGAAACAGGGTAGGTCCCCTCCATCTTTGAGCTCCATCTTTCAGCTACCTCTTTCCTAGACCATGTTCACGAATAACACAGATCATAACAACTTTTCAATTAGTTAGTGTTAGTTGCTCAGTCATGTCTGACTCTTTGCAACCTCAAGGACTGGAACCTACCAGGCTCCTCTGTCCATGGCATTCTCCAGGCAAGAATACTGGAGCGGGTTGCCAACTTCACATTTCCTCATTTGCTTTTCTCCCTTCCACAGCCAGAGGCATCTTTGCCAAATCTGGGTATGTGGGAAAACAAAACCAAAACCTTTTTCACTGTTTAAGGCATAAACTTATGGATTAGAGTTCTCCAGTTTTGCTCTCGAAAACAGAAACCAAGTCTCTTAAAATACATAAGGCATTTTCTCTCCACAAAATGAACTATGCCTTGAGGCGTTTCTATAATAAAACTCAGAGCAATCAGTGTGGAATGGGGATTGTGCGTGAAGAACACATAATCAGTATAATCAAATTATTATCCTGTCAAGAAAGAAATGTGTTCTTACAAACCTCAGCATAGAGGAAAAGCCAGCAGGCATTTAGTGGCTGCTCAGTTCAGCCTGGATAGGGAGAAAGGCAGTCTTCTGCCTGAGGGCACCGGGAGGGGAAGGAGCACAGAAGCAGTAGGATACTCAAGAAAGCTTTGTCCAATAAGGAACCAAAGGAGGAGAGTACCTCAGGTGCAAGTCAAGGTCAGTGAAACACAAGAGTGTGAAGAACCTATCCGGTATCAAGTCATCAGAGCAGCATTTGAAGTGCCAGAGGAGGGACTTCCCTGATGACCCAGGGGCTAAGGCTCCAAGCTCCCAATGCAGACCAGCTGGCTGGACCTCTGGTTAAGAAACTAGACTCCACAAGCTGCAACTAAGAGTTCACACACCATATGTAAAGATCCTGCCTGCTGCAACTAGGACAAAGTACAGCCAAATAAATAAAAATAAATATTGGGGAAAAAAAGATGCCAGTGGAAAGATGCAGGGAAGAACCTATTATGTTTGGTGCTAGATTTCTCAGTAAGGTAGCCACATCCCAGTCTGCCCTGGAAGATCTCATTTTATCCTTGTCATCCTGACAGGAGTATGAGAGTTTTATACTTTTCATACTTCAAAGTGTCTGGGTTTGGGTAGTGAATTACCGAGTCTTTCTACTCTATAGAAAATCCAAGCAAGTACAGAGCACATAAAAAGGACACTCTTAGGCAACACTCCACCATCCCCTTGAAGAAAACATTTCCGTGATGTAATTTGAGACATAATAATTCTTAACATGTATTGAAATTGATATCATAGAAAAATTCAGATCTGTACTTCATGTCACTCACTTGACTCACTTATATTTTGTTTTCAATAGTAACACATAGGACTAGTTAGGAGGAAGTAAATAATCTCCTGTTCATAATCTAACCCTGCCAGGAATATATTTAACAGAAAATTTGGTTGGATTGAATGTGATTAAATATACAGATATATATATATAGATAGATAGATAGATAGATATAGATATACAGATATATAGATATAAGAAAGTAAAGAAACATAAAATGAAGTGAGAAAAAAAGATTTAATATCTACATAAACATCTATTTATTAAGTCATCATTTTACATCTTCTGGAAACTTCCTGATGTTATTAATATTACTCTATCAATGTGATTTACTTCCATACCAGAAGTCTGGTCTTATATATTAGACACTAAACATATATATATATATATATATATATGTACATATATATAATACATAGATATGTGTATTATATATATATACACACATATGTGGAAAAATATATAAGTGATATAGCTAAAACATATTCACTGGTTACAAATAATCAGTTTATCTAAATATATATTTAGAGTGTGCTATATTATTTATTTTATAGATTATTATATGTCAAGTAGTATTGGAGGAACAAACATTAATGAGAAATTAACACCATCTTCTATCTCTGGGTAGATCCAGTGCTTGGGTTTTATTTACAATTACTTCGACATTGACCCAAGTGGAGAGAACTAGAGGAGACAGGAGGATTAATATTTTAACAAGCAGAAAATCTCCTTTCAGAGATATATTATAAAAATCTGTCAGAATCCAAGCTTTCAGAATGAGAACTAGATACACACACACACATAGGACTGACTTTTCTGTACTTTATTCTGGGGTTATATCACTTATCCATAGTACACTGATGTAAGCAAAACTGTAGGGCAATGTCAGGCAGAAAGCTAACACCTTATGAAAAATATGCATGTCACATGACTAGAATCTTCTGATGGAAACAGCCTGAAGAAGAACAAAGTGAGAAAATTCCTCCAACACAAAAATATATGCTCATTTCCATAAAATGAACCCTATCTCCATCAACATTCCTCCCTAATACCCAATCTTGGAGGCCTGAATCTAAAAAGGGGATAATGACTGCACCTCAGCCCTTTCAGTCAAATAATGAGGGTTCATATCAGGTACTGTTGGGACTGCAGGTATGGAGGGGAAAGAGAAGAAATAAGAGGGACAAGAGTAGGGTAAAGATAGAAATGGATTAAACTGGATTTTGAATTTAGTAATCTCTACTGGACTTAAAGAAAGTTCTTGCAACTGTAAGTGGCCAGAAAAATTCTGATATAAGACCAAACATCATTACGGGATAACAAAATTAGAAATGACAAAGCGGTTGTGAAGGCAATATATGGTGGAAGTAACACAATATTTTTTTTTAAGTGATTTTTGTTTGGTTTATTGCACTATGCCATTTATACACTGGTATTCATTGTTCAGGCTTCCCTGGAAGCTCATCTGGTAAAAAAAATCCATCTGCAATGCAGGAGACCCCAATTCAATTCCTGGGTCAGGAAGATCCCTTGGAGAAAGGATAGGCTACCCACTCCAGTATTCTTGGACTTCCCTGGTGGCTCAGACAGAAAAGAACATGCCTGCAATGTAGGAGACCTGGGTTCAATCCCTGGATTGGGAAGATCCCCTGCAGGAGGGCATGGCAACCCACTTCAGTATTCTTGCCTGGAGAATCTGATGGACAGAGGAGCCTGGTGGGTTACAGTTCATGGGGTCGCAAAAAGTTAAATAACGACTGAGTGACTAAGCATCACATAGCACATGCATTTTTCAGCACATTTTGAAAATAAACAGGAAATTAATTCATTAACTAAGCACAGGCATTAAAACTTAGTTGTAATTGCTACCAAGTTGTGCCTGACTCTTTGGGACTCCATGGAACTGCACCCTGCAAGTCCCCCCTGTCCACATGATTTCCCAGGCAAGAATACTGTAGTGGGTTGCCATTTCCTTTTCCAGGGTATCTGTCTGATCCAGAATCAAGCCTGTGTCTCTTGCATTGGCAGGCAGATTCTTTACCACTGAGTCACCTCAGAAGTACTGAAAACTTACTACTGTCACCCTATTTTTAAGGAGTAAACACAGCATCATGCCAATTAAAAAAAAAATTATTTGTGTAGTGGGAATTACAAGATATGTCTTGGATCTTTCATTAATACTTTACCCAAGGCAATCATGGTAGGTTGTATCCTTGACCATTCTGTGTTGCTTTCATTCTATGTAAACTGGAGGATCAATGGTTAATCATGAGCAACTTACAATTTCACCTGTTTCGATGATCCACCCAAATGAATATTTTAGGCCACTTTTGATTATAATTACAATGTACAAAGAGAGTTATTCTTTATCTTCTCAGTGAAAAACTATCACTTTTCCTTTGTAACATATATATTTCCTCTGATTTTAATGGTAATAACTGTATCCAGAATTGCTAAAATAAAGCTTTCAATCTCACTTAATGACTTTCTGTCCTTAGAGGAGGCCATGGAGGTTAAACAAAATAATCCATTTCAGAAGCTACAAAAGTAATTTACATAAAAATATATGACATTATTGGACTTCCCAGGTGGTGCTAGTGGTAAAGAACCCACCTGCCAATGCAGTAGACATAAGATAGGACGGTTTGATTCTGGCTCTGGAAGATCCCCTGGAAGAGGAGGAATACTAGGTCCAATCCAGAATTCTCGCCTGGAGAATTTCATGGACAGAGGAGCCTGGCAGGTTACAATCCATGGGGTCACAGAGTTTGATACTATTGAAGCCCCTTAGCATGTCCATATGACATTAGTGTTATTGTAGTGTTGCCGCTCAGTCATGTCCGATTCTTTGTGATCCCACAGATGGTAGCCTGCCAGGCTCCTCTGTCCATGGAATTCTCCAGGCTAGAATACTGGAGTGGGTAGCCTTTACCTTCTCCAGGGGATCTTCACAACCCAGGGATCAAACCAATATCTCCCACATTGCAGGCAGATTCTTTACCAGCTGAGACACAAGGGAAGCCCAAAAATAGTGAATTGTGTAGCCTATCCCTTCTCCAGCAGATCTTCCCGACCCAGGAAGCAAACCAGGGTCTCCTGCATTGCAGGCGGATTCTTTACCAACTGAGCTATCAGGGAATTGTGATTAGTCAAAACTATATTTACATTATGCAGATCAAGGTGTTTGAAGTTGCTGATAGGAAGTTCCATCTAAACTCACATTTCTAGATAATTCTGCTATACAGTCTCCCCAGTTTTTAATGAGCAAATAAATACCTGACCACTTTTCATATTGATTGACATTGATTGACATGATTTGCTAAAGTAAGTAACATATCAGTGTTACTATTTAGAGTTAAAATAAGTGTTAATTTTTTTACATTGAATTTTTCATGTGGGAGAGTCCTTCTTCATACTTTAAACAGTGCACAAAATATTTTATCATTATGCTCCAGTATTCTAAACAAAGTTTACAGGTTTGTATGTGCCTTTTGATAAATCAAATGAAACACCAATACTAGTAACACAAAAATATGTTTTACCTGTACAAGCATGTGAAATCTTCAGTAGTTAAGTATGTCAGTTTTTTGATAACCAATACACATCATGCTCTAACTGGGAGTTGGTTTCATAACTCTGTGAAGAATGTCAACATTATTTCAGTCACTTAGAGTTTGTGTGTGTGTGCATGCTCAGTTGCTCAGCCATATCTGATTCTTTGCAACTCCATAGACTATAACCCACCAGGCTCTTCTGTCCATGGGATTTTTCAGGCCAGAATACTGCAATAGATTGCCACTTCCTTCTGCAGGGGATTTTCCCTACCCAAGGATTTAAGTCAAGTCTCCTGCATTTGCAGGTAGATTCCTGAGCTACCTAGGAAGCCCTAGTAGATATCAAAAGAGCCAGTGGATTTTCACTGTCTAAATAAATGCAATTAGTGATAGATGGAGGATACACTTTGTTGCTTTTAAACTTTGTATATTTTATGCTATTCTGATGTGATTTGAGGAGAAAGAGGTTTTTCTAGATATTCGAAAATTAGAGGTTGATATTTTTTAACCTATAATATGCTTTTCCTGAGCATGTTTACCATCTCCTTTTGGTGATATAAGATTTTTAGCTAGGGTAAATTTTGATTTTCCTGTATGATATTCTGTTAGCTCAGCTTTGGAGTATTGCAGCGTTATAAAATTCTGAGACCTCCTCAGATGTGCATACAAAATGACATTTCTTCAAATAAGGTCACATCTTCCCCTACCATGTTTATGTTTACACTGTGCTAGAAGTCTAGGCACTAAGTGAAAATCATTCATCACTTCTAGCTTCAAGATTAGTGACTCAACATGCTTAAATGCTCAGGCAGATACAGTAAAACAAATACACAATGTGAGTATGGACTCTGGTAAGCTACATGTGGCACAGACCAATAGATCAGCCCATTGTTTCCTGTGTGAAAGTCTGGAAATAACGTTAGACAGCAATATGCATCCGTGGGTCAGACTGATCCCTGACTGACCACAAGTTTATTATCAACATTTCACATTTTAGAAAGTTTTCCTTTGTATACTTTTTTCACAGAGCACTAAATTTCATATTTGGGGCTCATGATTACTACTATTATTATTAATCTCCTCCCCAATATTATTTTCTTTAGCTGACATTTATTGATCATTATATTATATGCAGGGTACTAAACACTCGGCGTCAATTGTTTCTCCTTACCTTTATAAAAGTCTTGCAAGGTGAGTACTAGGACATCATTCCACAGACTTGGCAAGGTTAAACCACTTACCCAAGCTCTGTAATTTGTGAGTGAAGGAACTGTCATTCTAGCTCAGGATTACATGGCTCAAAAAGTCAAAAACTAGGTTCCAAAACTTTTTTTTTCTTAATTTTTTTTTATTGCGGTAAACGTCACATACTATAAAACATACTACTTTAAAACATATGTAACTGTACAGTTCAGAAGCACTAAGTGTAGTCACATTGTTGTGAACTCTCCTCAGCATCCATCTCCCAGATTTCTCACCTTCCTAAGCTGAAACTCTTGCTCCCATTAAACACTAACTCCCCTGGCATCTACCAATCTACTTTCTGACTATGAATTTGATTATTCTAGGTTCCTTCATGAAAGTGAATCAAACAATACTTGTCTGCAACTACTGAATATTGAAATGCATTTTTAAAGTTAACTTAATACACGTCTTACAAACAGCTGGTACCCAACGCTGATAAGAAAGATATCATGTTTGTATTCTCAGAACCTAAAGCACTGCTGGTATATAATGGGCATGCAGTAACTATTACAATAACTAATGAAGATCTGGTGCCATGCCTAGTTTAGCTTAACACTTCTGTAATTCGGTTCATATAATACTCTGATGATTATTTTCTATCTGTTCATAAAGCAATCATATTTTTATATCTATAAAACTCTGTTTAAGACTTCTTTAGTTTCTCACCACAAAGACAATATAACTCAAGGAAGGGAAACAGAGCATAACAATTGAATGTTGACTCAAGAAAATTTGGATTCCAAACTCATTTCTAGGACATAATGTATTCTAGGACATAAAGCATAAATATGTTTGGTAACCTCTTTACATTTACAATATGAGAAGTTACTATATTGGGTTTTTATAAAAGTAAAAGGAGCTCGGACATATGTTACAGAAATTTTGCCCCCAATTAGAAACTGGTGAGCTAAGTCCTTTTGGTTATTGGAACGTTTCTTATTTTCATAGAGTATATGTGAATAATCCATTACTTATTTGATTCCCACCCTATATCGTAAGGGCTTCCCTGCTGGCTCAGTGGGTAAAGAATCCTCCTGCAATGCAGGAGACACCGGAGACGCAGGCCTGATCCATGAGTTGGGAAGATCCCCTGAAGGAGGGCATGGCAACCCACTCCAGTACTCTTGCCTGGAGAATCCCCATGGACAGAGGAGCCTGGCGGGCTACAGTTTAAAGGGTCACAAAGAGTCATGTGTTTAAACATCTTATTCAAATATAAATAGAACAGTATATTATAGCTGATTAAGAGCCTCTACTGAGATTCTATTGGCAGGTAAAGTCATTCTTCAACTGTATTAATGCATTCAAGTAGAGCTCAGAAGCTCCCTGTGGCAAACAGACCCTCAGGTAAGCCCTTTGGGTCATGCACTTATATCATCTTTTTCCCTGGAATACAGGCACAATCTGTGACTTGCTTCTAGGCAATAAATTATGACAAATGTTCATTTACATGGTAAAAGTTAAAGGGCTTTTCAAATTTAATTGAAGTCCCTGATCAGTTGGATGCTTTCTAATTGAAGTCTCTTGAGAGTCCCTTGGACTGCAAGGGGATCAAACCAATAAATCCTAAAGGAAATCAACCCTGATTGTTCATTGGAAGGACTGTTGCCAAAGCTGAAGCTCCAATACTTTGGCCACCTGATGAGAAGAGTCTACTCATTGGAAAAGACACTGTTGCTGCAAAAGACTGAAGGTAAAAAGAGAAGGGGCAGGATGAGATGGTCAAATAGCATTACTGACTCAAAGGACATGAATTTGAGCAAACTCCAGGAGATAGTGGAGGACAGAGGAGTCAGGCATGCCACAATCCATAGGGTTGCAAAGCATCAGACATGACTTAGTGACTGAACAACAATAAAAATCAATTCATGAGGTAATCAAAAGGGAGATTAGCCTGAGTGGGCCTGTTTTTAATCAAATAAAAGGAGAGGCAGGACCCTCGTGAGGTTAGAAAACTATTCAACTGACTTTGAAGAAATAAGCCATGCATTTCTACATCCAGAGGAAAATGAATTCTGCCAATGACTTGAATGAGCTTGCAAGCAGATTCTTTCCCAGTCAAGCTTTCCAATGAGAATGCTTTAATTAGGCTGGTAACTTGACTTCAGTGTTTTGAGACCCTGAGATCTAGTTAAGTGGTGCCTGACCTCTTCTGCATAGAAGCTAACAGCTAATACATAAGTTTGATAAGTGCCTAAAAGTATGTTGATTAGTTACACAGAAATAGAAAGTTAATACATGCCCTCTCCCACAAGTACACAGTCCAGAGTAACTCTCTGGAGGTAAGTCATATTTCTGTATTACAGCTTCCCTCTGCCATGGACCTGCTAGCTTCCAAAGACATGACCACATATCTGAAAGAACTGGATGGATTGTGGATTCATTAAAGGACAAACTTTTCAAAAAAAACAAAAACAGAAAACATGAGGGGAACATCTGTCTGGGGTACTAAAGGTGAGGACTAATTTTTATGTTTCTGGAGAGAAGCGGTCATTCTAATATTTACTTATTGTTTATGCATTAATTTATTTGCTTGTTCATTTCTTATTTTCTATGTATTTAGCTGTGCTGGGCCTTAGTTGAAGCAGACAGATCTTCAATCTTTGTTGCAGCCTGTGGGACCTTCAGTTGAGTCATGTGGGATCTAGTTCCCAGACCAGGAATCAACTCGGGCCCCTTGCATAGGGATCACAGAGTCTTAGCCACTGGACCACCAGGGAAGTCCCAGAAGAGGTTGTTCAGGTCATAGGTCACAGTAGATTTTGATTATCAATCTAAGTATCATGTTACTCCATAGGAATTTAGAGGACAAGCCCATGTGTATAGATGCAGAGGACTTAGAATTTAAGCAGTAATTCTGTTAAAACCAAACACACACAGCCTCAGCATGCCTCAGAGAGAAGGAAAATCTTTCTCCTCATCTTAAAGTACCATCATGTCCTGATCTACTCATCTCATTGAAAATCTACACTGGGCCTGTATAAGGGGTAACTCATCAGTGGTGGTAGCAGCAAAGAGAATTAAAGCACTCCAGTTCGCAGGCACAGTCACTGACACACTCCTTTGGGAACACAGAATTTTCAGAGTTCTCAGGGACACAGGATACCTTGAGATGACTGTATCACGTTCAACTTTACTTCACATCCAGCAGTAAGATGCTCGTGTTCTAGGTGATAGTCTCACAGGTGCAGCGCTCTAGCATCTGCCACTGTGGGATATGGGCCGAGGATGCAGTTATGGGCACACTGAGAAATCCCAGATATATTTTATATGTGCAATCATTCCAGAATCTGAACTTCCTGTTCAAAATATGGATGGAACCTCTGCAACTGAGGGTTGTATGTAAATGTAATTACACATGTACTTAGCAACTTGAGACGCCAGAAGAATATCTGAGTTCACACACCATAAAATACAACAAAACAAAATTGAAATGGGAACACCGTGGGAATTTGCTGGAGCTCAAACTGATGCTCTGTGACAAGCGAGAGGAGCGTGATAGGGTGGGACAGAGGTTCAAGAGGGAGGGTACATATCTATACTTACCGCTGATGCATGTTAATATTTGGCAGAAACCAACAGAATATTGTAAAACAATTATCCTTCAGTTAAAAATAAATAAATTTAAAAACAGAATGATCAATAAAAGGAGACATAGGAAAAACAAAATGTCAAAACCAAAATCTTTCAGAAAATGTAATCGGAAATGGCTACACGTTTCCTGATAGCTGACCAACATTTGAAGACAAGGACTTAAAAAGCCTTTGGGCACCCAAGTTCAAAAGGATGCATTTTCACATTTTGTATTTCATAGTTTCAAAATAGAAACAAATTATTTTCCTGATACAAAACTCAGAAATAATTATTTTTAATTTGCATAAAAATATGATGCAATGCACAGTTTATAAACAAGTGGATATTCTAGGGCATATTCTCACTCAGAAGCATGTCATTTTTCCAATGCAATGGCATGAATTATAATTTACTTCAAAATATTAAAGCACTTAGAGATTTTACTTAAAAATACGAATTTTTAACTTCTTTCAAAAAACTTGGAGACCTGTTGAAATTTGATGTCTACTCAGTTTGGTAACAGTCTCTGTGAGACGATAGATAGATGCTCACTTTAAAGTGTCCCATCATCTCCAGGTTATCATAGTCTTCTCCACTCCACTTGCCTTCCCATCCAGTCCTAATTGCTCAAGTTATGCCTGATGCCTTTAGGCTACTGAGTTTGGGATCTTTTAATGACTTTAATTATATCTTCCACATCTTTATGAAAATACAACAAAGCATTCTACATGTTTCTATAGTAACAATCCCAATGTAACTAACCATACTTTCCTTTTAATCTTAGCTCAAATAAAGAGTGAAATATTTCTCAATCAGATAATCTATATTTACTGTTATAGTTAACAGAATAGCTTTCCTTCTGTGTCTTGATCGTTCCTTTTGATTTGTTCCATATTATCTATATATTTATAGACTTTCCAGAGGAAAAGGGCAGATTTGATATAAAGAGAAGTAAAAGCATGCTTTTTGAATTGAATTTTATTACATATATACATGTGTATATATGTGTATTTTAGATTATGTATCTGCTTACCAAATACCTGCAAGACCTTCTCTGCTGTCACTTATTTACAGGGATATTTATCTTAATAATGTGCATAGGACATAATGCAGGTAAAAAAGCTGCACTCGGTTCTTACATGCTTGACTATTTACTGTTGTAATTTAGAAAGATGCTCTGGACAAGATAGGGTGGGGAGGGGTGTGTATTCTCTAATATATCGTAACTTCCCCTAGAGGATCTCATTAGACCAGTGATACTCAACCTTTAGCTCCCATCAGAATCACCCAGAAGGCTTGTTAAAAACAGATTGCTGGTGGAGCCTGAGACTTCTTGTCTAATGAGTTCACAGGTGATCCTGAACATCTGTCCATCAGAGAAATATCATCTGATAACCATTATATCCAACTATAATTCTCTTAAGGTAGATGTGTGTCATTTATTATTGAATTCCCCTTAAATCACACCATTTCTCACATATGGGAGATGTTTAATGCATAACTATTCAAGGAATTTAGGGTTTGGCATTATGACATAATAGTATTTGGCTAACAGGGTTTGATGGGGCCTCAATTAGCAAGAGGTTCAACTACAGAAAGAGAAATGCATTACTTCGTTTGTCAATTTTGCTTTTTTCTAGTGTAACTGGGGAATCCCAGGATAGAACTTGAAAATATATTGTGCTTTTTCTTCCATGAAGGATGTGTGTGTGTGTGTGTGTGTGTGTGTGTATATATATATATATATATATATATATATATATATATGTATGTATATATATATGTATATGTATGTATAATCATAATTTTGTGTCTTTTTAAAGGCAAGTAATCAAAATAGATTTAGATAGATACATCAGGTTGTTAAATCAAGGAGGAAGAATATGTTTAACTTTTAATTTATTTGGTAGATATATGTAAATATATTTCAACTCCTTATATTTTTAAAATTTTCCAGTCAAATGATAGTTTTGAATTACTTTCATTGAAAAAACATCATGAAGATACATTTTTCCTATTAACTTTTCATTTTATTCCTTAGTAAAATAATTTTTTTAAAAAAGAACAATACTGTATTTTTATCTTCATTCTTATTCAGACTATGTCCCAATTTCAACAAGGCAGCTAAAATTAAAGTTATCCCTTACAGTGTTTATTGCTTCCAGGCAGTTAAACAACAGGCTTATATTTACCAACAGTTTCTCTTTCCTCCTTGACATTCAGCTGTGTTACATCTCTTTCCTTTCTCTAAGATCTTGCCAAAGCTGTTTGGCTGAACATGGTAAAACCTACACCTAGGCCTGGCCCATGAGAGATGTCAAAAGCATTCCACATCCTTAGAGTAGGATAAGACAGTCAATAAGGAAGGACCCTGGTCTCAGAATCAGTGTGGAACAGAATTACCTCTAGTCCCAACTTATTTTTATTTGAGCTGAATATAAACTTCTACTTTGTTAAACTAACATTATGGGGTCTGTCTATTCAAGCTGCTAGTATTCCTCCAACCAATATCAACATTAGTATTAGCACTGTGCAGTTGGGTCCTATATCGTGTTATGAGGTAGCAATTTTTTTTTTTCAAATTATCATCTGTGATAACTTATAAGGCTGACAGTGTGCTAAGTGACAAATCAATTGGACTCTGATGGCTATTAATGACTGTGCAGTGGTAAAGAAGCCACCTGCCAATGCAGGAGACACAGGTTCAATCCCTGGATCAGGAAGATCCACTGGAGAAGGGAATGGCTACATGGACAGAGGAGCCTGGTGGGCTGCAGTCCACAGGGTCACCAAGACAGACACTTTCACTTTTCATGAAAATACTATGAGAATGACATTATCACAGTATTTCTTTGTATTTAAGCAGAAAGAGACAAAAGGAAACAGAGATAATCCAGTTTTAAAAGTGTGTAAAAGCTGACTGCAATGTGGACCCCAACAACTGAAAGGTAGGTTTGAAAATACTTTGAGTTAAAAAAAAAAAAAGAAGAAACACTTGTTAAGGAGTGTAAGTTAAACAGATTGATGTTGTTTGAACAATTAGATTAAGAATTTCACCTCTACACTCAACTCTGATTCTAGATTACCTCTAGATCTGAGAAGGGAAGGGGCATAGAGGTGAGGTGTAAGGAAAGAAAAGAGAGTTTAAATTTTGTCTGGGAAATAGTTTTCTGTTACTGACATATGGAAATAATTACAATCGATCAGAAGCCTGCCAGTTTTTGAGGAAACCTTATTGTTAAAGAAACAAAGAGCTCAGAATGTTTTGTGACTTTGAGACTCAAATCAACCTTTGGACCCTGAGGTAGCAGGTTGTGAGAGGAATTCCTCATGTGAAGAGATGAGCTCATCAGTGTCTGCTTCAGATGAAGACAGGAAAGAAGGAGGAGAAGGAAATGTCATTTATAAAGGGCTTCCCTAGTGGCTCAGATGGTAAAGAATTGACCTGCAATGCAGGAGACTCAGGTTCAATCCCTGGGTAGGGAAGATCTCCCAGAAAAGGGAATGGCAACCCACTCTAGTATTCTTGCCTGGAGAATTACATGGACAGAGGAGCCTGGCAGACTACAGTCCATAGGGTTACAAAGAGTCAGACACAACTGAGAGACTAACACTTTCATTTTCATTGCATGATTAAAGGACTTCCCAGGTGGCTCAGCAGTAAAGAATTCACCTGCCATTACGGAAGACACAGGAGATGCAGGTTTGATCCCTGGGTTGGGGGGATACTCTAGAGAAGGGAATGGCTACTCACTCCATTGCTCATGCCTGGGAAATCCCGTGGACAAAGGAGCATGGTGGCTACAACCCAAAGGGTCGCCAAGAGTCAGAGAAACACTGAGCAACTAAGCACATACATATGATGGAAAGTGGGGGAAATCATCACCCTCACCTTTCACTACTGTGACAGCAATACTGGGACTGTCTTTCTAGGTAACAGTACCACACAGTATACCTCAGTGTTGTAATGGGTGCATGCTTTGATTGAGCAATAGTAGTTGTGGATTTTTTTTTTCCAAAGGAGAAACATTTAAACAAATTATGCAACAATGTAAACAGAAGGAATTTCAAGGTAGTGGAGTTGATAAGGACACAAAATAGTAAATTGAAAGGGACTAAACCTAACTGCATCATGAGAAACACTGGGCTGGAAGAAGCACAAGCTGGAATCAAGATTGCCAGGAGAAATATCAATAACCTCAGATATGCAGATGACACCACCCTTATGGCAGAAAGTGAAGATGAACTAAAAAGCCTCTTGATGAAAGTGAAAGAGGAGAGTGAAAAAGTTGGCTTCAAGCTCAACATTCAGAAAACTAAGATCATGGCATCCGGTCCCATCACTTCATGTGAAATAGATGGGGAGATAGTGGAAACAGTGTCAGACTTTATTTTTTGGGGGGCTCCAAAATCACTGCAGATGGTGATTGCAGCCATGAAATTAAAAGACACTTACTCCTTGGAAGGAAAGTTATGACCAAGTTATGTTATGACTAGATAGCATATTAAAAAGCAGAGACATTACTTTGCCAACAAAGGTCCATCTAGTCAAGGCTATGGTTTTTCCAGTAATCATGTATGGATGTGAGAGTTGGATTGTGAGGAAAGCTGAGTGTCGAAGAATTGATGCTTTTGAACTATGGTGTTGGAGAAGACTCTTGAGAGTCCCTTGGACTGCAAGGAGATCCAAGCAGTCCATCCTAAAGGAGATCAGTCCTGGGTGTTCATTGGAAGGACTGATGCTGAAGCTGAAACTCCAATACTTCAGCCACCTCATGTGAAGAGTTGACTCATTGGAAAAGACCCTGAGGCTGGGAAGGATTGGGTGCAGGAGAAGGGGACGACAGAGGATGAGATGGCTGGATGCCATCACCGACTCAATGGAGATGAGTTTGAGTAAACTCTGGGAGTTGGTGATAGACAGGGAGGCCTGGCGTGCTGCAATTCATGGGGTCTCAAAGAGTCAGACACAACTGAGCGACTGAACTGAGCTGAACTGAACTGAAACCTAACTGCTTCACAGCATGTGTCCACAGAGGAATACAATGAAGCTACTGACATTATTTTGTATATTTCCTTTTTATTTTTCAATTAACTTGTCCAAAACTGCTTATGTGCAGTTTGTAGTAGCACAGACTGAAGAATTAGATAACTCCCTTTCCTTTTGGAACACTATAGCCTTGATGTAAGACCTAGAACAAGTAAATAGACTAATGCTGGTGATCCCAACAGGGAATTTCACTGTCAAATGAAGTCCCAAAGTAGGAAATTAGGAGCATGGTTTCTGGCTTAAGAAGCAAGTGTTGGTGGATATATTCTGCTACCTACTTCATATGAAATCTAGGACAAGATGCTTTCCTGGAAATGAAAATATTAATTACTCTCAAAATCATCTTGTATACCTTTATAATACATGCAAAGTGTTGCATACAGTATCTGACAGAAAATTATTAATAAGGTTGTTATCATGAGGATTAATTACCACTTTCATTACTGACATGAAAACACTATATACTCATTTCTTAGGTGCATAAAGGTGGTTATCAAGCACTGTGTAAAGTATACTTCTATTTTTGGAAACTAAGGTGGATAGGATGGATAAAAGGACATTTTCCAAAATATTCTTCCTTTGTATTGGAAATTTGGGAGGATTTCAACTTAAAAAGTATAATTTTAATTGTTAAATTTATCAATAATTGCCAATGTCTATGAAAAAGAGAGAAAAATAGAGAATCAAAATTTAACTAGATTGTTAATATGCTTTAAATACACAAAATGGCAGTGCTTCAACCATAATTCCATGACATACTAATTACAGATACTTATATAGTGAACTTATGTGTCATAAAATGTCACAACAGAAAAATGGGACATGGAAAAATATTACAAAGAACTCAGGCAACAAAGTTTTCATACTGCCTATACCATGGTCCCATTATTGGAAGAAAGAAGTATGAATATTGCAATACTTTCCAAGTTATTTCTGTTGATGATGGAAAGGAAAAAGTTTTTAGACCCAACCAGTAATGAGTTACTGTGAGACATATTATATTAATTCTCTCATTTAGCTTTGCAGTTATCCAAAGATATAAAATACACACATTTTATCCATGAAAATAAAAAAAAATCAAGGCTCAGAAATATTGAGACACTTAACTGCAATTATATCTCTTATAAGTACAGCAGATGTAATAGATAAGAACTTATTTTATTTAAGGATCTATGATAAATAGTGTCTTGCACCTAAAAAAAAATATAAAAACATTTCTTGTGGCATAATGTAGGAATTAAATTTTAATTCCCCCAAAACAAATTCTCTCTTTGAATTTTCAAATTATCTAAAATTTTAAATAAGTACTGTCAAAGATCTGATAAAATGAAAAATTATGTCTCCAGTTTATTACTCTGAATCATTTCTTCATGCATTCAAATATCCACCATTATATGTATTATCATTTTGATAAACTAAAAAAATAGAAACTTGGATATGATATCAAAATTCCTCTTGGGATCAACTGATAACATTCTAATTTAATCTTTTTAACTAAAATTGGTTTATTTGGCTCAATACATTAATACTTTAATCTAAGCAGAGTCAACTGGAAAAAAAATATATATCTATCAGGTGCAACGTTGTAAAGAGAGATTTTAATAGGGTAGGAAGAATGCCCTATTTGAAAAATTGTGTGAATCCTTAACGTAAGAAGACTTTTGACTCTTTAAAAATGTACCAACTAGCTTAACCCAAGTGGAAGATTATCAAAAACTGATCTCATAACAATTGACATATTTGTAAGGATAATGACGAAATGGAAAAAAGATGGGCCTAAAATTCCAAGTTACTATTTAAAACTCAGTTCTGCCATTTATTAACTGTGTGATAGTGGGTTAACGTCTTGAAATATCTGCTTTGCTATTTACTCAGTTGTTATAAAATCATAAATCTAAAACATGGGATTGTTGTTGAGTGTTAGTAAAAGAGCAGATATAAAGTATTTACTGTAAATACTGGAGCAATGCTGTGGCTGCAGGAAACATTTGGTAAATGGTAGTTGAAGCATTCAGGAAAAAAAACCAGAATATTAAACTTTTTAAAAGGTGATGGAATATGTGTGCATCGGAGAGAGATCAGACAGATGTTTAAGAAATTTATTTGATTTGTTCGATTAGATGTTTATTTTAAAAAACCTAGTTGGGCTCCTTGTTTGGGTCTGAATGATAGTCTCTTTTCAGTGTTTGATTTGACTTCATGCTGATTTACATCTTACATAAAGATTTAAAGACTTATTTGTATATTTTAAGAGCAGATATTTATCTATTTACCCTCACAGCTCAGTCGGTAAAGAATCTGCCTGCAACACGGGAGACCTGGGTTCCATTCCTGGGTGGGAAAGATCCCCTGGAGAAGGAATTGGCAACCCACTCCAGTATTCTTGTCTGGGAAATCCATGGACAGGGAGACTGGCAGGTTACAGTCGATGAGGTCGCAAGAGTCTGACACTACTTAGCGCCTAAACCACCACCAAAACGATATGATAAATTGTTTGCTTGGAGCCCCATTACTTGGAGCCCCATGTTCTACCA
Source organism: Cervus canadensis (assembly GCF_019320065.1). Taxonomy (NCBI): domain Eukaryota; kingdom Metazoa; phylum Chordata; class Mammalia; order Artiodactyla; family Cervidae; genus Cervus; species Cervus canadensis. Next base: position 50,393,176 of record NC_057401.1, on the reverse strand, counting down.
AGTGACTTAATGAAAATAATCCACATAAAACCAAATCCTAAGGCATGGCCTTAGGGATTGTCAAAGGGGCAAAGCTCCTATTTTGGGAAAGTGAAACAAATTGTCTCCTTCAGATTAATTTCTATGTATATTTCTATCTCTTTTCTTTTCTACTCTTTAACTGCCCTATGAACCAGACACTTCATCTCTATTTTGTAGAAACAAGAAACGAAATAATTCAGAAGTTAAAAGAAAGAAAAAGAAAAGGAAAAAAAAAAAAAAAAAAAAAAAAAAAAAAACAGGCCATCACAAGCAGAACCTTTGCTATATTAGGCATTTAAATATATTAAATTATATTTTATTTAATTTAGGCTCCCAAACAACAAATAACATCCACACATTACTGAGGTGAATGCAAATTGAGTAATTTTAAACAAGAAGAAGCATTTTTAGAAGCCCTAAAATGAAGAGTAATTACACTCATTTAGGTAACCATCAAATCTATAGGATTCAGCTTTCAAGTGAATTAAGCATTGAAGAAGGACAGATTTATTTGACAGTTTGTTGAAGAGCTCCTCTGAATTGCAATATTTTTGGTTGATATGCATGAGTACAAGACCAACTACTTTGAAAATGAAGTGCTGTGAAAAATGTCAAGAGATCAATTTGGTGTAATCACTGCTCTGGACTTAAGCACCATGGTATGAAGTACAGTAAATTATTGAAGTGTCTCATTCTGAAGGGCACATTAAATAGCATTTAATTATATCTGTTCAAAACATGAAGGCATTTCTAATGCAACATCCAAAATGTCTAAAATTAGAATGAAAAATCTGTTTGAAACATTTGTATGCTCACAGAGAGACACTAAGACTCTCAGAATTTCCCAAATAAAAATTCCATTAACTCTCAAAAGAAATATTTCCTATTTAGTGGCTTATCTATTGCTAATCTTACCTCTAAATTCTTATTGACTATGCCTGCTCTAATTGTTGACATCTCAAACAATTTCTATTTACTCTTACTTAGCGTGATGCATATAGCCCTGCAGGGAGCCCCTTTGAATTCACACACTTAATTACTTCCTTCTCTCCAGGGAAGTGTTATTCTGGCAAAGGCAGAGGGGAAGAGTTTATTAAATGATGCCATAAACTAGACAGTAATATTATAGAAGAGATGTGTATACGAGGAGAGGCCAGAAGAAATAGCAAGAAAAATTATCCAAAACTTGGAAATAAGGCAACAGGAAGATGGCATGTCCTATCAAAGCCTTATTTTAATAGAGTGTTCAAAAATTATCTAAATATCTAGAATATCTCTTCATCTTATGGATTCTCTACTGTTGATTAAAGGTCAATATTCTGTATGTTACAAGAAAACATGGAGTTTTTTTATCAGATCAAATTCAAACAGTCATCCATTAGAAAAGATAATATCAAAGGTTATCATTCTGAAGTTTTATATCTAGTCAAGGAATCTTTTTTCAGTCCAATATTCAATTTTTAAATGCTGATAAATACCCAAAGCTTCAAGTGGTCTTTGAATCACCTTTGTTTTTCCACTGTATTCCTCACTAATGAGCTTAATCAAGTTTTATACATGCTCATTTTATATTATATGATAGTCAAGGTGGACTGTACGCTAGAAAGCAAATGAAGATGAATAAATTTTTGGTATTGATGAAACTAAACTGGTATACTCTTACTACTTAGTAATATATCAAATATCTAAATTTAGGAGATGCCATATCCTAAGGTGGTTATTAAAATCCTTTATGACACATCATCATTGTGATTGTCTATTTTTTTAATATTCTTCCATTAATACATGATTAAGTTTTATGTGAAATTCACCTTCAGTTCAGTTCAGTTCAGTCACTCAGTCATGTCTGACTCTTTGCAACCCCATGAATCGTAGCACGCCAGGCCTCCCTTACGTGAGTCATATTTTACTCACCTGTGAGAAAATAATTGCATATTCAAAAGTGATGCACGCAATTTTGTTGGTGTTCTTTTGAATATGTTTCATGAATTCACTTTGATAATATTTTAGGAATATCCCATTATTTTCCATCCTCCATTGTACATAACATTAGCATAGGTGCACATTCATTAATAAATATATTTTCATGACAAAATGTATGCATAAAGTATAAACCAACTTCTCTTGTGCATGTTCTATTTCAAAAGTTACATCAAAATTTAATTTTCATAGGATAATTAAGTAAAGTATCCCTTCCAAGATAAAGAAACTCATATATATTTAAAATGTTTTATGTATTTTGATTACTTTGTGAACTAGAATGATATGTTGGATTATTGATATCAAGGGATAAGTAGACATTATATACTAAACATACAAAATGCAAAGATTCATTTCATAGTTTCACTTCAATTTCAAAAATAGTTTGTATCTTAACTCCCAAAATATTAATGCTTTGACAGCATGGCATCAATATATACTCACTTTGATAAAAGTGAAGATAAAACAAGGAAAGAAGTAACAAAAAAATTTTCATTATTATGTGATCTTGTGATCTTAGAAATAAAGCCCTATGACAATTCCAGAAGGAAAAATACATATTCATAATTATGGAGGAGATTTTTATTATATATAAGCCCTCTTTACTAAAGGAAAGAAGGGAAGAGTGTGAAATTTGACTCAAAGATATCATTGGATGCATTTTATTATCTTTATAAAACTACAAACATTTATTTACTTAGTGTTTTCAAATTGATAATAGTAGTAACATGCTGTTGAATGCATTTAATCCTAAAAAGCAACTGGGTGCTTGGATTCTTTGATTTTCAAGGTAGTTTAACCTTTAAGTACAAAAGACAAACAATAACAACAAAAAACTATAAACATGCTGTGCTCACAAAATGCTTCAGATGGCCCAAAATGCATATTCTAGAGCCCCAATCTAGACTTACAGAATCACAGTCTTTGGGCATGGTCTGAAACTACATTCTAAATAAGCTCTTCAGCTGATTCTTATGAACATTTGGAATCTAAGGTTTGAAAACTAATGTGTGCAGTTGTTGGTCTTGACCAATGAACTAAAAAATTACTTAAAGCAAGGTTTGAGGTCTTATTGTGGAAAATTCTGCTACATTGTTAAAGCGTTCAAGGATATTTAAAAAAAAGAAAAAGCAGTTTATACTCTAAAAACATGTCATGGGCATTGAGGACAACACATAATGACTATCTACTGATCATCTACTACACCAACAAATTCCTCATTTTTTCCCTTAGCTATTTAAAATTTATTTGATTTCTAAGTCTGACTTTGGCACTTACATCTCTTAAGATTTAGACCAAGGGTTATAGATGTTTTGTCCAGTATTACATTTTCAAAGCTATTTATTGCCTCTTTCAGAATTTACAGGAATTTCACTATGTCTAATTAGAGACATGGTCCATAAAGACTGACACAGACATCTAGGTACCATTATTACTCAAATTATTGTTTTGGAATCAATCATTTTTGTCTGTTTCACAATGTTACATAGCTTTTAAAAAATTTGCTTTTACATGGCCAATATATTTTTATATAAAAATTGCAATTTGAATATTAACTAGGGTTTGAAAATACCATATGAACTGGAATCTTAAAAATTACAGGTTTAATATTCAGTTTTTAAGATCAAAAATACATTGTAACTATTTTACTTCTAAATGCAAAAATACACATCAGCCTGTAGTTATATGAGACTAAATTGGTGAATTTACTGAAGGAATGTGCTTACTCTTTAAAATATTAAAGTAATTATACTGCTTAGCATTATGCTATGTCATTATAATATATAGTATTAAGCTATTGCTTATGTCATCATTGTTTAAATTTCATTTGACTTTCTGAGACATGATTCAAGGAATACAACTTGTTCTACATGTTTTATAGTCCATCAAGTGTTTATTTTCTTTTCAATATGTGATTATTTTTATGTGCAGTAAAGCATGGGTTGTCAGCTGAATATGCTGAAATGTATAATCTTTAAACCTTTTATGGAGAATTCTGCAAATAGCACATCTCTTCCTATATATTTACAACTGACAGTCAATGGGAAGTTAAAATTATAGCTACAGTTGGAGGCCATGTTCTACTAAAAACTCAAAATAAATTGTCACAAGGTTGCCTGCTTCAGATTATCCCTTGTTATAAAAAGATTGTTAACAAAATAGTTTTCACTCAATCTTTTATGATTTTAGCAGTTGAGCCGCTGAAGTAAACTTAAGACCTATTAATGGAACAGAGACCAATGAAAGGAAAATTAAGCAGTCCTGAAAAATTAGAAAATTGGAAAAGTTGTTAAATACTGCCTAACATAGCAACTGTGTTTTCCTTTAAGGCTAGTTCTTATTTTAACTTGACATTTCATTTTCTTTCTTACTACTGGGAGATCCTATACAAAATATTAAAATCATAACAACATAAATAAGGCCATCTAGAGAGAACTACGGAAAAGGCAATGGCAACCCACTCCAGTACTCTTGCCTGGAAAATCCCGTGGACAGAGAAGCCTGGTAGGCTGCAGTCCACGGGGTCGCTGCGAGTTGGACTGAGCGGCTTTGCTTTCACTTCTCACTTTCATGCACTGGAGAAGGAAATGGCAACCCACTCCAGTGTTCTTGCCTGGAGAATCCCAGGGACGGGGGAGCCTGGTGGGCTGCCGTCTACGGGGTTGCACAGAGTCGGACATGACTGAAGTGACTTAGCAGCAGCAGCAGCAGTAGAGAGAACTAAGCACATTGCATATGATTAATATTTTATGTGAGTTAGTGATATATACATAAGATCAAAAGAAGATACATGGGAAAGGAATAATGTAAATAAAAAAGAAGATCTATAGGAAAGGAATAATGTAAATAAACCATTCACATTATTTAAAGAAACACCTATGACAACTTTCTGTTTAATAGAACATTATCTGTGTTAGTGACTTTATATGTTATTTTGTCATTTCATTGTCAATTCAAAGGAGAGAGGGTTGGTATGCGCGAAACTGATAAAGGTGATCAAATGGCACAAATTTTAGCTATAAAATAAGTCCTGGGAATGAAATGTACAACATGGTGACTAAATAATAGTGTAGTGTATATTTGAAACTTGCTGACAGAGTAGATCTTAAAAGTTCTCATCACAAGAAAAAGATTTGTCAAGTGTGATGATGAATGTTAACTAGACCTTGTGATAATCACTTTGTAGTTTATATAAATATTGAATCATTATGTCGTATACCTCAAACTAATATAATGTTATATGCCACCTGTATCTCAAACTTTAAAAAAATAAAACTTATAGATGTTATTTTTAGAATGACTATAAGCCTAATTCCCATATTTGACAAAATTATAGACAAAACAGCAAAAACAAGCCCAAACTCACACTTGGAAAAAGATTTATGTAAGTAAAAATCTAGCAGAGGCAAACCAAGAATACTGACCTCAATACCAAGGTTCTGAAGTAGCTCACCATTAAAAAAGGAAGGAAGGAAGGAATGGAGAAAAAGAGCAATGGAGGAAGGGGGCAAGTGGGAGGGGAGGAGAGGAGAGGGAGTTATTCTCAGGAAGTTTCATTAAGAAATTTCAAACTTTTTTGGATTCTAACATCTTTCTCCTCTACCCCCCCTGCTCCTCCTCCCTCCCTCTCTCTCTCTCTCAACAGATTTTTACCACTAAAGCAGTTCAGTGTAACTAAATATAGCACTACAACGGTATTGATCATCATCACTTATAGACAACTGACCATTAAAGCAAACTGAGAGGGCCACAAAAAAAAAAAAAAAAGTAAACAAAGAAAGAAAGGATACTATATAATGATAGGCATCCTTGGTGGCTCAGGCTCAGATGGTGAAGAATCTGCCTGTAATGCAGGAGACCAGTGTTCAATCCCTGGGTAGGGAATATTCCCTACCCACTCCAGTATTCTTGTTTGGTGAATTCCATGGATAGAGGAGCCTGGCAGGCTACAGCCCACAGAGCTGCAAAGAGTCAGACAAAACTGAGAGACTATCACCCGCTCATATAATGATAAAGAAGATAAAGACAACAAGATGATGTCACACTTGTCACCATGTATGCACGCGGTGTAGAAGCACCTAAATACATAAAACAAGTACTGAGAGAAATACAGGGAGAGACTGACAGGACTACAGTAAGAGTCGGACACTTTAATACCCCACTGACACCAAAAACCAGATCCTCCAGACAGAAAATCAGCAAGGCAACAGAGATCTTAACTGACACAACAGAACAGTTAGACTTAATTGATAAATAGTCCACTATACCCAAAATAAGATGAAATACATATTCTTTTTGAGTGTACATGGAACATACTCTAGGACAGACTATGTATTAGGACATGAAACAAATCTCAATAGATTTAAGAGGACAGACATTATTTTAAGCATCTTTTCTGACAACAACATGAAAGTAGATATAAACCACAGAATCAGAAATGAGGGGGGGAAATGATTACATAGAGGCTAAACATCAAGCTACTAAAAACAAATGGGTTAAAGATGAAATCAAAGAGGGAATTTAAAAATACTTCAGGACAAACAAAAATGAGAAAATAGCCATACAAAACCTCTGGGATGCAGCAAAAGCAGTCCTAAGAAAGAAGTTTATAGCAATATATGCCCTCGTCAAAAATAAGAAAAATTCCAAATAAACAATCTAATATGCCACCTAAAATAACTAGAAAAAGAACAAACAAAATGCATGGTTAGCCTAAGGAAAGAAATATCAATAATAAAGATCAGAGAAGAAACAGAGATTTTAAAAGCAATAGAAATGAATTAGTAACCAACAGCTAGGTTTTCGAAAGGATAAACAAAATCAACAATGCTCTGGCCACGCTCACCAAGAAGAGAAGACCTAAATAAGCAATGTGAGAAATGAAAGAGGAGAAATAACAACTGATACAGCATAAATTAAAAAAAATTTCATTAGAACATTATGAATAGTTATATGCCAACAAAATGGACAACCTAAAAGAAATGGACAAGTTCCTAGAAACATGAAGCCTGCCAAAAGCTAATCAAAAAGAAACAGATAATTTGAATAGACCAACTGCTTGAAGTGAAATAGACTCTGTATTTAAAAACAAACAAAAACCCAAACAAACAAAAAACAACCACCACCAAAAAAAAAAGATTCTTGCAAACAAAAATCTATAACCAGGTGGCTTCACTAGGGCATTCTATCAAACATAGAAAGAACTTTACCTATCCTTCTCAAACTTTTCCAAAAGACTGAAGAGGAGGAAGTGACACCAAAGTCATTCTATGAACCTACTGCTACACTGATACCAAAGTCAGACAAAGACACTACCAAAATAGAAAATTACAGACCACTATCTCTGAAAAACACAGATGTAAAAATCCTCAACAAAATATTAGCAAATCAAATCTAACAATTTATAAAAAGTAGTACCATACACCACGAGCAAGTTGGATTAATTTCAGGATCACAAGGGTGATTCAACATATGCAAACCAGATAATGTGATACACCACATCAACAAAAGAAAAGATGAAAACCCACATGATCATCTCAATAGATGCAGGAAAGATATTTTAAAAAGATTAAGCATCCATTCATGATCAAAACTCTTACCAAAATGGGTAGAGCATAGAGAGAATAGATCTCAACATAATAAAAGCTACTTATGGCAAGCCCACAGCCAACATATTACTAAACAGGAAAAATCTTCAAGGCTTCCTGCCAAATTCTGGAGCAACACAAGGATGCCCATTATGTTCTATTCAGTCCATCCCAAAGGAGATTAGTCCTGGGCATTCATTGGAAGGACTGATGTGAAGCTGAAACTCCAATACTTTGGCCACCTAACGGGAAGAGCTGACTCATTTGAAAAGACCCTGATGCTGGGAAAGATTGAGGGCAGGAGGAGAAGGGGAAGACAGAGGATGAGATGGCTGGATGGCATCACCGACTCAATGGAAATGAGTTTGGATAAACTCCGGGAGTTGGTGATGGACAGGGAGGCCTGGAGTGCTGTGATTCATGGGGTTACAAAGAGTAGGACACGACTGAGCGACTGAACTGAACTGAACTGAACAACCTACTACTGGAAGTCCTAGCCACAGCAATCAGAGAAGGAAAAGAAATATAAGGTATCCAAATCAGAAAGGAAGAGGTAAAATTGTCATTAAATTCAGGTAATGTGATACTCTTCTAGAAAACCCTAAAGACTCCACACAAAAACTATTAGAACTTATAAACTAATCAGCAAATCACCAGGATGCACAATTAATAAACAAAAATGAGTTTAATTCTTTAAACTAGCCATAAAACATAAGATAAAAAACTGTTTTAAAATTGAATCAAAGAAAAATAGAGAAAGAAAAACAACTAGGAATAAATCTGATGAAGGAAGTGAAAAAATTACACTTGATGAGTTCTACAAAATAATGATAAAGGAATTCAAAGCTGTTACAAGGAAATGGAAAGAACAATATTTCATGCTCTTGGATTTGAAGAATTAGTACTGTTAAAATGGCTATACTACCCAAAGCAATCTACATACTTAATGAGATCCCTGTCAGATTACCCATGACATTTTTCCCAGAACTTGAACAAATTATCCTAAATTTCAGGGAACCACAGAATGATGACCCACAATTGCCAAAGCAGTCCTAAGGAAAAAGAACAATACTAGGTGCATAGCGCTTACAGACTTTAGACAATAGCCAAAGATTTAGTAATAAAAATAGCACAGTATTGGCACAAAAACAGACATATAGATCAATGAAACAGAACAGGACATCAGAAACAAATCCATGCACCTATGGTCAACTAAAATTCAACAAAGAGGCAAGAATACACAATGGAGAAAAGATGGTCTCTTTAGAAAGTGGTGTTGGGAAAGTTGGACAACCACATGTAATAACAAAAGGCTAGAACACTCTCACACCACACACAAACATAAACTCAAAATAGCATAAAGACTTAAATACAAAATATGACACAATAAAACTCACAAAGGAGAATATAGGCAAAACATTCTCTGACATAAATTATACCAGTGTTTTCTTAGGTTAGTCTCCTAAGTCAATAGAATAAAAGTAAAAATAAACAAACAAGACCTAATCAAACTTAAACATTTCGCACAGTAAAAGAAGACATAAAACAAAAAGACAACTTACAGGTTGGGAGAACATATTTGCAAATGATGCAACTAACAAAGGCTTAATTTCTAAAATATACAAATAACTCATACAACTCAATCAAAAAATGGACAAAAGACCTAAACAGACATTTATCCAAAAAAGACATACAGATGACCAATAGTCACATGGAAAGATGCTCAACATTGCTACTTATCAGTGAAATACAAATCAATGAGGTACCACCTCATACCAGTAAGAATGACCATTGTCAAAAAGTACACAAATAACACATTCTAGAGAGAGTGTAGATAAAAGGGAAGTCTCCTACACTATTGATAGGACTCTAAATTGGTGTAGCTACTATGGAAAACACTATGGAGGTTCCTTGGGCTTCTCCTGTGGCTCAGCCGGTAAAGAATCTGCCCACAGTGCGGGAGACCTGGGTTCGGTCCCTGGGTTGAGAAGATCCCCTAGAAAAGGGAAAGGCTACCTACCCACTCCACTATTCTGGCCTAGAGAATTCCATGGACTATATAGTCCATGTGGTCACAAAGAGTCGGACACGACTGAGTGTGTTTTGCTTACTCGCTTACTTATGGAGGTTCCTTAAAAAAAAAAAAAAAAAACTGAGTAGTTCATTAAAATATATATATATATATATATATAAATAAACTAACAGTAGAGCTATCATATGATCTAAAAATCCTACTCCTGGGCATAAATCAAGGAAACTCTAATTTGAAAGGATGCATTCACCTCAATGTTCACAGTAGTGCTAGTTAGAGTAGTCAAGACATGGAAACAGCCTAAATGTTCATTAACTCCTTAACAGATGAATGGATAAAGAAGATGTGATACACACACACACACACACACACACACACACACACACACACACATATGGGACTATCACTCAGGTATAGAAAGAATAAACTAATGAATACTGAGATAAGAATCAATTTGCTATACACCTCAAACACTACATTATAAATCAACTATGCTTCAATAAAATAAATAAAATCAAACTGGGGAAAGGAATAATTTGCAATAATGATACTCTACACTATCAAGACATTGTGCATTTTTCCTGTGTGATTTTGATGCTCTGAGATATAATTGTTCAAATAAAATATCACTAAAGAGTTATACATTTATACTGCGATTCTGCCTTCTTTTCCTACCTTCTACAATATTGTAAGTGAACAAAGAAGTTATAACTCAGTGAATGAACTCTGGTGCTAGAATATGTAAATTCTAGCTCTATCCTCACCTGCCTCTCTTCTGGAGACCAAGTGGCTTAGTCTCCACTTCCTTCATGTTTACTTGTAAAATGTATATAAACACAGTATGTTCTTTGGAAGGTTGTTGTGAACATTAAATCAGAATGGCATCCAGCTTATTATAAGTGCTTGTTAAAATACGAGTTATCATGAAACAAATTAGAATTGCATATGGAGGATGGCTAAGAAGGACACTGAATCTGTCCTTTTATACACTTGGACTCATAAGTCCAAGAAAGATACAGAATTCAAATCATTATTGACCTTAACTGATGGACTTTAACTAATGCTGATGCTGGGACAGACTGAGGGCAGGAGGAGAAGGGGACAACAGAGGATGAGACGGTTGGATGGCATCACCAACTCGATGGACATGGGTGTGGGTGGACTCTTGGAGTTGGTGATGGACAGGGAGGCCTGGCATGCTGCGGTTCATGGGGTCAAAAAGAGTCGGACACGACTGAGCGGCTGAACTGAACTGATGAGTCCAAGAAAGATACAGAATTTGAATCATTATTGACCTTAACTAGATTAAATTAAATACCATATTAGGTTGTACCTTAGAGTAAAGCATGACAGTTAAGAAAACACACTAACACTCATTAAGTTGTAACTGCCAAACAAAGACAGCATTTCAACACCAAGAAAAAGGGTTCTGGCATTAGAATGCATGCACACATGCTGTCACTTGAGTTATGTCCAGCTGTTTGCAACCCTATGAACTATATAGTCCACCAAGCTCTTCTGTCCATGGGATTCCGCAGGCAAGAATACTGGAGTGGGTTGCCATGCCTAATCCAGGGGATCATCCTGACCCAGGGATCAAAACCCCCGTCTCCTGCAGCCCCTGCACTGCCGGTGGATTCTTTAACACTGAACCACCAGGGAAAGCCTGGCACTAGAATCACTGAGTTCATATTCTATCCCTTTACTGACTAGATGTGTTATCTTAAGCTAGTAATACTACTGTCCAAGTTTCTGTACCTATAACATGGAAACAAGTTGGAACTTAACTTGTTGTGAGTTAATCTGTGTAAAACAAGTACAAAAAAACCTGAGATGCAGTGAATGTGCAATGAAAGAAATATCCTATTGAAAGTGTTATTGTTATAAGTAGTTATAAATAATTTCATATTATCTCATGTCTTCTTCAAAACCATCTCCCAATAATTGTGTGAGGTAGTTACTGAACCATCCGACAGATGAAAAAAATATATATATGGTTTAGAAAGCTATAACTGATTCAACTGGAATTTGAACTTGAGTCTACTTGGTCCCCAAAATATCCTCCTTCCAGCACATCTGCAAATTTTGTTCTGGATGCTGGAGACTCTTTCAAGGCATCTGGAAGATCAAAATATTTCTATAAAATGTTACCTTTCTTTTACACTTTCATTACCTCCTGAGTGTACAGTGGATGTTTTCAGACTACAACATGTGATGTTGCAACAGATTGAAAACATAAAGAGATATGTGAAAATGAATTAGCCTCTACTAAGTCAGACATTTAAGAAATCTGCAAAAATGTGAAACAATGCCACTCTTTTTACTCTTCTTTGGTTTTTGAAAGTATAGTTATCTTTCATAAAATTGGTGATATCCTAATATGCAATGAATTATTATTTTATAGAAATAAATTAAATATTTTTATAATTTCTTGCTGTTAATTTCTTATATGGAAAATACTGATAGATATAATTCATGTGAATAATAGCATTGAGGTATCAATAAATTATGACTGGATGAGAACAAAATGTTTGAGAACCACGGTATCTGCCATTTAGCAAGTGTAAGAGATATTTCAATTAATTCTTCCAATCATGTATTTCTTCCCAAAAGAAAAAAAAATATTAACATTGCTAATTCACATACCTTGGATGAAGACTCAAATTATTACACAATTTAATAGTCACTACCTAAGACTGGTTCCAAGACAGGTACCTGAATCAAGTTGGCTAAACATATTATCTCCTGGGAATCTAGAATGCAGACTCTGATTGATGAAGTATATTAGGTGACTGCAAGTACTTAAAGTGAAAATTGACCTAGTATATGATCTAACATCAGTGGTGTGGAGAACTAAAGTGACCCACAAGCAGCAAAATTATGCAGAAGTGAAACTACTAATAGCATGGCTAAGCAAGAAGAAAAGGGCTTCCCTTGTGGCTCAGCTGGTAAAGAATCCGCCTACAATGTGGGAGACCTGGGTTCCATCCCTGGGTTGGGAAGAACCCATGGAGAAGGGAAAGGCTACCCACAACAGTATTCTTGCCTGGAGAATTCCATGGACTATACAGTCCATGGGGTCGCAACGAGTTGGACACGAATGAGAGACTTTCACTTTCACAAGCATAAAAAGCTAGCTGGCATAAAGGACCAAAATGATGGAGAGGTCATGGAGAGAGAAAGAGAGACAAGAGGCAATCATTACAGCTGCCAAAGAGGAAGAAGCAACCTTGACTGCTAACACCCAGTTCTAGTCTCCACGGACCAGTTAAACTTCATTTTCTGATTTAGGATGTTTTTAAGAGTGGCTTTGTTTCCTTGTAACCAGTCTTTCTATTTTAGATATTTGCAATAGTTTGAAACTGTATCCATTTCTGTAATACATTTTCATTGAATACAACACACATGTAGCACGGCATATACACTATAAAAATACATATTAATGATGTTTACAAAGTAAAAGCGTTTTTGTAGTCACCACCTAGCTCAAAAATTAGAACATTTCTAATGTTACCAATGGCTTGCACATGCCCCTTTATCATCAATTTTCTACCAAAAGGTAATCTTTAACTTTTATCTGTGTAGATTTCCTTGGCTGCCTATAAACTTGAAATAATTTAATGGTATAAGATGTTAACTTCTGTGTGAGGTTTCTTTTACTTAAATATATATATATATATGTTTTATATCAACATATATATGATTCTTTCACTTTATAATGTATAGTAGTAGTTCAATCATTTCAATGGTATACAGTGTTACTGTGATATAATATAAATATATATATGCCAATCTTTATTCATACTGCTATTAATGCACTATATGAAGGCTATAGTGAATGTCATTATAAACATACATGTCTCATCTTTATATATAAACACTATTGGTTTTGTCTCTGGAAAAACAAGGCTTATAAGGGAATATTTTTATTATGTTACCAAAAATATGCTTAAATGCTCTGACAAAATAAATCATCTCTCTAGTTTGCTATGGATTTTACTATGAATTAATATTAAATTTCATTTAACTTTTATCTATTGAAAAGAACATAACATTTTTCTTATATAATCTATAAAAATATTGACATTCATTGAGTTTCAAATTTAACCAGCCATGTTTATCTGAAACAAACTCAATCTTGCTATTTTTATGTCATTTGATTCAATTTGATACAAGTTTTAGAATTTTGGCATTCACATTTAGAGAAGAAATTGGCTTATGTTTTCCTTTTGTTGTAATATAATTGACGTGTGGCCTCAATAAACCATTCTTATTTTTCTATTCTCTAGGGAAATTTATCTAAAAGTGTTTCTAGTTAAAATTTCAATATTTGGAAAGATTCACAACTGTTGCCAACGGGCCTAGGAGTTTCTTATGGGAAGATTTTAATGATATCTGTTGTTTTTACAAACTTCAAACTTTTAAAGTTTATATTGGGGTATAGCCAATTAGCAATGTTGTGGTAGTTTCAGTACAGTTCTCAGATGAGAAGGGACTCAGCCATACATATACATGTATCCATTCTCCCCAAACCCTCCATCCCATGGTATCAAAAATATCTCTAAGACTAAAAAAAAAAGTTACTGTGATTTTAACATGCACACATAAAACATAGATTTTAATAAAAATGAATGTGAGACAAACAACAGACTGTCCAAAAACTCTTGCTCTTTTCCCCAGAAGAAAATTACTTGTCATATCATATACATATATATATATGGGTGCCATCTAAGAGTCTTTGAAAGATGAATTGCTGTATCAATTTCCATTTACTGCTGTAACAAATTACCACACACTTGATGCTTAAAACACCACATGATTATTATTTAACAGTTCTGGAGATAAGAAGCCCAAAGTCAGTCTTACCAGCTAAAATTAATTTATTGGCAGAGCTATATTCATCCTTGAAACTGGGGAAAATCTGTTCCCTTGCTCTTTCCAGCTGCTAGAAGCTGCCTGAATTCCTTGGTTTGTGGCATCTTCCTCCATCTCAAGATTCATTGCTTCAACCTGTGTTTCTACTCTCCCATCTTCTGACTTTGATCTTTCTGTCTTACATGGACCTGTATGATTAAATCAGTCCCAGCTGAATATTACAGGATATTCTCCCCATTTTAAGATTCTTAAACACATTTCTAAATTCTTATATGCTATATGGGCTTCCCTGGAAGCTCACATTGTAAAGAATCTGCCTGCAATGCGGTAGACCTGGGTTCTAAACCTGGGTCAGGAAGATCCCCTGGAGAAGGGAATGGCAACCCACTCCAGTATTCTTGCCTGGAGAAGCCCATGGACAGAAGAAGCTGGCAGGCTACAGTCCATGGGGTCACAAAGAGTTGGACATGACAGAGTAACACAGGCTAACACATACAGACACACACAAACACACGCTTAACACAGTAATGTGTTTACACATGCAGGGGGTTAGAATGTGGGCATCTTTGGAAAACACTGTTCAATCTCCAATGATGAACTTGTTAAATACACAAATGTTCAGAGGCTAAGCTCAGTTCAAAGGGAGTTGCCGCACTAAGAAATCACCGTTTTGACATTACACTGAAAATGTCACCATCTCACATTAATCAAATTCAGCATAGTGTGAGTCCAGAGCACTGATTTATGTACTTAAAATATTGTATAAATTACAATGCTCTTTTTTTTTCAGAATAACTACTATAGTCCTTTCTTAGAGATGTATCTATACAAAACCAGTTTAAAAATCATAATTTCTGAGAAAGTGTGGAATCAGAAAAAGATTTAACTACATGAGAGAAAGCTTTACTATTAATGGAAAAACAGTGAACCATCTATTTTCACAAAAGTGGAGAGCACCCTTAATAAGACCACAGTGCATGCTAAGTCACTTCACTCATGCCTGACTCTTTGAGACTCCATGGACTGTAGTCTGCCAGGCTCCTCTGTACATGGGATTCTCCAGGGAAGAATACTGGAGTGTGTCATTGTGCCATCTGGCAGGGGATCTTTCTGACCCAAGGATAGAACCTGTGCCCCTTATATCTCCTGCATTGGTTGGCAGGTTCTTTACCACTAGCGCCACCTAGGAAGCCCAAGACCACAGTAGCCAAGCTTACAGAAGATTCTTTCTGCCTCCTGAATTTCTAACATGGTCACTGGCAGACATTGAAATCTGCTCTCTGCATCATTCTCTTACCAATTCCTCTTTTAAATCATAGTCTTCAGTATGTTAGTGCCTACCGGGCCATGAACCCTTCTATCTAATTAAAGTGACAGTACAGTTTCATTATGAGACGTGTGATTTTTATTGTTTCCCTTTGTTATGGGATTTCCTGGTAGCTCAGTTAGTAAAGAATCCACCTGCAATGTGGGAGACCTGGGTTCAACCCCTGGTTTGGGAAGCTCCCCTGGAGAAGGGAAAGGCTACCCACTTTAGTATTCTGACCAGGAGAATTCCATGGACTGTAGAGTCCACGGGGTCGCAAAGAGTTGGATATGACTGAGTGACTTTCACTTTCTTTTCACTATCCTTTATAATGGCAATATAATTTCTTTCTTTCTTTTCTTTTTTTTTTTTTTTTTTCAGAATTCTTCACTGGAATGACAGAGGAATTGGGATGGGTCTGAAGGATAGGCGGGAACTTTCCAGAATCAAAGATATAGGATCAGGAGCATAATCCCAATTTATGAAGAACATTCATAAAAACTAAAGACATCTGATCTGAATCAGCATGGGTTTAAGTCAATGTCATACATACAAATGAAAAATGATATACATACACTGAAAAATACTACAATTCTAAAACTTAGAATAGGGAAGAATTCACAAAACAACTTATTCAAGCTTCCCTCATCGAAAATGAAATTCCCTGTATTACGTTCCCTCTAACACTGGCTGGCTTATACTTGGCAGAAGGATGATAGAGAAGATTCTAGCATCAGGCTCGTGTGAGGTTCATATAACCTTTGGATTTCTCCCAAAGCTCAGATGCTTTGTTTTCAGAATAGAAATATCAGCTTCGGAAAAGATAAAACTCCAGCCTGGGCAGATGTGATCTCCTTATTTTATTTAAACTTGCTTTCTACTATAATTGACTCACACATTCACCAAGAGAATGGGATGTAATTATACATTTCATTTTTAAAAGGGTTTCCTAGGTGCAAAGTAGGAGAGAGGGACTCTTAGTAAGGGGGGAGAAAGAAAATGAGTTACCACAGAAGAAATGCCTTAAAGGGCACTACTCTGCTAACATTTTATTTGACTGTTTCCAGCTGACTTCTCTCTCAGTAGCACTTTGTGGGAAATGAGCATGAATAAAAAATTCACAATTCGGTAGATATCAGAGAGTATAAGTGAAAGTGTTAGTTGCTCAAGAATACTGGAGTGGATAGTCATTCCCTTCTCCAAGGTATCTTCTCGCCCCAGGGTTCAAATGTATCGCCTACATTGCAGGCAGATTCTTTACCATCTGAACCACCCTAAGAGAAGGACATCTTCTCTTAATTCTAGCACTTTGTGGGAAATCAGGATGAGCAGAAAATGCACATTGAGTAGTTATCACAGAGTATAATCTGCAAAATAAAAGCTAGATTTAATTTGTGCATTTGAGATAATAGTCAATAAAGAAGGATTAACTCTAACCAAAAGTTAGAAGATACAGCCTGACTCATTTTAGACACTGCTAAAAATAATCATAGAACTATAATTCCGCTTACTTAGAGATACAAGGGACAAGAGTAGCTTTAGAGTCTTGTAGTTAGTATTAGTTTGGGCTTCCCAGATGGTGCTAGTGGTAAAGAACCACCCTGCTGATGCAGGAGACGTAAGAGACGTGGGTTCGATCCCTGAGTCGGGAAGATCCCCTGGAGGAGGGCATGGCAACCCACTCCAGTATTCTTGCCTGGAGAATCCCATGAACAGAGGAACCTGATGGGTTATAGTCCACAGGTCACAAAGAATCGGACATAATTGAAGCTACGCTGCACACACACACGAAGTTAACATTAGCTCACCCTTAGTAAGGAAATATAATGCTGTGATATACAGTATCACTACTTTCTGGCATATTTCAATGGTAAATAATAATAAAATTTAAATGTACTTTCTCAGGATGTAAAGTCCTTGAAAACAAACATCTGGGAAGGGCACATTCTTTGTAATGCTATTATACTTAACAATGGTCAATTATATTGTCTTAAATTCCCAACAGAATTGACCATTTGAGCTAGGATATTGTCTGAAATGATCTATGACCTCCATGCATCTTGTCTCCTGGTATTTAGGTACCCGTGTATTTCCTTCTGACACTGAGTAGGGTCAAGTTGTATGAACAGTAAACATACTGTAGAAATTATGGAATGTGACTTTCAAGAAAACTTCTACCTTATGTTCTCTTGCATTATCCACTACGGAGCAAGTCAACTACCATATCATGCCAACACTCAAGCAAAAGTTCAGACAGGAAGCAACTGTGGCCTCTAGCCAAGCACTAGCAGGGAGCAGATGAACATCTTTCAGACACAGTCAAGATTTCAGAAGATGGTAGTCCCTGCCAGCATTTCTTGAAGGCGACCTCATCAGAGAATCTGAGCCAAACCACATAATTTAGTTGCTTTTGATTTTTCAACACAACAAAAATTATGTGAGGTACTAAGTATTGATATGTATTGTTATTTAAGCTGTTAACATTTGGAGTTATTTGTTTTTGAATTTGTTATCAAATTTGAATTTGATAAGATAATTTTTGTAAATACTCATGTAAATTACAGTAATCTGTTCATGGAGTCAGTACCTTAGTGAGAAAATTCTTCTCTGAATAGCCCTTGCAGGAATCCACATTATTCCTAGATACCACAGATGACTGAATCCCACAGGAGTACTTTAAAGAGTTTAACTATATATCTTGGGCCACACAGACTGACATAATTTAATAATGATTATTTAAAAGTATCCTGAGTTTATAAGCAAAGACAGAGGAAAGGAACAAAGTAAGTGATTAAATAGTTAATCCCACTAGGGGATTGTAAGTAGAAAAATGCAAGAGACCCCTGGAAGTTAATGATTACTCCAGAAAGCACATTTACTTAACCATGAAACCAAGCAGACTTGCTTAGCAACAAAATCCTGCAAAAGAAGAATGAGACATGCTGCAAACAACAGAACAATGGTTGCGAGAGACCCACATCCTGCCCATTGAGCTCAGTAAGTTAATGACCCCTAGGATATGCTCTCTGCATAATAATTAATGGAAAGGTGTTCATTGTACAGAGACCTGCAATAATTTTTACAGTCCTAGCTTGACAATAAAGGGACAAAAAAAAACTCCCCTGCCTAACCTGGAGGAGGAGCTGATGATAGAAGCATGATGTCTACTCAAGAATGAAGAAGAAAGAGGTCTTTTCCCCCTCCCCACTTTTCCTTTGATTATAAAACTGTAGCCCACTAAGTTCTCAGAGTGCAGCACCCTCTCCTCCACCTGCTTGCAAGCTTCACAAGCATCGTATTCTAATCAATCACTTCTTAGCTATCACTTTGCCTCTTGCTGAATTCTTTCTGTGCTGAGACATAAAGGACCAGGGTTCCTTGGAGCCCCCAGAAACATCACCTAACAATTTCACCAGTACACTCACACATGTGAACACACGCGTGCACACACACACACACACAAGTCTCACATTACAAGTTAATGGAAAAATGAGCAAGAGGACAAATGTAAAGAAACTCTTGCTTAGTTGCAAAGTCATGTCTGATTCTTTTGGGAACCCATGGACTGTAAACCACCATGTTCCTCTGTCCATGGGATTTCCCAGACAAAACTGCTGGAGTGGGTTGCCATTTCCTTCTCCAGGGGATCTTCCCAACCCAGGCATCACAACTGTGTCTTCTGCATTGGCAGGCAGACTCTTTACCACTAAGCCACCAGGGAAGCCCAAACCAAAGGAACTTCAGTCGTGCTTATTCTAGTTAGAAAACAGAAAATATTCATGGCAAAGAATTTACCTGCAATGTGGAAGGTCTGGGTTCGATTCCCAATTGGGAAGATGCACTGGAGAAGGGAAAGGCCCCCACTCCAGTATTCTGACCTGGAGAATTCCATGGACTTTATAGCTCATGGGGTTGCAAAGAGTTTGATGACTGAGCGACTTTCACTTTGTTGAAGTTATAATCCTTCAACAAATGCTAGGCTGAGTTCTGTTTCAGGGAGTTTATAATGTTGAAATTTAGTAAGGAATGACTGTAGTTAAAACACATTTATTTAGCCTCTTTGTACTTTTAATTCATTATTTCAGATTGAAAACCTCTATAATAAGGGTCAGAGGTGACCCTTTTTTACAGAAGAAACTAGGATCATGAAGTTTTCATTTAGTGTTGTATAACTATTATTTTAAATTTCTTGTATTTTTAAAAATGACTTTGAAACAGACTACTTGTACTGATTATGGGGAATGATTTTATCTTTATTTTTATAAGAAGAGAGATGCAAGGACTCTATAATTAATAATCATCCTAAAGCATATTAATATAAAACTCAGAAATCACTAAGGGAAATCCACTGATAGGTTCAAATTGGAACTATTTAATTTTTACTAAAAAAAAAAATTACTAACTACTTTTTTGAAGTGAAAGAATGATAGATCTCAATGTATGCACATAAAATTATAAATTAGTAACTAATACTTATATATGATTATTAAATGAAGCTGGTTTTATATGAATATAGGTAATAGTTGTAAGACACTTTAATAAAGTATATTTTATGTCTGTTTATTATTCTAATTACCTATTTAATATGAAAAATAGATATATTAAAAACAATATAGTATTAAGAAAAATTACAAAATATTAAGTCTCTAGGATTAAGTACATGGCTTGCTGTTAAGTTGCTAAGTAGTATATGAATCTGACTCTTTGCGACCCCATGGACTATAGCCTGCCAGGCTTCTGTGTCTATGGGATTTCCTAGGCAAGAATACTGGAGTGGATTGCCATTCCCTTCTCCAGGGGATTTTCCTGACCCAGGGATCAAACCCAGGTCTCCTGCTGGCAGGTAGATTCTTTACCACTGAGCCAACTGGGAAGCCTGGCCACACCCACAAAAAAGGAGGTAGGGAATTCAACATGCATAACTTGAGTTTTTTAATTATTAAAACACAAATGTTTAAATTCTCAAATGGTAACTTATTTTTTATACTTACTATGGAGGTATTTTTCATTATTAGAGAAAATTAAGAAAACTTATATGCATTGTCAGCTGTAAAAAATTTTTGAAATTTTTTTGTGTATTGCTGTACATTTTCAAAATGAATTCCCATTTCTTTTCACAACTGTTCATACAAACACTCAGGAGCCAGAAAGTCAGTAACATTTGACCTCTGAATATTTCTATCTTCTCTCAGACTTGCCCAATACTAGTAAACACCAAAAAGCAATTTATCACTATGTCACAGTTGCCTGAAGAATTTCTTAGGGGCTCAAGAAGAATGATGAGGTTAGTCTTTTAGCCCTGAAAGTTCCTGAAGGTGATTTTTTCTCTTTGATGTGCACAGATAATTCTGTCTTTGTTGAAGATTTGCTTCTGGATCTTTGTTCTCATTAACAACATTTAGGCTTTAGTTAGCCCACTTAACATCTTCATTTTAATGGACACAGGTCAGTTTGTCCATTTACACATCATTCTTTGCAGTATATATTTCGTCTTCAGTCTAGATTGTGTTCACTTTCAGAGTAGAGGCATGCCAGTTGAACTTGTGGGAAACATATAACAGAAGTGGCAACTGGAGAATAAAAAGGAGATTCTCCTGGAGAAGGAATTTTATTTGCAATGGATAGATTTTTCACAGAATATCATGCAAACTCATATCCACCCCACCCCCCCCAAAAATGTCTGTTTTCAGGGAATCTAAGGAAATTTATTGGGAAAAGAAGCCATAAATGCTGAACTTGATCTTATTAAGGTCATGATTTTTATCATTCTTCCCAGGTGGTGCTAGTGGTAAAGAATCCATCTGCCAGTGCAGTAAAATAAGAAACACAGGTTCCATCCCTGGGTTGGGAAGATGCCCTGGAGAAGGAAATGGCCATCCATTCCAATATTCTTGCCTGGATAATTTCACGGACAGAGGAGCCTGGTGGGCTACAGTCCATGGGGTTGCAAAGAGTTGGACACGACTGAGCAACTTAGCACACATTATCTAAGGAAAATATTACATATATTTGAATTTCTCTCTGCTTTAAAACCACAAATGTGAAGAGGCCCAAGATTTTATTTTATTTTATTTTATTGAGGCCCAAGATTTTAAACGATAGAGTTCTAAACCTCCAGCAGTTCCAAACAACCTGGTAATTACATTCCTGGGCATTGCTCCCAGAGAAATGCAACTTATGTTCACACAAATAAATCCCCATAAACACATGTTGTTAGCAGGGATGCTTGTTATAGACAAGAACTGGAAAACAACACAGATTTCTTTAAACGGGTGAATTGTTACACCACCTGTGGTACATCCATAGCATGGAAAACTATTCAGTCACAAGGACAGGCTATTGATAAACACAACACTTGCATTAATCGCTAGGAAACTAAGCTGAATGAAAAAAGCCAATTCCCAAAGTCATACAGTATATGATTCCACTCATATACCATTACCAAAATGAGAAAAATAGAGAGATGGAGAACAGACTTAGTAGTTGTCACAGATTAGGGAGAGGGCTTGTAATGGATGAGACAGAGGCAGAGTTGTTTCCCTAAGAACTATTAAGAAAAAAAAATAGAATATTTTTCATGACTTTAGGGTATGCAGAGTTATTTTAAACACAACACACACGTTATTTATAAGAAATATATTAAACAAAATACATTAAAATTAAGAAACAGAAGATGCCATTTAAAAAACACCATTAAGAGAATGAAAAGACAATCCAGTGTGGAAGAACATTTGCCATGTAGTATGTGATAAATTACTCCTATATAAAGAGTTTCTACAAAATAAATAAAAAGCCACTGTGAAAAAAGAAATGCGCAGAAACAGAACGTATTCACAAGAGAGCATAGCCAAATGACCAATGAGCATTAAATGATGGTTAAATTATACACATAATGATCCAGTAATTTCACTCATATTTATACAGCTAATAAAAATGAGTACATATATTCACCCAAAGACACATACACATGACAAGAGCAATATGAGGCATCAAATTCTAAACTCGAAACAACACAAATGTTCTTTTGTGCTTAAATAATAAAATGTTTATATAATTAAGTTTTTGCCAATGTTATAGGGCAAAAACTACAAAATAATTACAATTATCTATATTATCATGAATAAATCACTCAAAAAGAACATACAAGGAAAAAAACTACATGGAATATATAATAATCAATTATATTTCTACAAATTTTAAAATACAGTAAATTAGGTCATGGAATTAAAAGTTAGGAACTAGTTATCTTGAAGAGGGTGGGCAGTGCTTAGTAGGAGCAGAACATTATTTTGGTATTTTGATGCAGTTTTTTTTTTTTTATTTCAATCTGTGTGAAGGGAACAGGAGTGAGTTTATATGCAATTAAAGTTCATTGAGCTGGGTACTTAAGATTTTTGCTCTTTTCTCTCTCTCTCAATCACTGTTGCTATTGTAAAATAAAATTATATATATAATTTAATATTTAATATATATTAAATTATATATATAATTTAATATAAAGTGTGGTATCTATATATGTAAATTTATAAATATATAAATTTAAAAATAACATGCTATTTTTCTGTGCTTTCTCTTCTAGATGAACTTTAGTGTCAGAAAACACAAAAGGGATAGCACTAAATTTATAGGCTCCAGAATTGTTTTTATCCTTGTTATTCTATATAGTAGCATCCAGAAATATGCTATATATTTGTACTTATTCATTATTTAATCCCTTCTGAAAAGTTTTTTAGATTTTCTTTTCTTTTTAATATGTAACGCAAATTTTTCATGAGATGACTTTAATTTTACATGTATATCGATCACTGTTGCTATTGTAAGAGAAAATGTTTCAATTTTTCACACTTTCTAATTGATTGATAATAAAATGTAAGAAATATATTCCCAATTTCAGAATATATTCTATAAAACCAATCAAGGAGTATATAAATGCAGGGTTTTATACAGATTCATCCTGAAGCTGCTAACTGAAAATTTAGGGAAAATGATAGCTAATAAAAGGTCGCTTAAATAAAATGGGTACAGCCCATTTTATGAGCCAATAAAAATGATGTGATGTATGAACATTTAATTATGTGGAAAATGAGGAGAAATCATTGCTACATGAAATAGCATGTTATAAATGCTATGTGTGGGGTAAGTCAAATTACATAATTGAATAAAATCTGAATGGACACATACTAATTATTGACAATAGTAGTATATTACTCTTGTGATTATGATCACTGTTATTTAATTCCTTTTACCTGTTCTCCTGAGTTTTAAAATATACACGTGAGTACAGGGGTCCCTTGGGGGATCAATTCCAGGTTACCTCTCAGATACCAAATTCCTCAGATGCTCAAGTCTCTTACATAAAACGGTGTGTTTGTGTATAACCCATCCACACCCTCCTGAATACTTTAAATCATCTCTGGATAACTTATAGTAACTACTACAATGTAAATACTGTGTAAATGGTCACCAGTGTGCAGCTAATTCAAGTTTTGTTTTTTGGAGCTTTCTGGAAAGCTGTTTTTCCAAATATTTTCCAGCTGTGGTTGGTTGAATCTGAGGATGCAGAACTCGTGGATTCAAAGGGCCAACTGTACTGATTTTACAGGCAATTATTTTTTAGTGCAAGTATGCCTTTTCCTCCTCTGAGAATAATACATGCATTAAATATCAGTAAAATCTTCCAAAAATTTCATCTGAGTAAGTGGAGGAATCAAAACAGACTCTCAAAGCAGATTAAAAATCCTGACTTGGTATTTATGAACCTGTGCCTTTGGAAATTGACTTAACTCCTGGAAGACAATTTCCTCTATAAAATTTGTAAAATAACCTTATAAGATTTGCTGAGTATACTATTATTTCATCTTAAATAAATGATAGTTATATGATTACTGTTATTATTATTAATACACTGGAGAAACCCTTGGGCATTATATTTTGATTCACTGTTGATCATTTTCTCTAATTACAAACCAACACATCATATTTCTAAAAGTAGAAATTTTACTTTGTTCTTATATAATTACTTTTTCAACTGTTTCTCATTTAAGAAAGAAGAAATTTATAAACTTACAACAAAATACATAATTATGCATTTTTATTTTTGTTACTTTATCATTTTAGTCCATTCATTTCAAGAAATCTTTCTTCATCTTAACTTGAGCCAAACTAATTATCCTTCAAATTATCTACTTATATTTGAATCCCTTACATTAACTGTATCAGAAGCAAAGTAAGCTTCTGAGGTAAATGTTAAATCTGATGTGGTTAATTTAAAGTTTCAGGAAATCTGGACTTCTCATTGAATTTGGAGCAAATAATTATTCATGTATGAAGCAGTAAGTGCTTGATATATAATCAACATTTTAAAAATTCATATAAAAAACATTACAATATTTATGAAACCTAAACTCAGAATGTTTTGCCTGATATAATTTAAAATAGTAGATGCAGATAATTTATAAATAAAGTGTTAGACTCAAGAAATCTGTTTTGACATTTTCTGTAGCTAATATTATGGCATTTTGTAAAATAAATAGTAACTGGCCATTATCAACTCAATCATTGAATAAGTATTTTTTTTTACATATGGTGTTTAAAGCATAAAATAATTGATGTCTGCATTCTAGTATCTCAACTAAAAGACAAATAACATGTGAATTATTTTAAATAATTAGTCTCTGTCTCAAAATAATATCATGATACTCTAATTTTTAACACATATATCATTGCCTCACAACATGAATAGTTCATTCATCATAGCATTAATTCATTTCTAGTCCTTATCTAGGTAGCTGAAACACTTTAAAAGAATGATTATGGTGTTGTTGACTAATTTGGGTTAGTGTTCCCTAGGATATATTTCATGGTATATTGTATTTCCTCCATAAATGTAAATAACACCAATTTGTAAGCAGCACTTTTTATATTTCCCCTTTATTACATCCTATTTTGGCCACAGTTACTGAGCAACATGGGCATCGATTTATTTCCTGAGAAGAAAATAAACTATCCACGTTGTGAAGGTTAACTGACACATTAACAGGGGAGAAAAAGCTCTTTTGTGAACCCCTGAAGTATCTTTGACACAGTAAGAATGAACTCACAATGGAACTGAAGTCCATGCTGATGTATAAAAGAGAAGAGAAAATGGCCTACAACTCAACATACGCATTTTCAGCTTTGAATAGTAGTAATTATCCCCAAAAGGAAAACAAAAGAAAGCAGTAGGCCTCCTCACACCATACTTATTTTGTTTGGATTACTGAATGCGTTATATATTTCCTGCCCAACCTGTATAGAGAGGGAGGGTAGATACATCTGCTAGGAGTCATACAGACTGATGGTAACTGGAGATAATGTCTGTCTTCTGTTACAATAATTGCTTCAATAAAGGGAAATTAAAAATATTGACCAAAGAAAGGCATTCTGTTTTGCCAGATTTTTTTTTTTCCCTCAAAGCCAATGTAAATGGTGACTATTATGGACAGATAATAACATATGCATTTTTCTTGTTTTTGCCATTTCAACTACCAGTCACCTTTGACATCATATTTGTAGTGCAGTAATAACTAAAAATGACATTCATCAAAGAGTTCCAAGATACCTGAAATATGTGTGTGTGTGCGCCATGTCACTTCAGTCATGTCCAACTCTTAGCGACCCCATGGACTGTAACCCTCCAGGATCTTTTATCCATGGTATTCTTCAGACAAGAATACTGGAGTGGGTTGCCACGCCCTTCTCCAGGGAATCTTCCTGACTCCGGGATTGATGCTTCTTTTATGCCTCCTGCATTGGCAGGCGGGTGGCTCTTTACCACTAGTGCCGCCTGGGAAACCCTAACTGGAAACAAACAAAACCAAAATGAAATGTAGGAAACCTTTTTTTGTTTGTTTGTTTTATTTATTTAAGTGACTGAGATGCTTCTTAAAAGGTTGTAGAGCTGCTAACTAATGGATCTTATTAGTCTACTGGGATAGATGCTGTCATATGCTATCTTCTGTCAATACATGTAGAAAACACCAATTTCTCTTCTCCATATTACTATGATTTTCATTGGGTGTTTAATAAAGCTGAAGTTTCTGAGGTAAGGAGATGTGCCTGAAATAACAACCTAGGGTTGAGACAAACTCGAGTCAGCCTGTGAACCTGAGTCTGACCAACTGACATCAAAGATTGTTCTTATGCACTGCACTGATCTGCTTCTTAGCATAAATGTTCAATCTAATAACTAGATGTGAATATTTTTATTTCATTTTGGACTTGAAACATGCTCTCAAGCAAGCATATTTTAATATTAGATTCTGTGTTAGCATTCAGGGCTGATAAAATATAATTAAATTTACCACTCTAGATGATTGTCCTTATGCCACTGCTGACTTGGAAAAAAGGGACATCTCAGCTCAGATGGAAAGAGGTCATACAACTAACCACTGGTTGCCAATGTCTTCAACGTGCATAAACAGTGCACTCTATCAGAAAGAGCTGTCAATAATCTGGAAAGGCATGAATAAATCTTACAATTACAAAAAATATATTTCAATATCCCTCAACTGTTAGAAAGCAAGGTTCCTAAAATTACATAAATTTATTTTAGAAGCATATATTTTTACTGTAGAAAATATTAATGTTCTCTAAAACTATTTTAGATTCAGGTGTGTCTACATTTGTCTTAATATGCAACTAACATATATAATAAATATAAATTTTTCTCCTGACTTCTCATTGTACACACATAACTTTAGGTAAAGATTATGGAAGATGTTTATACCATTGGAGAACATTTGCAATTAAAGTTTTTATGTGTAAACCTAAGATTCATTGTTACTCTTCTAATGAGTTCTTATATGGACAGTCTTGCTTTGAAATGTATAAGCACTTGATTTTCACCTTCCATTGAACATTTAATCACATTACTTCTGCTAGCTTTTATTCCCATCAAAATAAGTTAAATGAGTGATCAGGTATTTCTGACAATTTTTATAATGATAGTAAATAAGCCTTGTGCACCAAGATCTTTTTATTTCCTTATCAAGAAGAGCAGAATGCGAAGAAAAGACTAGCCTACATTGTTGCTAGGATACATCATTGAGAAATACTAAAGGCAAATTTGTATTAGTAGACCATTTCTGATTAACTCTTCCTTATCTGCATTCAGAGACTTTAAAGCAAATGTATCAAGTTGCTAAGTATAGGATGTTATCTTGAGTATAAAATATAATATATTGCTTTTAAATTTTGAATAAGTAGTTGCTGAAGATTATATCTATGAAGCTCAAGAAAGTAATCCTTGAATCAAATGAATTTACTAAGCAAATTAAAGCAAAATACAATGATATAATTGTATAGCAATTTATTTTGAAAGTATGTTTTTCCTAATTTTTTATATCAATTGGCTATAGTAAAGAAACAAAGAAAAGAATCAGAAACCACAGCACAGCAAACATCAGCAAAATATATTTATCATCATGATTTCTTAACTTTATAATGTTATTATAATTTTTAAAATGCTATAATTTCTAACCAAAATGCAAAGTGTACAATTTTCAATCTACAGAAGTGGGTAGAGCAAATAGGATTTCTCAACATACATAGCTGTGGCTTTCTTTTCTTTCTTTTTTTTTTAATGGAGCTGTACTGGTATTTTTAAGAGCCTGTTAGGGGAAGGTTGACACAACGACCAGTAAGAGTCTATATTTGAATTAATGGACAATTTTGAGCAGCAATTATTCTCTCTTTAAACTTCTGGCATACAATGGTAGACAAACCACTGTTAATTAATCATTAATCATTAAACATTG